>NC_056733.1:1805987323-1806309823 GCF_019279795.1 Protopterus annectens
TTGTGTCAGAAAAAACAATGTTAATACAATATTATACACAGCATGACTCAAGACATAACAGACAGTATTTGATTAAATGTCAGGCATATATCATTCCACAATTCAGCACTTATAAAAGAGCAACAGTCTGTGGGACCCGAATATTTCAACTATCTCTTTAAGAAAATGGCATATAAAATCATATTGCTGGAGTTTGTTTTTATGTCATTTATTTCTTTTATTTTATAATAATTATATAGATCAGCTATATCTGCTAGGAAATGGTTCTCATGACCTTTTTTTCTTAGTGTAGTTTCTTTTACTTTATAATAAGTTATGACATTGTTAAGTAAGAATACATTTATTTTAATGACTAATTAATTTAGTTTCATGTTAGTCCCAGATGGGCAGAAATGGCTTCAAAGAAGGCATATTTTATTTCTGAAATGAACAACATACAAAAGCATGTTCATTTTTTACTTTAGTAAGTCATGAATGTTGCATTAGTGTTATCTACAATTAAAATATTCACAAGTGCTTTGATGTCTCTGACTCACACAAGAAGTATGCCTTAATGAATACAGATTTTCTGCAATTGAAATATAACAGTTTCATTAAATTTCTTTATTGATCAAACCACAATACTTGTGAATACTGTCATTAGAAAGGCACCGACCACGTATTGTCTTTTCTGTTTTTGAGTCTTTTTTCCCATAATGTGCTACCAAGACAGCATGCAACTGATTAAATAAAACTGTTCCTCAGCAGGTGTACTGCTATAACCTATGATCCTAATGGAAATGAAACTTAAATTGCATAATCATATCTGTTATTGTATATCAACATTGCAGATATACTTGGTTTAAGTAGTTTCTTCATGAAAACATCATCTTGGGTTGCTACAACAATGTCATTCTTGATGATAGCATGTTTGCTTGTGTAATACAAAATTTGCACAGACAGTCAAATATGCCAGGGAATGTTCATGTACTGAGACACCTTATGCACTGCTGAGTTACCACTACAACAAACTCATTGAGAGCATGTCAATACACATCTGTACAAAATCTGCTTATTTGGAAGGATTTCTCTTAAGTCTAATAACAGATTCCTTAAAGCTCCTACCAATATACAATTTATATGTAGGGTTTTGCTGAATTTTAAATCATTTTGTTCAAATGTATGCAGATAGTTGATGGGGCAGTCTGGTGTGACATTTCATTTCATACTATGTCTAAGTCCTGTATGGTAATTATTGCATATGTTCTAAACTTAAGAAACCTGGTTGTTTAACATACATGGGATAGGGGAGCTCCAGAAAAACAACACAGTTTTGCAGGACTGATTTTTTCTAAAATATATTTTTATTGAATTTTACAAACTTTTCAAACATATAAAGGAAAAACTGTAAGTCATTACAGGAAGCAGTAAAGTTAGTTTGTTTGTGTCTTTTGGCTTTTCCCGGTTACGGGTCGCCACAGCAGAATTCGGTCCGCTAATGATTGGCAGTTGATTTTTATGTTCCGGCTTGCCAGGCATGACACACAACCTTCAATGAAGGTATGCCCATTCACGCATGTCTCCACGCAGAACACGCTCTAGCTGAAAATCGAACCGGACAGCGTCTTACTGTGAGGCGACAACACTACCACAGCACCACCACCACGGGAAACACAGGAAGCAGTAAAGTATAGGTATATATATATATATATATATATATATATATATATATATATATATATATATATATAAAACAGTTAGTGCAAAAACTATGCATTTATAAAACAGCAGTTATCTTACCGGAAAACTTACATCTTAGGGAATAATATAAGCAATAAAGATCCCCAATAACCTATTACAGTCAAAATTTAGAAATACAAATGCAAAATGGCTTGGAAGGAGGAGTGTATGACTGTCTTAAGAAGAAAGAAAAGTGATAAGGAGGGTATATCCATATAAACCAACTATTTGCACCATGTACAACTATTTATACCATATTTACAACATATTTACACCATGGATGCCAAAGGAATAAAAAATAATATAACAAAATACTTTGTAAAATCAAAAGTTACAATGTGATGATAACAATGTCTAATGATTATAGGGCCAGATATGATACCAAAGTAGGATTTCCTGGAGAGTAATGATAGTGATTCACATTTTGGAAGATTATTTAGTTTGGATTAGGTCAAAAAGGCTACACCAGTAATTCTGAAAATATTCTTTTTTCTTTTTGCTATTATTGCATAACTTATGTGCATATATATATATATATATATATATATATATATATATATATATATATATATATATTTATATATATCTATATATATATATATTTGATTGCCATTGATGTAATGTTTTCCCAAGCTATTGCTGAGGGATTGATCCAATTCTTGGCTATAAAATATTTGAAAAGAGCACAGGTCGTAACACAGATGTGGTGATGGATACCCTTAAGAGATTTAGGAATTATATTTAGAATCATGGTTTGCCAAGAAAATGTGTTTTTTTTCATATCCCATATTTTCCAACTGAGTTCTGACAGAACACCAAAGTTTGTAAATATTCATACAGCTCCAAAAGATGTGAAGTATATCTACATGTTGGAGGGAACAGAATGGACAGGTTAGGTTTTTATTGCATCCAAATTTCAGTAAGACTGCTGGGGTATTGTAGGAACTGTTGTTTATCATAAGTTGAGTGTAAATTAGGTTTTTGAAGGGGGTAAGTTTCAGGGTATTATTGATTGCTTCACACGTAGACTCCATAGAGATTTTTCCTTGCATGCCGTCCCAAAATTTGGAAAATAAAAGTGAATGATAATATTTAATGCTTGACACAAGTTTATAGGTATTCAAAATCATTTTGTTCCATAGGGAAAACAATTTAATGATAGATTGTGATACTGTAATGTCTTGCTCCTTCACTCTATAGCAAGAGAATTTTTGTTTTATAAGTGAGCTAATTTGTCTTAAGATAAGATCATATTTATTAGAAGCACCAAATAAGGCTTTGACCTCGGCAACATTTTTAGAGTTATAAAAGTGCTAAACTATGGCTTTCTTAATAATAGGGAAGTTTGTTAGATCAATCATTTTATTGTTGATTTTTAAGTTAGGGTTTAAGTGAATAGGTTGGAGAATGGGAATAGTATTGTGCAATTTTAAGGAGGTCATCAGAGTTTGAAAGATGCAAATGTTGTTCTTTAATGTATGCAAGATCTTGAACTTGTAGTCACCATCAGGTGCTAAAAAAGGAACAGCATATGGATTGAATTTTAACGAATATATATAGTTGCACCAGATTTTGATCCAGGTTGGGAACCAAGATTCAGTAGAAGGATCATAGCAGGCTATTTGAATTAGATGGCTAGCATTAATGATGTGGTAATATAAATTACAGTCCGGGAGACTTAAACCGCCTTTGGTCTTAGGGGTAATATGTTTCCTGTATGATATTCTGATTGATTTAGGGAACCATAAAAACTCTGAGATTGTGGTTTCCATTTTTTCTGAAAATATTTTTTGGAACATTTAAGAAGATAGAGTTAAGATGAAAAAGGATTCTAGGTAAAATATTCATTTTATTGATAGCAGATTTTGATAGCAAAGAAAGATTGATGCTTTTACATCTAGTTAGATCATTATTTATCTGATCCCAGACTCTATACAGGTTTGATTTTATTAGTTCTTGGTGAGGGTGAGTGAAATTTATTCCTAGGTATTTGAGTGTATATTTGAGAGGAATGTCAGACAGGGGAAAGTAATATTCTAAATGATTTGCAGGGTTTAATGGAAAAATAGATGATTTTGCAGGGTTTAATTTATAATTATCAGCCTCAGCAAAAAGATTAATAGAATTTCGGATTTTATGAAGATCGGTGTTGGGAAGCTCAAAATAGATGTTTAGGTCGTCTGCAAATGCAGAATAATTTATATCAATGTTGAAGACTTTTGGGATATGGTGATAAGTCTTTTGTTTAACCCAGAGAAGGAAAGGTTCCAGATATAAATTAAAAAGATAAGGTGAGAGTGAGCAACCCTGCCTAGTGCCATTGGTAATTTTAATAGGGCGTGATAATGTTTTATTTATATACAGGGAAGTAGAGGCATTGTTATAAAGCATCTTAATAGTGTTGAGAATAAGATCGGGAAAGTTAAAGAATTTCATGGTTAGGTAAATGAAGTTTATATCAACGTTATTAAAGGCTGTGGTAGCATCAAGGGTGTGTGCATAACGTGGGTAGTTATCACTTTTTAGAAACAACATTAATGTGTTTAAGGTAAGAGTATTGTCACACAGCTGCCTCCGTTTCATAAATCCCAACTGTTCAGAAGAAATGACTGTAGCTATAACTTTCTGAATTCTATTAGCGAAAATGGTAGATAAGATTTTGATGTCAACATTAATAAGGGCAATGGGCCTATAGCAGAGAGGGTTGGACTTGTCAGAGTCCGGCTTTGGGATGAATATTGTTTTCAAATTGTTCATATACTTATCAGTAATCCCTTTAGAGATGATATAATTATACATGGCAAGGAGAGTTTTAGAAAGGTGACGACTAAAAGTTTTACAAAATTATCCTGTAAAACCATCCAGTCCTGGTGCCATATTTGGCTTAAGTCTTTTAATAGCTACCATTATTTCATTCAGTGTTATGGGGCTGTTTAGAAGGGTGTTTTGCACAGAGGATAATTTTGGAACAGATAGCTCATTTAGGAATTTTTTTTGTGCATTTCATTTGGGGTCTGGTTTTTGGGATTATAGATTTCAGTGAAGATATTTACAAAAGAGTTAACAATATCTTCATTACTGTATAAGTTTTCCCCTTTGTATTTTATTTCATTAATATAGTTTGGTCCCTCTTTGATGTTTATGAGCCTAGCTAGTGTTCTGGAGGGGATTTGGGCCCATTCTGAATATCTGTGAAGGAGTTTGATTTTGTAAGTGAAAGAAGTACATTTTTTTGTATCTGATGTAGTTTCTTTTCCAGTTCAGGAGAAAAATCCTTTTGTAGTTGTGTATCAGTCATCTTTTGCTCATTGTTGATGTTATTGATGTACAATTTCTCTTTTATTTTATAATAAGATGATTTTTGTATGAGTATTCCTCTGATGACTGCTTTGGCTGTAGCCCATTGGATATCTAAGGGGATGGTGGATAAACAAGATTCTGCATCAGATTGTTTCAGATAATCATTAATTTCCTGCAGAACATCTTCTTTTTTAAGAATGTTACTGTTTAGCGACCAAGTGGGACTACTACCATCGGGATTCAGGAGGTCTGTGGGATTAATACAAATTGAGACATTTGAGTGGTTGGATATAGATCTCGCCTCAAGGGCAAAGTTTGTAATTTTGTTTGAAAAGATATCAGAGACCAAAAAATAATCAATTCTGGACCAGACTTTGTGTGAAGCCAAATGAAACATGAACTTATGTGGCTCTCTGTCATGGTCAAATATTTAAAAAGGGTCAACTAAGTTGAAACTATTTATGAAATCCTGAATAGATGCAGTTACTTGCGAGAGCTGTTTCCTGTTTTTGTTTGAACTATCATTCAAGGGGTCCATGAGTGCATTCCAGTCACCGCCAATAATGAAAAGATGATTAGGAAATTGAAGTAGTAGATTATGTATTTCATAGATGAATAAGTGCTGGTTTGTACAAGGGCTATATAGGTTTAAGAAAAGTATAGGGGATTTTACCTGAGGGTATGAGCAGGAAAATAAACACCATCTACCATTCGGGTCAAATTTAGGAACCCACAGTGGTGGTGCTGCGGTAGCGTTGTCACCTCACAGTAAGACGCTGTCTGGTTCGATTCTCAGCTAGAGCGTCTTCTGTGTGGAGACATGCGTGAATGGGCATACCTTCGTTGAAGGTTGTGCATCAGGGCTGGTAACTCAGCATGTAAAAATCAACTACCAATCATTAGCAGACCAGAGTTCCACTGTGGCGACCCCTAACCAGGAAAAGCCGAAAGACGCAACAACAACCACTTCACCAGGAAAGGATTTTTTAATTATTATTACAGTGCCTTTTGATGCAAGACTATTCCCTGCTGATATTACAAGTTTAATCCAATTTCTTTTTTTAATATTATCCCATTGAACATTTGTCATATGGATCTCCTGTAGAAAGACGATGTTAGATTTATCCTGAAAAATCAGGTGCATAACTAGTTTCTTTTTATTGATTTCTTGAAGGCCATTTACATTCCAAGAATTCACACTAATCATCATAATTTAGATTCAAAATGTAGATATATGCTAGGATAAACTAAGAAAAAAGCCCTACAAGGGATGGTCCAATTAGTAAACACACTTTTTATATATAACAGAAAGTATAATGTGGTAGTAAATCATATTCTGGCATCCATGCTCCTTACCATAAACCCCGTGCCTAACTACCAGTCTCCCTGAGTCATTTTTGAATAAATTCTGAATAGATACAAGTGATCTGTTTTTATATATTTTCCCTTATGAAGAATAATACAAGAACAGAGCAGGGAGATATAAAAACTAACATCAATAGTCCAGGCACCAACAAACATTGGACAACTACACCACCATGCCACTCCAAAAAATGTTAAGGAATATTGAAAAACATATGTACATAGAATGGACAGTTAAAGGCAAAGTGACATTTGAGTTAGGAGTTAAAGGAGATAATAAAACAATACCACCATAAGAACATAATACATACAACATTTTTTAAATTATTGACTTTGAAAATTTCCAAGTAAATAGGCAACTGAGGTTGGAGTAATATAGACAATAAAAGTTACTAAGTAATTGAAACCAACACAATTTATAACCAGAGCTATTAATAACCATTACAGCAGATAGTAACACAGGTTCTATTTATAACTGGCATAGCAGTAAAGTATCATAATATCCTAATAATGTGTTTTGGTCTCTTGTCTGGAGAGGGGACAGTCAACTTAGATAAGCTCTAACTGAGCATACTGCTATAAAGGGAGGTGAACAAAGGGGGTAATTATAACAGGAAAAAATTACAGGTTAAACATATGCGTCAAAAAACAGAATAGTTCTGAGTAAATGTAAATAAATGTTTTACCTATCTAGTTATCTAACTGGGTTTACTAAATATGCATTACACACAGAGTTACATAACAATAGGATTAGAGAAGGAAAGACAAATTAATTGACAAACTAAGCAGTTAATTGGATTTTCACTGAATGCAGTTCACAGTAAACTATATAACTCACATATCATCACTAACCAGTTGAATTAAATAACTGTAAGGAAAAAAAAAAAAAAAAACAGTTTAGCAAGCCTTTTAGCAAACAAGCAGGTTTTAGCAAGCCGGCTAATTAAACCAAGCACAAACATACAGCATATCATGCTCACTAGTTCTGTAGATCCACCTTCATTGAGAGAAGGAAAAAAACATCCATATCCTGCCCTTTCAGTATAAAATTAAACATCATGATTCATGAATCATGATTGAATCATTGTGAAAATAGTCAAAATGCTAATTTGTGTTTCCATGCAACAATAGTTAGATTTCAACTCTTGAAAACATATTTTCAGTAAAGGTAGCACAGCTGTGGAGCAGACTAATAGATTAATAAACAGGCAATTGTCTTTAGCTGTCTTTAAATAACTTTTGACAATTGCATAGTCTTTTTATTTTACTCACACAGTCTGAGTTTGTATCTAAAACACTTTCATAATGAGCACGCAAACACACACCTAAATAGAAAACCAAATGTGAACACACAAAATATTGTTTTTGAAAAACTGAAAGGCACAGAAAGGCTCGTCTGAAGTATGGCATTGTAATTTTGCAACTTGACCAGCAGATGGCAGCTACTATACAGTTTGATATAAAAGACTTCTGACAAACCGATATAATTGTATTATATTGTAATATATTCATTACTTAAACATAAGATTAGGCTGCTAAATTACCCTGACCAGAGTCTTTTATAGTCCATTTAATTAGCACCATCCTGAAGTGTCAAGAAAGTGTTGTTTTAGATCCATTTCTTCTTCCCTAAGATCTAATTCATATTAGCATTCCTAGTAATGCACTGCTTCTTCTGTTGCGATCTCCAACCTCGTGGCATCATTGTCCGACGTTCCTGTTGCATTCTGGATAATGGAATGTTGAAACGGCCCTGGGAGCTTAGGGAATCCACATGGAGCTCTAATAAGGCCTCAACTGGCCACAAGAAGCATTGTGCACTGATACAAATGAGCCAACATATTACTGAAGAGCTAGAAAGGGAAAAAAATGCCAGGACATCCAGATGAAGGTAAAAACAAGCTGTGAAGATGACAGGGTAAGTTAAATTCAGTTAACAGTGTTAGAAAGCCAGCAGAGATAGGTTTTTGTAGCTGTATTTATCTTGGTTATACTATTTGGTCTTAACAGTTATTCATAGCTTTTAAGCATATACTGTATTATCTTGATTATATTATTTTACTAGCTTTAACAGTATAGCTAGTTAAGCAAGTAGTTCCTTGAAAGCTTGCATAAATACTTTTTTTGCTTCATCTGCAGAGTGTATTAGGAATTTCTGATCACCATAGCTGAAGGAGAGGATGGCTGGGTATTTCATCTGGAAGCGTAGTTTTTTTTTTATTAACAAAGCACAAAAAGGAACTAGAGCTTGTCTTTGAGCCTTAATGGGCTGGGGTAAATCCTGTGATATTGTAATCCTGTGACCTCTCCATGAAATGTTACTTTTCTTTTTAGCAGCCATGAGGAGTGTGGTAACATGTGCAGCATTAAGAAGCCTTGCATAGATCTGCCTAAGGACAGCATCATCTTGTGATTTTTGTAATGCTCTATGAGCTCTTTCAATAATGATTTCTTTAGCTAAGATTTTATTTTCAGTAATGTGTTCAAAAATCTCAGTTAGTATGACTGGTAGTTGGACTTAGTCAAACTTTTCAGGAATGTCATGTATTAGAATGTTGTTTCTCCTACTGCGTGCTTCTAAGTCAATTATTTTTTGCTGTAAGTCACTAATAATTTTGTCATTTGTATTTACCTTGGTTTGTAAATCTTGTATTTACTTTGAATTCTCCTCAGTTTTATTGTCAATAATACTAATTCTGGATGTAATTTGGTCTAGATTAGAACCAAAAGAATTTAATTTGTCTGAGAATAATTTGAAATCTTCAAGCAAGGGCTGTAATGCTCTCTTAAGGCCATCTAGTGAAAGAACAGTCTCACCTTTAGATTTAGCAGCTACTTTGTTTGAATCCTGTGTTGATTTATTTATTCTCTGCCTCTTAGCTGTTACATCCTTTTCAGGTGACATTAGAGAAGAGCGTTTGGTTTTAGAAGTTATAGCATCCATGGATTCTTGTTGGTTAGCCATCACTGGGTGAATTACAGTGTAGATTTCGACTATAAGGAAGTGACTTAAAGAATTCTCCTTTAACTTTTCTTGTTTAGAACTCAGAACTCAGTCCTTCAGAGAAAAGGATGCCACCATGCGGTTGCAGCCTTCAGACAGTCACTAGAGGTAAGCACTTCCAGACAAAATGATGAAATTTAACTTTTTAGACCAAAATGTTGTTATAGGTCTTTTCCATGAAGTGTAGTTTAGAAGAAATACTCCTTTCCTGTTTGATTCGGTGCCAGATGCTGTTTTTTTTGAGCGGATAGATTTAATTGATACAGGAGCTGCAGAAAGTGTGTGTTCAGTGCTCGGCAGCCATCTTGAACTCCTCAGGACTGATCTTAACTGCTCTGTGAAGTTAATGAAATAACCATTTACTCATAGACACTAAAGATTACTGTACTGTTACCATTTTACAAGAAGGGCGATAAAAGGAAGAAGCAGTGCTATTAATAATTATGTCACAGTGTAAGTTACATACATTAATCCAGCCAATCACAAAACTTGAAAACATAAGTTAGTCATGGCATATTCTATTCTCTTCTGCAGGCTATTCACTACCATTCAACAAAGAAATGTTAACATCCACCATCGTCCTTTCTACAGTAAGAAATATATAAAAATCAACCTTCGATATAAATTTGTAATTGACAAACTACTCTGGACTACACATCTAGTGTTCTGGTACTTCCTTCAAATCACAGAAAACTTCTGAAGCTTTACATAATATCAAAACTGTACTTTGAACCTTATACTATAGATTTGCAGTCAGATACACACATTCTTTGGCTATTGCCCTTCTGCAGTTAACCCGATCTCATATAAAAATAACCAAAAATCAAAATAATCATAATGCTTGGCTTTGTTCCCAAAGCTCTTACGTTATAGACACCGTATACATATCATTATTCTGCATGACATAATAAAGGATTAGGAAAAACAAAATAGTTTTAGATTAATGTATAATTCATTAGAAGCATAATAGTTTTAGATTAATGTATAATTCATTAGAAGCATTTTGAAGATGTTAGTTTATTTTAAAACTATTACTCACTACTTACAACTTCTGACAATAATCTGTATTTAAAAGGTGCTTTATTTTTTCCTGAGTTTTCAGTCCAGCTCACATTTCTTCTTCATTTAGAAACAACTGCTACTGCAGTTAATATAAACTATTAAACAAATGCTGTTCAGCTGTTAGTCCCAGAACCAAGTTGTTCTCTTGTACTTGTCATCTAACTGTTACTAGAAGTTCAGTACAAGTCTTGGAGTTCTAACAGCCAGTTCTTCATTCTCTTTCTAATGTGCGTGTGGAAACATTCCTATTACAGTCGGCATGTTGTTAGATAAGTGAAGACCAGGTGTTATTGCCATGTGACAATGAAGTACAGAGGCAAACAAGTTCATAACACTTAGTTCAAATATATCAGAAAAGGAAGTTTCCACCATGTTCTTTCTTTCTACTGACTAAACCAGAACAGAAAAAAATAAAATATAGCTGTGCCTGAATGACATCCAAGTCCATGTGTTTCACATGAAAATTAAAAAAAATAAATAATGAAAGCAAATTCTTTTGGCATCTGGAAACACTGAATAAAAATGAGGCAAACAGAGGTTTTTAATATGAACCTTTTCATACTCCTGAAGATAAATAACCATAAATTAGTATGTAAATATTACCATCTACCTACCAGCTTAAGCTGATCCATAAGCCTAGCAAACTTATGACGATTCCTCAAAACTTTCTTCAAGTTTGATATTTCTCTTGTTGGGTATTGCAAACTCAAAACTTAAATGACACTCTCCGTTTACAAGGAATGGTAAGTAAATTGAAGGCAAGTTGCAGCTAAAATGAAACACTGTAGGTACTCATCTGTATCTAACAGAAACTTGCACCCTTCTTGTTTCCCACTTACTTATAGTTATAAAGTTTGTGAAGTGCTCCCATTAACACAAACTACAACACAAAAAACAGGCCTGGATTCTGCGTCTTTATACCCTAGAATATTAATTGTTCAAATTCTGTATAGAATTGTTGATAACTGAGCTCCTTTATTTTAACCTGCCTACACTAGAACAATAATTGCTCATATACTGTATAGAATTGTTGATAACTGAACTCATTTATTTTAAAGTGATTAATCTTTTAATATGTAAATAATTTAAAATAAAGTTATACTACTAATATGATAACTCAAAATGATCAAAATTAACGAATACTTTAATAAAAAAATGGTAAGTGCTTTCGTTCTAACACAGAACTTCATCAAACAAATCCATTACAGATATTACTTCATTTAAATATACTTTTCACAATCACATATTAAGCAATTCAGTGCTTTAACCTCTTCCTTCTCAAATCAGCTTTAAAATGTTCTCTGTCATTTAAACCTGGAAAACTGCAGGCATTCAACCTATCCTACCAGCATTATTCTGGATTTGGAAAAAATGCTGGCAGTAGTGTCTGATGAAGTTGTGTGTTAGAACAAAAGCACTTTTTATTAAAGTATGTGTTTATTTTGGTCATTTTGAGTTATTAAATATTTTTAGTACAGCTTAGGAGTTTGTTGTGCCATATTTCTTTTTATATCAGTAATCTGTTTAAGAGGACATGAGAATGGGTGGCAGGAAGTCTATGCAGCATGTTCTGTAAATCACTTTCAGCTGCTTCAGTAAGAGTATGAAATGTCTTTGTTTGGCAACTACTGGAGAAGTTGTTGTGATACTTCTATCTTCTAGTGTACCTAACTTATTTATTTATTTATTTATTTATTTTTTATGTATTTTATTTTACATTTGTTTACTGGGAAGGTCCGACTGGACACAGGTCCATTTTCAGCAGAGGCCCGGGGATAAAAGCTCCAAAATACTAAGCATGGAAATACAATACAACACAATATAATATAATATAATATAATATAATATAATATAATATAATATAATACATGGGGGAAAAGTGACACTAGCATACATAGATTACAGTGAAGTAGAAATTAACAAACAATAAAAGTTGGCAATTCATAAAGCACATAAATCAGATTAGCAAAAACTTTTTTTTTTTTTAAACATGAATACAGGAATAGAGATAGGTGATGTGAAGGATAGAATTAGGTTAGGTTGAGGGAACAGGCAATGTTTGCAAGTGTTATAGAAGACAGATATTAGTACTGTAAAGTAAATATCAACAGATTAATAAGCTTTCAAGTGAAAAACTGGTGACCCTTAGTAGAATCATTGCAACAGTGCATTGGTATTGCTTAACCTGGGGTGTAGCATGAGCAAAGCCAATTTTTTAGATAGTGAGTTTTTAAGAATTTTTTAAATTGGATAGTAGAGGTTAGGTGACTTGGTAGTGAATTCCAGATTCGGGCTATGGTGCAGGCAAAGAGAGATTTACCAGCATAATTTTTATATTTGATGAGGTTCTGGTTACTAGATCTTTAGATTCTTGTGGTAGTGTGGGGCTGAATTAGATGCTGGAGTGCTGGGGTTTTATCTGGAAGGTAGTAGAGCTTATGTGCTATTGAGAGTTGATTGAGTAGCAGTAGTTGAGGTAGCTCAAGTGAGTTGAGCTGCTTAAGGGATGGACAGTGATGGGACCTATATGAGCCTTCAGTAGCAAACTTGGCCACCTTGTTTTAATATCCATTATTATTTAATTTCCATATTTTGGCTGGAGTAAAGTTAGTTTGTGTTAGGGTTTGTAGTTCATTTAGGGTGGGGGGGTGGCAGTTATAATGGTGGTGTCATCAGCGTATTGCATGACTGAGGCAGTGGATAAGGCTGAAGAGATATGGTTGATAAATAAAGAGAAGAGCAATGGGCCGAGAATGGACACTTGTGGGATTCCTATGGATACTGGTAATAGGGGGGACAGCTGGTCTTGCCATGGAACTGCTTGCTGACAGCCTGATAAGTAGTTATTAAACCATGGAGATGCATGTGTTTAGGGTAGATAGAGTTTCAAAAAGCATACTGTGGTTTACCATGTCAAAGGCTTTCGATAAGTCTAAGAATATCGAAGATACGAATAGATCCTTCTTTTTATGGTGGTTGACTAAGTTGGTAAATGATAGTAGTGCTGTGGTGGTGCTGTGGGAAGGTCTAAAGCCATGTTGAGATATGGAAAGCAGGTTGTTTTTTTGCAGGTACTGCATTAGTTGAGAATTAACAACTCTTTCTAATATTTTGGATAAAGGAGATAAAATTGCAATTGGGCGATAGTTGGTGAGTTCTAGGGAGCTGCCTCCTTTGTGCAGTGGAATAATATGTGATATTTTCCATGAGGTGGGTACCTTGCATTCTGATAGTGACCTATTTATGATAATAGATACAGGATAGGCTATGGCTTCGGCTGATATCTGTAGGAATTCTGCTGGAAGGTTATCAGCTGCTAGTGTGGCTGGTTTCATTTTCTTAAGGAGTTTAGAAATTACCTTAGTGGGCACTGGGTGCAGGGAAAAGCTGGAGGTATTGCTTTGTATATTGGTGTGGGTTGGGGTAGTTATTGGTATGGGGCTGTTATTAGTATTCTGGGTATTAGCAAGCATTTGGATTGTTTCTGTAAAGTATTTGTAAAATTGTGTGGGAATATTATCATGGTTATTTGGTAACACAGGGGTTGGAGTAGTGGATTTGTCTGGGTGCAGTATACCATTTATTGTGGCATAGAATTTTTGAGGGTTGTGAACATGTTTTTCTTGCATGTTTTTGTAGTAATTAATTTTGTCAGCTTTAATTAGCTTTTTGGCTTTGTTGCAGAGTTTCAGATAATTTTGTCTCAGAGTAGTGGTTTTGTTTTTGTGATATTGTGTCCAGGCCTTGTCCCTGTCTTTCATTATAGTTTTAGTACCTTTTGTTAGCCATGGAGCATAGTTATTTTTTATTCTTATAGTTCGGGAGGGAGCATGATAGTTTAGGATTTCTAGGAAGGCAGAGTTAAAGTAGTGCATGGCTTCATCTAGAGGTAGTTGTTTTAGGGAAGCCCAGTTACAATATTTTAGTGCATTGGTGAAGTCTGAGGCTCTAAAGTTCCTTTTATTACGTACTGTTCTGAGCATGGGTTGGCTGATGCAGTGGGATCTGATCCTAATTAGGTAGGTTGGTTGATGGTCGCTTAGACTGTCAAAAAGACAGCCAGATTTCTGAGCGAGAGTGGGGTCAGATAACAGTATCCAGTGGACTAGTGTTTGGATGTTTTGTCAATTCTAGTGGGGGTAGATATGATTTGGGTAAATCCATGGAGGTTAATGTGGGTAGTGGGTTTGTGGCTGGAGCAGTTAAGCCAATCAATATTAAAGTTGCCTTACAGTATAGTTTCCTGTGGAAGGGAGTTTGAGATACATTTTAGCAGGCTTTCCATTATAGTAATGTTATCGCTTGGTGGAATATATCCTCCTGTAATGATTATATGTTTTTTGGAGTTTAGTTTTAATTTGGCAAGGATTAGTTCTACGTCTTTGACTTCCTGGGTATTGTAATCAATTTGTTCTATGCTGAGATGATTTTGAAATAATATTGCTGCACCTCCTCCCTTTTTCTCTATTCTATCTCTACAAATAATATTGTAGCCTGGGGCTGTGATCTCATTATTGTGGTGTTCTGGTTTTAGCCATGTTTCAGTTAACACAATGACATCTGGTTTATATAAAGCAAGTAGGGCATGAAGGTCTTGAATTTTGTTAAGTATGCTTCTTACATTTATGTTTACATAGAGGAGAGATGAGGCAGGTCTGTAGTATAAAAGATTTTGGTGATTTGGGATTGCGTTGGTTGGTGTGTGGGGTCCTGGATTGGGGTGTATGTCACCACAGCAAGTGATTTTTTGGAGTAGTTGTTGGTAGAGTTTAGTTCGGTTATGTATGAATTTTTTTTTATCTTTGAGAAGAGTGCAGGTTAGTTTTATATGTTAGCTTATTGTATAAGTAAGGGAAGGATTTGGAGAAGTTAAGGTCAATTGGTGATATAGGGAAGTGTTTTGCTATTATAGGATTGGCTATGGATTGTGTTTGCCTTGGGGGTGGGGTGCTGAGAAGAAGTTGAGTGTGGTAAGAGGTGAGGCAGGTAAGCAGGAGTAGGGTGGAGATTATTATTGGGCAGAATACTGCTTTCAATAACTAGGTTGTATGTAGTACATTTTAAGTAGCTTCAGAAAGGGTGGGGGGTGTAAAAAGGTAAAATCTATATATGTTAGGGGTGGGTGTTGTACTAAGAGTGTAGTACTGAGGGTGTGGTGGAGTGTGCTACTATGGGGATATTTGGTGTGTTGTGCTAGGATAATTGGAAGTGTGAGAATTGATGGAGGGGGTGGTCTATAACTATAAGTTTAAGTGATATGGGGTTGGGTGGGAATGGGGGTAGGTTGGTCCTTATCTGGTATAGCTCCCTAACGTAAGTGTGCAATAGTTACGGACCTTAGGGTTAAGGTGCAGGTCAAGGTAAGTGCATACATAGTAATACATACAACCTTTACTTTAGGGTTACAAGTAGGATTATGTTCAGTGTATGTATAGTAATATAGTTGTGTAGCTGAACGCATACGTAATTTATACTTTTCCTGTAGTTGGGTGTTGTTTGTTTATAGTTAGAATTATTTGTGTATAGTGAATGTTTGATTAGGATATGGGATATATGGGTGAAGTGTAGATATGGGGAAATGTGGATTATTTATTTTGTTTGGGTAAGTAGCGGGTGGTGGGGTTGGCCAACTATGAGAGCAACAATCTGACAGTTTACAAGCTGTCCTTGAGTAATCTCAGTCACTGAAGGGCAGCGTGTTTAGTCTCCAAGTGTCAAATTGTTCTTTATAATGTTGATTACTAGTTGTCAAGCTTTAAAAAGAATAGTCTGACAGTTAAGTCTACAATTTGGCTAAAAGTTATTGCAATTCTCTGTTTTCTTAGAGAAAGAAGGGGTGGGGCAAATACCAAATGGATTTGTTGCCCAGCGCATTCAATATCTTTTATACAGCTATGTCCTATAATCTTGAAGTGAAAGCCTTAAAAACACTTAGGTAAAAGTTGAAATTATTTAATAATGGCCTCACCTTACTATATGTGATTTATAGTTTTAAATGGACAAAAAGACAATTGTTAGTAGCTGCAATAGTTAAAGATTAATTCACAGGCATTCAAGATGAGGACTTCTCTTGTTATTATAGACAAGATGTTCTTAATAATTGTGATCAAAATTGATGTTACTAAATTCTACTGCTTTCGAAGTTTATCAGTCTCACTGTATTATACTAATTAAATAAGGTTTGGTAACAGACCAGTTTGTCCTGGGACATCTTGAAGTGGGGCTAGATAAATATTGTAGCATGAATTAGGAGGATGGGGGGAGGATGGTGTTAAATGTGAATGAAGGATGACTGGAAGGAAATGAGGTAAGGTTAGGGAGGAGCTTAAAGGGTTTAGACAAGTGTAACTGGTGAAGGAATCACATTGTTAGAGTGAACTTGCTACCCGCCCTCCTTCCCCTTTTTTAATAGTGGGGATTGTGGTTATTTTCAGTTTGGTTAGGGTGGAGAAGAGGGGCAGGCTTGCCCTCTTCTGTTCCCCCTCTGCTGTTAGATGTTCAGTTCAATGAGTTAAGAAAGGAAAGTGAGTTGTTAGATCCTGCTTGATAAGTAAAATAAGCAAGAGGAGGTAAACTGCCTTTTGGTTGGATGTGTAATTTAATAAATGGTAACTGAAGTGAGTGGTGGTATGCTGTTTCATAAGTAAGTAAGTGAGTGGAGGTATGGACACTGCTTACTAGTCAGGATGAGCGAGGTCACACTGTTCTGTTTTAATGTTACATGGATGTTATTGTCACCTATATCATGTGTTGGTTGTAATTAATAAATAGTGGTTAACAATTATGTTTATGGAAGTTTAGTAAAGGTCGTCAAACTTCATTCGGTGTGATGTGTTTATTGAAGGGGACTGGGACAATTGGTTAGCAATATACAAAAAATGAATTGCAAAAAATATAAAAATAAATAATATTAAGATTGATTTGGAGAGACCTCAGTAATTACAGCAATGGACCTTTTAATTAATATTTTGACCATGAAGCCATAATACAATTATGGGCACACAGGTTATTTATGAATATAAGAGAATGGTCCAAAGTATGGAAAAAAAGTATTTCCGAATACATACTTAGCTTTGTCCCAGTAAAATCTCCTTAGCAGATCTTCTGAAAGATGCTTTGAATTGTCATATGCATATCATTGTTTTGTGGCATCAAATCTTTGTGCCCTACACAACACAGAAAAAATAATTTACTGCGGTTGCATCATAATGTGAGATAACTTGTCATGATAAGACTTACATTGTGCTGTGTGAATAACAGCATCATGAGATTTGTGTACTTTTAAAAATGGATTTTAGTCCACAGTCATAGTTTTCTCATCAGCTTCTGTATTCTTTAAATTTAGGATTTAGAGCACTTGTGATTAGTCTAACCAGGCCTCGATGGATTAGAAGAACTCTTGTGCAATATATTTTAACTGAGAGAAGACAAGAGCAAAATAGACAAGGGATAGTCACCTGTGTGCTTAATAACCGTGGATTGCTTTGCATCAAGGTGCATAATATTCATGAATAGATTAAACATCAGGTAACCTAAAATAGTTCATTGTGGATTACCTAACTTCACTGGTAAGTACGTAGAATAGGTAATGTGTCATTGAACATTAGGTTCATAGATAAGTACTAGATGTAGCTGTCCTTGTAGGCCATGTTAAGCCTAACCAGTTCCTCTTGGTGAGAATCAAACCCTGTATCTCTTCTATGTGAGGTAAACACCTTAATCATTATGTCAACCCTCAACTCCCTTAATGTCAACCCCAACCCTTCATTTCTTTAAGAACTGATGAAGTAAGCAGTTAATCATTTCAGTCCCGAGCAGCAAGAGGCTTACTGCAGTCTTTCATACCGAGAATTAGCTGACTTTCTGCAACATTTTTTACAAATTCCTCATTTATGAGCACACCTTCTATGAGTTCCAATATGTCATAAAATGGGGAGTGTTATTAAAAATTCAAACCACCAAGGTTGCTCATTAGACAATGAGCTATGCACTAGTGGTAGTATCAGAATTCTGTATTCAACCTAGTAAAAGTTATTAGTATTGCAGTTAGACAAGTTTATAGCATACAAGATAGAGCCACTATATCTTTGAATTAATTATTTGCCAGTTCAAGAGTGCTCCAGTTTTGCATGTTAAGAATGGGTAGTGCATTGCTCTTTTCTGATATTGTACAATCAATAAAAATTAAATAGATCATATTTTTACAATATTGCAGAGCAAGAATATTAATTGGCAGAATCATGCATGTTAGATGGCAATTACGAGAAACAAAAGTGCGTGTTGTAATATTGTTTATAAGATGACATTTTTGTCTGTGGGCCTCACAGCCTTTTACAGTATTAATTTCAATACGATATTGATGTTCGTCGTCTCCCATTGCTGCAGTCCTGACAAATGGGTACTCCGCTGCCCACCATCGGCCCGAATATCAAAGGGCTAGAACCGGCGTCGGTCATGGGCGCCTGAGACTGACGCAAGTACTTGTCAGTACAAATGCTCATGACTGACGCCATAACCTCAGTCTTTCTTGCCGCATGGTCCTAAACAGAAGCAGTTTTTGCAAGTGCCGTTCGGCGTTCTGGAATTGTCGGTTTTCGAGTTTCAGACCGGATACCAAGTTGGCTAAGTACCCTGTTGGGGACATTTTTGGTCTTTTTCTTGCCTCAGTATTGACAGATGTCAGAAAAAGTTAATAACTGTATTTCTTGTGGGAAACAGATTCCTCATAGGGATTACCATTCACTCTGTATTCCTTGTTTAGGGCCTGAGCACGACGTTGTTGGGTGTCGCTTTTGTGCTACTTTTAACAAGCGTACTATTAAACGTCGGTTGGACTGTGCTAGGCTAGTGTTTGGTAAACGTTGTAATTATAACATGCCGTCGGATTCTCCGACGACTGGTTCTTCTAAGAAGCGCAAAGAAAAGTCTTTGCGGTCCAAACAGGGTGAGGCGTCTACTCCGGACGTCGGTTCTGTGGAACCACTGACTGCTTCAGTGGCTCCTTCTGACAGTTTACCTGTGTGTAAAGGGGAGCCTTTGTTACTGCAGGAAGTGGCTTCTCCTGTGTTAGGCCAGGCTGAGGGTGCTTCTTTGTTGTCTGTGGCTTCCTCCCCTCATAGGGTAGTTAGACCTCCTCCTTCTCAAGGCAAAGGCCATTCTAACTCTAGGTCTTTCCCTGCTGGTGCTCATCCCCAGGGTCCAGCCCCTAGGAAGCACATGTTAAAGATGGCTGAAGATTTGATTACTTTAATTAGAGGTTCCATGCCCCCCCCTGTGAAGAGGCCCAGGATAGACACAGAGTTGGAGGGTCTGGTTCAGTCTTCCAATGAGTCAGATTCCTCTGTGGAAGAGCTTCAGGATTTCCTCCCTATTCTGATTCAGAGGCTGAGGACGCTACCCCTCTCGTCCCCTCCAGAAGATTTTTCTTTCTCTGAAACTTTGCATTCCAAGAGGGAACATTTCCAGTGGGATGGCCAAGATTATTCTGATTCTCGTAAAAGG
Source organism: Protopterus annectens (assembly GCF_019279795.1). Classification (NCBI taxonomy): domain Eukaryota; kingdom Metazoa; phylum Chordata; order Ceratodontiformes; family Protopteridae; genus Protopterus; species Protopterus annectens. The sequence continues at coordinate 1,806,007,272 of NC_056733.1, forward strand.
CTAAGAGAATTCTTGTTTTTACCTCAGCACAGGCCTTTGGCTATTCCCCCTGTACTGGATGTTGTTCAGGATGCATTTTCTGAGGCGGCCCTTAACCCAGATTCTCTGCCTCCTGCCCCAGTTAAACCAGATAGATACTACAGGGTTCCGGAAGCTCACAAGTACTTGTATAAGAGTCCTAGGGCTGATCCAGAAACTATTTATCAAGGCCCCAAAGGTGTTAAGGCTTCTGTGGTTAAGAATCCAGTTCCTCTGGACAAGGATGCTAGGGCCCTGGATAGGTGGGGTAAAAAACTGTATACCTCTTCTACTTTGGCTATGAGAGCTTTAAATTGTCAATTTCATATGCTCAGGTATCAGAATTATTTGCTAAGTCAATTGAAATGTAAAGTTGATGCTTTAGCTGAAGGTGTTGACTGTAAGGAGCTTCAGGATTTAGTGCATGCTTCTGACCAGGTTGGTAAGCATTCTTTGCAGTGTGGTTTTGATGCTTTACAAGCTTCTTCCAGGGTGGCTGCTACTAGTTCTGTTGTTCGCAGACATGCCTGGCTTAGAGATCAGTCCTTGTCAGAGCATGTTAAGGCTCGCATTATGGATGCTCCTTTGCAATCTGATGTTCTTTTTGGCCCTCCAGTGGAATCAGTTTTGAAAAAAATGGAGGAAAAAGCTAAGTCTATGCAGACGGTAAAAGACTTCTTACAGGTTCAGCCCCCTAAGTTCAGTAGGAATTGGCCTGCTAAGGGATGGTCTTTTCCCTCTTCAGATTTTCATTCTAGGGGCAGGTCGAGGCGTGGTAGAGGTAGGGCTTCCTCTCAGGGCCCTGTTACTTCTAGACCTTTGAGTTCTTTTACCCCTTCTGCTGGGGTGGGCAGGGGTCAGTCCTTTCGGAAGCAGTCCCAATGACCTGTGTCTTCAGCTGCCGGACTCTGCTTTGCTGGCAGCTCCTCTAGGAGGAAAACTGGGGCTTTTCAAATGGAATTGGCATTTGGTTACCCAAGACAAATGGGTATTGGACATTATAACTCGAGGCTACAAGTTTTATTTTCACACATTCCCTCCTTTCAAAGGTATGCCGGATGTGCCTCATCAGCAAAGACTGGAAGCGCAGGCACAGATTTTTCTCTGCTCGGTTGGGAGCAATACAGGCAGTTCCTTCTGTGGAAAGAGGCACGGGTTTTATTCCCGTCTTTTCTTAGTGCCAAAGAAGGAAATACTTGGAGGCCCATTCTGGATTTATCCATTCTAAACACCTTTCTGGAAATTCAAATTCAAGATGTTAACACTGCAGCAGCTGTTGCCTATGCTAGGCAGAGATCACTGGATGGTGACTTTGGATCTCAAGGAGGCCTATCTTCACATTCCTATCAGGCCCAGTTGCAGGAAATTCCTGAGGTTTCGGACTGGGAATTTGCATTATCAGTTCTCTGCATTGCCCTTTGGCTTATCTACTGCGCCCAGGGTGTTCACAAAAGTCCTGGCTCCAGTAATAGCTTTTCTCCAGCTAAGGGGAATTCAAATTTATCCTTATCTGGACGATTGTTTGATACTGGCTCAGGGCGAGCACGAACTTCTTCGACATCTGCAGTATGTGATGACAGTTTTCAGATGCCTAGGGTATTCTGTGAACGAAATAAAGTCCAGTCTAGTACCCTCACAGGAGATGTGTTTTCTGGGTGTGAGACTGAATACAGCTACTCAGATGGCATCTCTTACCCCGGACAAACAAAGAAATCTTCACCTATACTTCCAACAGCTATCCGTAATGTCCAGGCTGACTGCAAGGACAGTCCTTCTAGCCTTGGGGTTCATGGCATCTTGCATTCTAGTACTTCCCAATGCCAAACTGCATATGAGGAAGCTACAATGGTATCTCAAAAGCATTTGGACTCAACACAGCCACGATTTGGATACTGTCATTCGGATTCTACCTTGCATTCAGAAAGAATTTGTGTGGTGGGCCCAGGAATGTCACCTAAACAAGGGACTCTCTGTGACCCAACCGGAGGCAAGTCAGATATTAACGACAGATGCCTCGGAGTCGGCCTGGGGAGCTCATTTCAAAGGAAAATGGATTCAAGACCTTTGGCCCCCGGAGCTGCTTCACTTGCATATCAACATGAAGGAGATGCTGGCAGTTCAATTTGCATTGAAAGCATTCAAGGATCTACTTCGACCGGGACTGGTGTTGATTCGAACAGACAACACAACTGTCATGTGGTACATCAACAAGCAGGGGGGAACTCATTCATACCCTCTTTGCAGACAAGCAATGCTGTTATGGGAAACTGCTTTGGATCTGCACATCACTCTTTGAGCACAGTTTCTGCCAGGAGCACAAAATTCGTTAGCAGATGTTCTGAGCAGACAGATGGTGGATCCTCACGAATGGAAGTTGGACCCTCAGGTATTTCTTCAGTTGACCATGGCTTGGGAAACTCCAGACATAGATCTGTTCGCTTCTCCTCTGAATTCCCAACTACCTCTGTTTTGCACAAGGCTGTTTCATCCGAAAGCCTGGAAAATAGATGCACTATCCTTCAGTTGGAGCAACCTTCACGTGTATGCCTTTCCTCCTCTGCCTCTTCTTCCAAAGGTCCTGTTGAAAGTCAGGAGGGACAAACCTTGCATGATCCTTATAGCGCCGGATTGGCCTCGTCAACATTGGTACCCTCTGTTGAGGAGCCTAATTCACGGGACACCTTGGCCATTACCACGGATTCCTCACTTATTGTCTCAAGCAGACAATCATTTTCTCAATGTCAGGGTGCAATCCCTACACCTGACAGCCTGGCGTATTCAGTTTTAGAGGATGGGGGCCTTCAGCTCCCTCAACAAGTTTTAGATGTCCTTTTGGAAGCCAGGCGTCCTAGTACTTGAAAAGTTTATGCTGATAAATGGAAGAGATTTTTTCTTTGGAGTTCAGCTAAAGGCCTTGATGTCACTTTGCCTAATTTGAGTTGTACTTTGCAATATTTGACTTTGTTACTGGACAAGGGTTTGTCCTTCTCTTCTATAAAAGTGCATGCTGCAGCTATTTCTGCTCACTATGATGGTGATCCTCCTTTATTTTCACATCCTTTGCTTAAACAGTTTCTTAGAGGGGCAAAGAATATAAGACCCCACGGAGGGCTCCTACTCCTGCCTGGGATCTTAATTTTGTTTTGGAAAAACTGACTCTGCCTCCTTTTGAACCTGCAGCTACGGCTGAATTGAAGTTGTTGTCCTGGAAGACTGTTTTTATTGGCTGTTACTTCTGCTAGAAGGGTATCTGAATTACAGGCTCTCATGGCAGTGGAACCTTTTCTGATTTTTCACCAGGACAGAGTTTCCTTGCGTACTAATCCTACTTTTCTGCCTAAGGTAGTTTCTAATGTGGCATTGAACCAATCTATACATTTGCCTACTTTTTATGCTAACCCCCAAAATGAAGGGGAAAGAGTTTTGCATTCTTTGGATGTGCATAGGCAGTTACGGTATTATTTGTTCAGAACCAATGAGTTCAGGAGATCTCAACAGTTATTTGTTTCATTTGCTGTGGCTTCAAGTGGGAAAGCTGTCTCAAGCAAACTATTTCCAAGTGGATCGGCCATTGTATTGCTTTTTGTTACTCTCATCATGGAAAGGAGGTTCCAGTTGGGATCAGGCCTCATTCTACTAGGGCTACGGCCACCTCTACTGCTTTTTTGAGAGGGGTAGCTACTAAAGACATTCTGGAGGCAGCTACTTGGAGTTCTGTACATACCTTTACAAAGCATTATCATTTGCCTCTTTATTCTAGGTCTAGGGCTGGTTTTGCCACTGCAGTCTTGCAGGGCATGTCTGCAGCTCCTCCTGCTGTTTAGTTGGCCAGCCTCCCTTTTTCCGTTGCTCTGGGATTCTACCCATTTGTCAGGACTGCAGCAATGGGAGACGACGAACATAGTACAGTTTTGTACCTACCATAAATGTAGATGTTCGAGGATCTCCATTGCTGCAGTCCTATTTTCCCTCCCTCCTTCCCCCTTTTTCTTTTTAGATTGGGGTTTTTGGGTGGTGTTTTTTTTTTGCATTTTGACGTCTGAGGCAAGAAAGACTGAGGTTATGGCATCGGTCATGCGCATTTGCACTGACAAGTACTTGCGTCAGTCTCAGGCGCCCATGACCGACGCCGGTTCTAGCCCTTTGATATTCGGGCTGATGGTGGGCAGCGGAGTACCCATTTGTCAGGACTGCAGCAATGGAGATCCTCGAACATCTACATTTATGGTAGGTACAAAACTGTACTTTTCTAATATTCACAACTGCTTTGCCAAACATTTATATATTTGGATGCCTTCACAGTGCCCAGTATGTTATAACACCACTTTTAACTACCACTGATGGCTTGTGTATGACCCCCCCAACATGACTGTATCAGGCTCCAAGTCTGCATAGTTGAGGTAAATATGGAAATATGTCATATTTTTTCATAACATTTTGCAAACACTCGTTATTAAGTATAGGACTGTGCATCATACATTAATGCATTCACTGAGCAAGTCCAGCAAATATTGTTAGCTTTTACCTGGCATGTTGGTCAGTCATGCACAGCATACCATTCATGAGATATTAAGCTCAATATTAAAATAATATTAGTACTAATGCAATGCAGCTCGAATGAACAGTTATATCTGTGCCTGTATTTATCTTACTAAAATGTGTCTTATGTTATTTTTCACTAGCATGACAGTATCACTGTCCATGCTTATTTTATTAATTTAAATATGTAAAATATTTAATATTTTTCATAACTTATTACAAGCAATTTTCATTACCTCAAGCTGTATACATCCCACAGTGATATTTTCATTAAAGGTATATGCAGTATTCTGTCAGCATGCAAATGCCACCTTACAACCTAACTTATGACCTGATTTTCACAAAATATTAGTGTAAATGTTAGAATAAGGTTAATATTAATAGAGAGTACTAGAGATAGTTATATTTTCCTGTGGTTCCCTTGTCAAAGTGTATTTACCTGCATTTGTTTTCTAACACTCACTTATTCCTTATGCTACCCCACAAAATGACTGTCACAATAATTGTTTATTACCTCAAATAAGGAAACGATTCCATAATATGTATGAGATTCTGCAAACATTCTTGAGCATCATAGGCCCTGTGTATCCCACAGTGATGTTTCCACAGAGCATGACTAGCAAGCCCTGTCAGATTGCAGACACCATTTTGTTTCCTGACACATGAAATACTGTTTAAAGAATTGTTGTCTGTCATAATGACCTGAATAGCAATTCAGTGTACATCAAATAAACATTTATATGCCTAAGTGTGTTTCTCTTACCCAAGTGTGTTTAACTTTACTTTTTGTTAACACCCAATGCATTAATTGCCCTTGAAATAATAAATTGTGCTCCCATGCAGAACAAAATATTCCTGTAATATAAGACTTAATAGCAGAATACTGCTTATATAAACCTCTCTTGCCTGAGTCAAACATGAACCTATATTAATGTACACCTTCATATTTATGTACCATGTTTACTCTCAGTTTTTTTGCATCACGCACCAGTTGTATAGGTCCCACAACATGATAGCATCAAAATCCATTTTTTTACTTATTAAAGTACTTTGTGTAAACACTCATCATTACTTCTATTCTTGTGCATTTCACAGTTATTTTTCACAGTACATTTGTAACAGGTCAGTTTGATTATCCCAACTTGTTCCCTAAAGCAGAATGTACAATTCCTAATATATTAATATTCGTATTAGAATATTGGTGGGGATTTAATAAAATCCATGGGTGGAATAATGTAAGTGCTACACGGAAGGTACCGTAACCATGTCTGCAGCTCCCCCTCGACAGTGTGCCTTGCATATTAATGAAGGCTCCCTACTGAGTGAGAGCCATGTAACATGGTTACAGAATCAGTGTAGGGGGGGTATTACAGTGCCTGGAGAAAAATAACATACCTCCTGCACTGTGAAAGTGTGAATGGTCACTGTATGGCACTGAAAATAAAATTTGAATAGTTGAATTTTTTTGGGTGTTGTTGCAGCACGGCGTGCAGCAATAGTCATGTGCCAGACATCTAAAAATAGAAACCGAATGGATTCAATTGTAAATGAAAAGGTCAAGTTTAAGCATAGATGAGCAGGTTTGCATGGTGCACTGTGGTGCTCAGTGGTGCTTAAACTAGTAGAGAGAGATATAAAAATACAGCAGCAATTCAACAAGGCTACATAGATGAATGATACTGAATGAGTGACAGCCTCATGTGCAGTTGGTGCAGTGTTCAAATACACACACTGGTTATTTTGTAAATATACATTCTGAGAGTAATTTTAAATCATGATGAAATAATTGTGTGATTACACAGACAGGTTATTAATATTATTGTGCAAATACACATTTATGAAATGTACTAGTAAGGCATGACTGAATTTTGTATAGATACACAGACAGGTTAGTAAGCATGTATGTTGCAAATACATGTAAGAGATGTATTTTAAACTCCTAATGGAATATTGTATGTATGCAGAGACATTTTATGAAGAATTTATTTTGCAATTACACAATTATGACATGTATAATGAAATCCTGCAGTGCTGCACCCAGCTAAGCTCCATTAAGCATAGCTAAGCCTAGGTAAGTACTGCTTAAGCACTTGGCCGGTTTGCATATTGCTAAGTGGTGCAAAGTATTGCTAAGTAATCTCTGTTTGAACAGTGCTCAACCCACTTAAACTGGTTTGTGCACCACTAAGCATTGCTAGGCATTGCCTGTTTAAGCACTGTTCAGCTGAGCTCAGTGGGTTTGTACGGTACTAAGTGAAGCATCATATTTTTAACAATGGTGCAATGGTAGCAAAGGGGGGGGGACAGCCTTATTAAAGTGCAACAGGCAAGAATACAGCCAGAATCTGTTGAAGTTTGATCTTGCCAGAGACTATGGCAGGAGTTGGACAGGATGTGCCCTTCTGGAAACAGCGGTGGGGCATTTTGGAGTCCAGGGTAATGGTTGGACTCCTTGTAAAATACAATAACATCTGGCTGCTACAGGGCCAGTACCAGGGGTTGGAATACAAATTGGAGGCCTGGGATCGGCTGCCACACGACCTCACCAGTGCAACTGGTATCCCCTGCACAGGTGAGCAGATGCATCACCATTTTGATGACCTGAAGCATAGGATTAGGGATCTCTTGAGCACTTGGATCCAAGAAGCCCTGGATGACAATGCCCCACGAGTCTGAATGTATTGTTAGCATTGTTTTACCAATAACTAATTTGCATGTGTGATAGACAGATACACATAATGGTATGTTTCTCTCCCAACAGCTGCAGAGGAAAGAGCTCGTAACCTGGAGGCCCATGCAGGGCACCTGGCCAGGATGCACCAAGAGTGTGGTGACTACAGATATATATTGCAATCTATAGTTATATAAACAAGAACGAGTGCATTAGTAACTGCCAGTATGTTTTCAGTGTACTGTAATGAGTGTGGTCATAGACCTGGACTGATATAACTGAGTAATGACTGGTACAGTCCAATAAAGATGAAAGCATGATACCTGATAATGTTAAGGAAAAAAAAGTTTTTACTGCATTAATAATGTTAATGAAATAAAAGTTCAACTGCATCAATAATGTTAGGGAAATAAAGTTCAACTGCATTCATAATGTTAAGGAAATAAAGTTTCTACTGCATTAATTGTGGAATTATAGCTGCATTGCAATGTCTGCATTATTGGAAGTGTTCATCAATAAAGACTGTTACATGTATACCAATCACTGCATGATGTCACCCCTAATAAAGCTGTGTTGTGCAATATGTGTGTATTTTGGGCTCTTGGTCATGAAATCGAGTAGTACAACTGCTGTGAAGTAAAAACAGGAATAATACCACAAAGTGACTGAAGGTTAGCTAATAAAGAAGTGTTTTGCTAAACTGTAGCTGTGGAGCTGTTCTACAAGATATAATGAATTATGATATTTGTTCTGCACTATGCTCGGAACCTAGAATAGGAACAGCCAATGTATATAGTATATATCTCAGGATTGTCTTGTGTGCATTTCAGCTATATTCATTCCTAATCTTAGTTACACTGCTGCAGGCAAGTATGAAACTGTAATAGCTGTAGACTGCAAATATACCATCTGCAACTGTATATGGGTCAGGTAGCCAACCCAGCACTCCGATATGTTCTGTACACATCACATATAATTCCACCCACTAGGGGTTAATTGTCTACACGTGCATTCCATGTATTAAGGCACAGTTCATCTACTATCTCTGTCATGTATGAATCTCATGCATGTGTGTTCAAGTGGCACTGCAGTGTTGTATAACACTCTATCTCAATTATCATGTGACAGTTTATTATCAGGTGAGCTTTAGGCACATATCAGTCAATCAATACTCAGCAGGGGCACAGTAGCTCAGGTATGATGTGCATTTTGTTACATACAGACTGGGGTTCAAATCCATGGTCAAATACTACTAAACATTTATAGAAACATTTATGTATTATTAACAAATGTTCTCCCCCATACCTCTCAACCTGGACACATCAAAAATCTAGACAAAGCCCATGAAATATAGGTAGAAATCCGTACGCTGATTAACATACAATTTGCATACATAATTATGTAACCCCACCCACTCCAGTGGAATTGTGGGATACAAACTTTCTAACACAAACTAAAGAACAGACAACCAAAATATGGCACCAGAGTCCCCTGCAGCATTCCAATGTCCCATTACCTGGCTATTTCACCCTATTTATCATAAACACCAATGTGCATACTGCTTTACATCTACAATGATTATTTGGATTTTATTTTTTCATTTTATAGCACAATTCACAAACACTAATAGACATCTGCTAAACAAAGCAATACTGTTTCACAATGAAAATAGACTTAGCATTACAACTTCTCTGCCCTTGAAACTCATATTCATTGAAACAGCATTGAAACCCACACCACATCTAAAGAAAATGCATCTGGCCAGTAGTGGATAAAGATTACCTTTGGGCTGTTTTCAAATGATAGGCCCCTTGCACACAAAACAAGAAACATACATGTGTTTTTGATACACCTTCCTGACTTTATTAAATTATATTCCTTGTATAATACAGCACACTTGTTAGATTTAGAGCGCATTTTAAATTTATTGTTTGGACATTTTTCCAGTAGGCAATGAAACAAAATGCATGAAAAAATAATGACAAAACTGCCCAATTCATAACATTTCCATCATAAACGTCTACTTCCACATTTCTGACTGCCATACGTCTGTCACTAATTCTGATGATATCACTCACTGTCTTCTGAAGCCTCTCTCTCACTCATTGCAATTCCCACACCATTTCTAGCCTGTCCTGCTCCTGAGTAGTGGACTCTGAATCTCAATCAAAGTGGCTTTGCTGTACTGCCCTTCCATCTTGTTTCCTGGATACACAGGATGTCCTGCCTCCTACTTACCATCATGTCATCCTCTTCCTAGCTGTATCCTGTCAGTGAACATACACTGAGTATCGCAATCATTAGTTCAGATTTGACAGGTTGATTGTTTTTTATGTCCAGCTTTTGCTCAACAGAGCTATTTCAGGTAACCCAATGTGGGCAACTGGACACCAGCTAGCCAGTAGCTTATTGACCCAGTGCTGGTGGGCTTTATAGTGGGCACACACTGGCCAATATGGTTACATACACCCCTCCCATTGTTATCATGGGTCCCAGGCGTAGATCAGAGTAGGCCGGATCCTCAACACACTTATCACTGACAAATACACATGCTCATTTGGCAAAATTAGTTAACAAAACCAAATTACCTAGAGCCATAATTTACACTGTCAAATGGGTAGGCCTGCCATGGCATGCAGTCTGTGGTCCATGTTCTACTATTTTGAGGATAATGCACACCACAGTAGATGCCTAAATTAGTTGGGCTATGCAACTCTTTCCCATTCTTTGGTGAGTTTAAGAAGGAAACACTCAACATTTGTTTTGGAAGTGGGAGGAACCCCACAAAGACACATGAAGAACATACCAACTCCATACAGGCATTGGAGTGAGGTCAGAATCAAACCTGGAATCTTGTGCAGGGGAGGCAAAGACCTTAACCATTATGCCAACTAGTCAACATTTACATGTTATCCCTTTCCATAAGAAACAAGGGTGTTAACTTTAGGATGAATTTGTGGTTTCCCATCCATTCATCCAGATTTCATCTGAATAGAGTAAGGAAAGAATAGAGGAAGACAATTTCAAAGAAGTGGTATTCTCTGTGATATATATCTTCCCTATAGCATGTTCTATTTATTTTGTAAAAGAAATTAAGATCATTTGAGTGGGTATTTATGTCATCAATGGACTTGCAGATGTGTGATAGATGTGACAAGATAGTGTCTGTTGAGGTTCTGCACATGATGTAGAGATCACCCCTCAGTAGCCTGTATGATACTCAGAACAGTAACAAGGCTTCTCAAGAAGTTGGGTCTACCAGAAACATACTGCAAAGTTCAACTCATACACAAAACGCAAACAGCAGATTATGAAAGAACACTTGTCTGAAATTGTTTTTTATGCAGGGGTAAGGGGTGCCCCCTATCTCTTGCTAATAATTATAATCACTTCTGATATACATTACTAATGCCTGCTCTCTTCTATTATAATAATCTCTAATGCAGTCAGTACTGAGAGAAAAAGAAAATTGCATGAAAATATTTCACTTTTCTTTGGATTCTTAGACAAAATAATCAAAACTAAGTGCTTACATCTGTCTTGTTCATAAATTGGGAAAAATGGCTACCCAAGAAACTTCATTAGGGTCAGAGATTTATCTCTTGATTTGTTACCACTTCTCACTCAAACAAAAATGGAACAGCTTACAAACTGCATAATCTTTTTTAAACAAGCTATGTTTTGCTTCTCTAGGATACTATCATTGTGACTGCATATGGCCTGAGTAGCATCCGAAAAGGATTTTGTATCAGCCCACATATCCAGTTATTAAACTATAAATAAAAAATAAGCAAATGAATATGTGCCAGCAACTCTCAGCATTTTCCCTGCTTCTTCTTTTAACATGTTTTAGTGAATCCTATCAGAAAATGCCTAATGTGGAAAACAGTGATTGGCTTATTAGTTCATTTTCTTCCAGATCTGTATTGAATTATTCTGGATCTTTTCTCTGTCCTTCTGTCTGATTTGTGAATATATGAAAGTACTGCACATCAATCTAGGCAAGCGTATCAATTTATTAGTATAAAATTGTCTCACCTAGCTGAAACATGAAAATCAAAACTAAAACGCAACTAACATCAGATCAAAAAGAATTATAATGAAGACATTGTCACATCCTCAAAAGTATTTTTTTTTCTTTTGCAGGGGTAAGCCTTCCCTAATATGGGATCCCTGACACATATCCCTCATCTATACCAACTCTGACTTTCTGCAAACTAAAAGAAAAGAGAAGAGAAAAGAAAATAATCCACTTTTACCTCTTATCAGAGCTCCACAAAAGTGCTTAAACTAAAGAGACAGTAGTAAATTAGAAGCTCACTTTCATATGTCAGTACGGTAGTATGTTTATACTCTGTTCCATTCTTGTTGAAGACATTTACCTCCATCATTTAACACTTTTTCAGTAAGATAATGATTAATACACACACACACACACACACACACACACACACACACACACACACACACACACACACACACACACACACACACCATAAAGAATTAAGTTATTTTATTTATTTATTTATTTATTTAAGGTTTGCTAACTGGGAAAGCTTTACTTGGAACAAAATCAATTTTCAACAGAGATCTGGGGAGAAATGCTCTAGACACGTCTTTGTAATGTGGGAAGAAACTGGAGCACCTGGAAAAAACCCACATAAATGCAAGGAGGACATGCAGACTCCACACAGAAGTCACCCCAGCCAAGAATCGAACTGGAGAACCTCTTGCTGTAAGGTGCTAACACTACCACTGCACCAAGCTTTACTTGGAACAAAATCAATTTTCAACAGAGATCTGGGGAGAAATGCTCTAGACATGTCTTTGTAATGTGGGAAGAAACTGGAGCACCTGGAAAAAACCCACATAAATGCAAGGAGGACATGCAGACTCCACACAGAAGTCACCCCAGCCAAGAATCGAACTGGAGAACCTCTTGCTGTAAGGTGCTAACACTACCACTGCACCACTCTGCTGTCCACCCTAATGCATAATAAATACCTCTAAACAGCCTTGTGGCTTGTTTCCATTTGCGGAGCCACCATCTCTCCTTGCAGCTACAGAACCTCCATTCCCTCATGGCCTACCATGATTCCATTCCCTTGCGGCTTGGCTGGAGTAGCCATAAATGCATGCACTGAGCCCTTGAGCTCAATTCCGACAGACTGGAAGGCCATTTTTAATGGAGCTGATGTCATTGCGTACATGATAACGTTAGCTCAAAAAGCTGGAAGAGAAAAAAATAAAATAAAAAGCTGGGAAATTTGGAAATTAAGGGGTGCCACATGGGAATCGTGGTAGCCCATTATTTGGACCCCAAAACTCCGTAAACACCAAGTAATTCGGTACGGTTTGGAGGTATGCTCTCCCCACAGGAATTACATGTAAATAATTGGCTGTAGTAGCTGTTTGACTGGATTACTAATTTGTATGTCCAGATGTACCAGAGTGTTAACACCATTGCTCAGCAAGGTGATAAGACGTCAGTATATAAAAAGTCAACAAGTACAATATTAATACAGGTTAATAAAACAAATAAAACTATATAATCTTGGTATGACTGTATGCCTAGTGTGTATGTGAATGTCTGCTGATAGCCTAACCTCATGCCTGCCAAGGACGGCATGATAAGGTTAACATCTCTGTACTGTGCCAGATACATATCTCTCAAGTATCACGCTGTCATGGACTGTAATCACTGTTGCCAAATCCCTTGGACACAGATTTAACATACACTTTATTTATGTCAATAGCGCAGTCACACTACATCATTCCACAGTACACCTTGGTACTCATATTTGTCCCCCTGACATGTAATAGCCCCATGTAGTTGTGCACCTGTAGGTGTTACAGCTTGGCCCATACTGCCCCATGTGGACAGCTTGAGAGGTATGTAAGTGCTACAGAAGCTATAGGGCACCTTTATACATAAAGTAAGGTCAGACCTGTAGAGTACATCAGAGTACTGTTGCAAACAATATAGCCTATACTGGTAGTAATGGAATGTCTTTCTTTCTCCCCCTACCCCTTATCTGCATCATAATTTATTTTTATTATACATCAGGTATGGCTTACTTTTAGCATATGTTGTTTTCAAAACATTATGTTGAGCCTTGTGATTTATTATTGTTATATATTACAATTGTTGCATACTAATATACCTTGTTGAATTACCTATGTTGTTTGCCCTTTAGCTGTAACTGTTTCTGGCATGCTGTTACAATAATGACTGTTATACCATTTATTATTGTGTTCCATATGCTATGCAATGTTATGTTACTAGGTTAATTGGAACAACCTGGCATGCTGTTATAACTAATGTTTGAATGTTCTGTTCATTACTAACCTATACATTTTGAAATAACCTCCACACCATAGCTTGACTGGGTAGGCCTGTTCCTGTGGATCCAAGTGCCCCACCTCAACTGGCCATGGGACTGGGTCCCAGCACATCTGGGACCCAACTTGGAGCTGTCCCCTCCGCCAGTCCTGCACCACCTTTGGGTGGAACCACCTCAGGGTATGGGGCCAGTCCCCTCCCCTGCAAGCGGGCGTGGAAAGGGAGTAGTCAACCAATGACAGCTACCAGGGATGGTGCACAACATTGCGCACCATGGGTTTAATGATCACTTGCACCGGATTGGGGGCAGACTGGCCAACCTGTAGGGGCAGGCTGCCCACATCACCCAGTCCACAGCGCAGCCACCTTCGGGGCAGTGAATGAGCAGTGGTGACTGCACATGGGTGGGGAGGTCAGTCTCACTGCTGCCATCTGGAGGCACTTGGCTCTTTGATTCAACAACACCCTCCCCATCCAAGGTGTTTATCCCCCTCAGGTGTCATACACTCTCCCTGTATGCCATTTTGTCTGTCTTCTCTGTTTGCAAATATTATCTCACGTACCCAACTTACCCCCCCACATGTACCTATATCCCTTCCCCAACATTCCACTCTCTCCTTAAAAAAATGGGCATCTGTCCCACAAAAAAATAATCTCCATGCATACCTCTCCATTTTGCCCCCATGTACACTACCCACAATTGATCATTACTGCAATTAATTACAGTTATATTGCCCACACCCCTCTCTCTCTGAAATGTAAGACTCCAAATTCCAAATTTTCTACAACCTGCACAGCTGTTGCTGTACAAGAAACAGAGAGCTATGGTCCTTTCCTGCACCCATCCTGCACATCCCTACCTGCCTTTTACATTGTTTTTCCCTGCTTGCCCCATTTCACCACTTTCCTACTGCCCCTTTTTTCTTTTCTTTTTTTTGGAAATAGCGCAGGTTTATGAGGAGCTAAGAGGTGCACTACACAAACCCACTTAAAACTGCTTAAAACTGCTTTAATCACCTTCTGTCTTTCTGACATGATTATGTACATCAGCAAAATGATCACTTCTGCCAAGTCTCAAACCCTGCCAACTGGGGCATACTGCATTATCCCACTAAGCCACTCAGCTCTGATGAATAACAGGTGTTTTCATAAACATATCCAAAAACAACCAATAAAGCACAAAAATGGCAAATAAATGACCAGAAAGACCAGGATCCACCACTCAAAATTTAATCGAACCTCTAGCACCTCGACAATAGCCTTCCAAGGAAAATACAAAATAGAATTGAAACACACATTTATATAATAAAATTAATTAAACAATTAAACAATTTAAAACACTTAAGCTTAAATAAGAACTCTCCAATAGCATTCTGCATTAATACCACCAGAGTACCATATTTTAATATAAAAAGTGTTTTGTTATACAAGAATTTTTTCTTTAAGTCAGTACCATATTTATTAGTAGGAATATGTTCTAAAATTGTACCTAACAAACCCAGTGGGTTATTCTTATGATATATTTTAAAATGGACAGCAAGAGGGCTCTCTAATTTTACATTTTTAATATCCCTAATATGTTCCTGAATCCTAGTCTTAAAGGCCCTCTTGCTTTCACCTATATAGAACATCCCTCAAGGGCATTTAAGTGCATATACAATGCCTTTTGTATTAAATGAAAACATAGCATTAGATTGAAAAGGTAATCCATTAATATATCTAAATGTTTTACTAACCTATTGACATGTTATACATCTACCACAAGGATGGTTACCCACAAGACTAGGATTAATACTTAAGCTCATATTAGGCCTAGAAAATCTACCATGTACTAGCATATCCTTTATGTTTGTACCTCTTCTATATGAAAAACTCGGACTTCTGTCAAGAATATATATAAGGTCTCTATACTTAAATAAAGAAGTCCAATAAAATTGAATCATTTGTTTTACTGCTTCTGTTAATAAATCATAAGTAATAACCATATAGTCCTTTCTTAAATTATTTGATTTATTAATGGGTTTACCCAAACACTTATTCTGCCCATTGTTAGACTCAAAAATTATATTCCTTTTAACTTTATCTAAAGAAAACAGTACTTTGTTAACATCATAACCTCTCTTAATAAATAATTGTGCTGTTTTCTGTAATTCATTACTTAATTCATTAGTATTATTGCATAACCTTTTTACTCTGACAAGCTCACCATAAGGCAAAGATTTTAAAAGATGTGGTGGATGGTAACTATGGGCATCCAAAAAAGTGAAAACATCCTCAAATTTGCGATATACTTTAGTAATAATCTTTCTATTTCTACCTCCTTCTAAACTGATGTCTATAAAGTTTACTTTATTGTCCAATTGAAAACCATCAAATTGCAATAAAAATCTATTCTCTTGAAGGCTATTCATAAAACCTCTGACTTCTTGTTGACACCCCCTACAAATAAAAATTAAATTGTCAATATATCTATAGTATTTCACCACATACTTCTTAAAACAATATTTCTGATAAAGAAATTATGTTTCAAAAAGTCCCATCATGATGTTAGGATACATGGGAGCAAAAGCTGCCCCCATGGCTGTACCTTTCAGTTGATGGAATAACTGATTATCAAATCCAAAATAGTTATTTTTCAAAGACAACTCAGTTCAATTATTTAATACATAAGGGCATTATCTCCCAGAGTAACTCTTAACACTTCTAATTCATGCTGGTGGTTAATATTTGTATATAAACTTTTGACATCAGCTGTCATCCAATACATATCTCTAGTCCATCGTAGAGCAAGCACCTTATCTAAAAAGTCAGAATTATCCCTAATAAAAGAACTTTGTTTAGTGACATATGGTAAAACAAAACTATTTAAGAAAATAATTGCATGCAGACACAATAGGATGGCCTGGTGGATATTGAATATCCTTATGTACCTTGGGCAAACAGTAAAACTTAGCTATTTCACAATTATCAGTTTTAAATTTCTTATCTTTATCATCTATTGTAAAATATCCCAGCCTTTGTCCCTTTTGAAATAAACTATAAAATTTCTCAATAGCTTCCCTATATTCTTTTATAGTACATTTTTATAAGTAGTATTGTCATTTAAATGTTCTAAACACATCTGAACATATTGTGAAAAATGCATAATTACAACCTTATTCCTCTTATCAGCTGGTTTAATAACCAACTCTTTATTTTTGCTAAATTGTTGCAATGCCTTCCATTCTAACTTAGTTAGATTATATTGAACATACTGCTTATTGTTCATAAAATCAGAGTATAAGGATTCTAATGCAAAATTTACCATAGCTGAACAATTCTAAATACCTTCATGTGAGAACAGGGATATAAATTGGCTTTTAAATGTAATTTTAGTTGTATCTAACTTACAATATGAATTAGAAACCTGAAAGTCTTCCCCAGCCGAAACACATGAATATAAACTGTCATCAGAATCACTAGAAGAAGACAAATCATGATCTATACTATTAACATTATTTTGTTCATTTTTAAAAAAACAAGCTAAATGCAGTTTATGTACAAAGCAATAAATATCCTTCTTAATAATATGCAGCCTTGGCATGACAGTAGGAATGAATTTTAAACCATGGTTCAAAACAGAATATTTATTTATTTATTTTATTTATTTTACATTTGTTGACCGGGCTAGTCTAGCTGGATAAATGTCCATTTTCAGTAGAGGCCGGGGGAGAAAAGCTCCACAGTAAGACATAATTTTAGTAAGATAGTTGTACAGAGGGTGTATTTAACAGACAGAATGTAGTACATAACATTTCCATAAAAGTCTAAAACTAATACTGGCATCAACAGGAAAAAGTACAATAGATTTTTCTTTTAATCATCCATCCATCCGAGTGGTATTGAGAGTCCAAGAGTAGATGAGAAATAAAGAAACAGTAAGAGAATATCTTGTTATGGATAGCAGGAGAAGGAAAAGGCATGGAACAAAGGAGAGCAGAGGACTAGTCAGAGTTAGAACAAGGGCAGAGCCACTGGGAGTAGAGCCATGATTTTAGCTGCTTCTTGAAATTAGGTAAAGAGGTAATAGACATAAGTTCACTTGGAAGTTTGTTCCAGATGGGTGCAGTACAGTTGGAAAACAGACTATCCCCAGCTTTGTTGTTGGATTTGTTGGAGGCAGCTAGTAGTTTGGTAGCAGAGCGTAGGGAAGAGATGTTTTTATATGGGGTAATAAGGGAACAGAGTATAGTGGTCTTAGTGGGCTGATGAAAGATTTTGTGGGTGATGGTCAGTTGCCAAAGTCGAATATGATTTTGTAGTTCTAGCCAGCACAGTTGTTTGAGATTAAGCAATGGTGGGTACGAAATGGGGCTCTTGTTGCAAATCTGGATATGTTATGGTAGGCTGTTGCTAGTTTGTTGAGGTTACTTTTAGATAGGTTAGTATAGATTGGAGAGGCATAAAATAGGGTAGAGAGTAGGTGGGTTTGTGCTAAAGTACTTCTGGCTGAGGGGGTGAGGAAGGGTTTAACTCTGTAGAGAGATCCAAGTTTTCTATTAATTGATTTGATAGTTAAGTTAATATGGGAATCGAAGTTGAGGTTGTGGTCTATTGTGACACCAAGAAGTTTGGTTGTAGGATCAGGGGATATTATGGTGCCGATGTTAGAGGATATATTGAAGGTGAGAGAGGATGACTTATGTGATGGAGCGAAAAGTAAAAGTTTAGTCTTTTTTGGATTCAGTAAGAGGCAATATTGTTGGAACCAGTTTCGGCTGCTGTGAAAGCTTTTTGAGTGATATTTTGAAGGTCATTTATGGAAGAAGCTGAGCATATGAGTGTTGAATCATCAGAATATTGAATACAGATTGATTGAGAAAGAGAGTTATTTAGGTTGTTTATAAAAATAGAAAAGAGGAAAGGTCCTAGTATTGAGCCTTGCGGTATACCTATTTTGATAGGGAGAAGAGATGATAAGTGATTTTCCCATAGCACTGCTTGTTGTCTATTTTCTAAGTAGGAATAGAACCACTGGATAGCCTGAGAGTCCAAAGCAAAAGATTTCAGGATGTTAAGTAAGAGAGTGTGGTTGACCATATCAAAGGCTTTAGAGAGGTCTAAGAATAGAGCAGAGGACAGTAAGTTGTTATTCCGATTTTTATTAATATGGTCAGTGAAAGACAAGAGAGCAGTAGTAGTACTGTGATAAGGTCTAAAACCATGTTGACAGTCTGCTAGGAGATTGTTTTGGAGGGGGTGATTAAGTAATTGCCTATGTGTACATCTTTCCATGATTTTTGCTAAAGGGAAAAGTAAGGCTATGGGACGGAAGTTAGAGAGGTCATTTACGTTACCACCCTTATGTAATGGGATGATATGAGAGACTTTCCAAAGGGTTGGGATACAGCCTTCTGTTATGGCACGATTGATTAAAATAGAGACAGGGAAGGCCAGTGGTTTGGCTGCAATCTGCAGGTATTCCGCTGGAATGAGGTCAGCTGAAGGGGTACAAGGTTTTAGCTTGGTAAGTAATTTATGAATGAGATCTGTTGAGGCTGGTTGAAGTTTAAATGAGGGGTATTATCGTTTAGGGAGTTGGGTGCTTGCGTGGATGGTGGGGATAGGGATGAAGCTAGGGAAGTAACAGTATCTTTGAAAAATGAGTTAAATGCATCAGCAATTTGATTTGGGGAGGTCTGAGTGAGATTTGAGGGTGTAGGTGTTTTGGAGTTACCTGGGTGCAGTAATTTGTTGATACCTATCCAGAATTTCTGGGGCGTGTTGGACTTTTGAGTAGTAATTTCCTTTATCAGTGACTATCAGTTTCTTTGTTTCATTTCTAAGTTGTTTAAAGGTCTCATGTTCAGCTGGGTTTTTGGTAGCTCTCCATTTGTCCCATGTTCTATTTCTAAGTAACATTTTTTGTTTGGTTTCTTTGGATAGCCAAGGAGCAGGCTTTGTTTTGGTTCTTGTTACTCTTGTAGGGGAATGGTGGCCAAGGATTTGAAGGAATTTATTGTTAAAGTATGAGACAGCTTCATCTAGAGGCAAATATTTCAGAGGAGACCAGTTGCAAGCTTTTAGCTCTAATAGGAAGTTGTCTATGTTGAAGTTAGTTTTGTTCCTGTTAGTTCTGAGTTGAGTATTAGTGGGGATGGGGCTTTTTTGTCGGTTGATAAAAGTGATTTGATGGTCACTGATATTACCAGGTAGTGTACCTGTGATGTAACACATAGGGTTAGTGTTAACTAGAATCCAGTCCAGGATACTCTGTTTGGAACTGGTTTTATTTATTTGGGTAGGGACGGTAATAGTCTGAGTAAAGCCATAGAGGTTTATGTGAGAGGTTGGAAATTGGGAAATACAACAGTTCTAATCAATATTAAAGTCACCTAATAGTATGGTTTCCTGAGGGAAAGTGGTTGAGAGCCAGCTCAGTAGGTTTTCTAGGCTATTAATATCGTTACCTGGGGGGATATAACAGCAAATGATGTAGATAAATTTATTTTTATTAATTTCTAGTTTGGTGATTAAGATTTCACTGTTGTTGAGTGAAGGTGGTTTAGACTCTACTAGGGTAACTAATAGTTCAGTTTTGTAGAGTATTGCTACTCCTCTGCCCTTTTTGATCTGACGATCAAGTCTAATGATGTTATAACCTGGAGGTAGTATGTCATTGTTCTTGGTGTCTACTTTTAGCCTGGTTTCAGTTAGGCATAGGATATCAAAGGAGTAAAGGTCTAGGAGGGCATGTAGTTGGGTTATCTTATTATTTAGGCTCCGAATATTGAGATGAGCTATCTGGAGAGTATTGGTCTTGGCTGTAGGATTAATAAGAGCAGTTGGGTTGTTAGTTGCTATAATGGGTTGGTCATGGTTTGGGCCAGGATTAGGGTGAATGTTGCCATAAAGGCATAGTAGTTGTTGGTGACTATGTGTGTTTATGGGATGTTTGGAAGAAATTGTAAATAGTTTCCTGTAATGGAAATACTTGATATGAAATGTTCTATGGTAGTGAGGTATGAGGTATGGAGATGTTGATGTTATGTTGCTGTGAACTAGAGGTGTGTTCACAAGGTGGGTAGTGGCCTTTATTAGTGTTGGGTGGGATAGAAATAATTTTCTGTTTTCGAGGTAGGTGAGGGAGTAAGAGATGAGAAGTATGTTTAGGAGTATGAAGGAATAGAGTAGGATGTAAGATGTATTAATGCTAGAATTATACATAGTGAGTGATAGAGTGTAGTAGGAGCAGGTGGTAGTTATGTGTAAGGATAAAGTATTCCTATGGTGAAAAAAAAAAAAGAAGAAAAAACAGCAGTTTTCTGTTGAATGTCACCAAGCACGATAGATTCCACCACAGTTAAAAACAAAGTGCAAAACACAATTTATTAACGCAATTCCAAAATCAAGGCGTTTTCATCCTATAGCTGGACTTCTTCAGATAATGTCTTCCATTATTTATTAACATCCATTATATACTTCCTTCCTTTTTCATTTTCCATTCAAAAATTACCAATTAATTCAAATAAACAAATCAACTTACTTTTTAAAAAGCACATTAATATTAAAATACATTTCATTTAATCACATAAATACATCACATTTCTCTAAAAAACTTTAAATTATGTCTATTCATCACTTTAAAATCAATTCCATTCATATTTGCAGGGGCTAGATATATTTTATATATATACATGTTTGTAAAAATGTTAACATTCATAAAACTTCCAATCCAATAGCATATATTTCCATCAAATAGCACCATTTATTGACCATATAATTTATTGCACTCAGGATTATATTTTAGCTGCCTTTAGTTTCAGTTGAGGTAAAATTGAAATATATTCATTCAAGCCTGGGGATTTATTTGCTTGCAAAGTGATCTGCCACCATAATTCTCTAAAACCTATGGTGTCTTCCCATGGCCCCCCTCTGATGTTATTCTTTATATGTTCAATTACAAAAAAACTGAAAAATACTATCTTCACACATCTTCCTGTGTCTATACAATGCATTAGTCTCCTTCATTTTTATTATGTCATAGGTATGCTCATATATTCTTCTTTTTAAAGTTCTCTCCGTTTTACCTATGTAAAATGACCCACATTTGACACAGGTGGCCAAATACACTAATCCTTTAGTATCACAATTATATAGCCCATTACCCCTAATCAATTTACCCCTACTCTCTATATATATATATTCTCCTTATTTGCTATATATTTACATTGGCCACATTTCCCACATTTAAATGTACCCTTTTTATAATTCAAGCTGGTTCCTATGGTGAAGTTATTTTACTGGAGTGTGTAGTTGAAAGTGAATTAGATTGATGCACGTAGGAGTGGGTGGAAATAGTAAGTAGTTTTAAGGAAGTAAATTCTTATTGGTGGAGGAGGAAGTGGGTTGGGCTACTCCTGTATAAGTGTAGGACCACTGGGGGTGGGTGGGAATTGGGGGTAGGGTAGGGGAGCGGAGTGAGCCTGTAGGGGGATGGAGCGGGAAGAGCAAAGGAAAAGGACAGCCAGGAGAAAAACAATCAGTAAGCTCTTTTGGGACCACTCCCAGGGTTAGCTGAGCTATTCAAGTGGAGAAGGAAAATATTCAGACTCATTCAATGTATAACCTGACAAGTTAATAACACGTTTCATTTCCACAATTATTAACCAAACTGTTATTTAGAGCAAAAGTGTCAGAATTCAAAGTTTGAAAGTCAGTTCTACCTAACTCTTTTGTACTTTTTTTTCTGCAGGTGGCTGTCCTTCAAATGGCTGTCATTCTCCCATTTCTGGAGCAGTTCTGCCTCCCCTATTAGTCTCTCTAGCTGTATATACCTTTTGTTTTTGCAAAATGTACATTGTAGGTAACGTGAATCTTGGGCAGCTGGAAGCCCAGGATACGCTCCAGATTTTCTCTACCATTGTGTAGAGACATCCGAGCCATTCCTCAAGCCACCATAATGTCTCTGATCTTCTTCCTGGTTAGCAAACCGTACGCCCCTTTGGTGTCACTTCTTATTGGTTGACTGGGTAAAAGCTGAGCTGCTACTATAATCCTTGTTGTACTTCTTAGTATTTAGTAGCTCTTTCTCAAAGTCTATCAATTTGTTCTGAATATCGTGAAAACACTGTTTGATACGTTCTACACCCAGTATATTAGATAAAGACTCACATGCTGTTGCAATATCTAATTGTAATTTTACCTGTTTCAGTCTGTCCCTCTCCACCAATATATTGATCCAGTCAATTGAACAGCGGTGGGTGGCGGCTACCCACCTTGCCCTAAAATATTTTATCATCTTCATCCTGCAGATCAAACTGTGTCTTTGGATTTTTAAAAGCTCTTAGGCCACATGGTGTAATGTCCAGTTCAAGGTATCTCTTTAAAATAAGGTAGTTAAGGTGTACCGCTAACTCTTTAGACATTAGTCTATCCAGTTTATCGAACACTTGGTACATGGCTCTCCGATTCAACAACACCCTCCTCGTCCAAGGTGTTTACCCACCTCATGTGCCATACACTGCCCCTGTATGCTGTCTTGTCTGTCTTGTCTGTTTGCAAATGCTACCTCACCTACCCAACTTACCTCCCCACACGTAGCTATATCCCTTCCCCAGCATTACACTCTCTCCTTAAAAAAATGGGCATCTGTCCCACAATAAAAATAATCCCCGTGCATACCTTTCCATTTTGCCCCCATGCACACTGCCCACAATCGATCATTACTGCAATTAATTACAGTTATATTGCCCACACCCCTCTCTCTGAGATGTCAGACTCCAAATTCCAAATTCTCTACAACCTGCACAGCTGTTGCTGTACAAGAAACAGAGAGCTATGGTCCTTTCTTACACCCATCCTGCACATCCCTACCTGCCTTTCACATTGTTTTTCCCCCTGCTTGCCCCCATTTCTCCACTTACCTACTGCCCCTTTTTTCTTTTCTTTTTTTGGAAATAGCGGTTTAAGCGGAGCTAAGTTGTGCACCACACAAACTCACTTAGAACTGCTTAAAACTGCTTTAATCACCTTCTGTCTTTCTGACATGATTATGTACATCAGCAAAATGATCACCCCTGCCAAGTTGGGCATAGTGCATTATCACACTAGGCCACTCAGCTCTGAAGAATAACAGGTGTTTTCATAAACATATCCTGAGTATCAGTGATGCACGTCAGCAAAAAAAATCACCCCTGCCAAATCTCGGACCCAGGACCCTGTCAACTACAAAAAAGTGCATTAGCCCACTAAGCCACTCAGCTCTGAAGTATAACAGGTGTTTCCATAAATATATCCTGAGTGCCAGTAACACACTTTTTGTGCATATAATTGGAAAAATTACAGCATACTTGGGACTGTGATGCAGACACCAAATGAATACACAGCCAAGTAAATGCTGATGGATAGATGTGAGGCCTAGGATATCAGGTAGAGCTGACAAATGCACAGACTTTTGCAGAATATCCACAGTTGTGCCACCTACTTTTGGCATGGTTGTCACAAAACCTATTCTGTATGCTGAAGTACTGGCAAGTCTGTACAGATTGAGATCAGAAAATCATGACAGACAGTTCAGTGTCACATGTCATACCCATCCAAACACACATGTTCATTCCAGTCTTGTGTAATAGATGTATGCATGCACATATGTATTGCAAATGCACCTGGTATAGCACTGACTCAGTACCTCAATCTGTTTCATTCCTAGCATGCTTTACATTTTGCCACCCACAGTCCTGGCTTCCATTTCAGTCTGTTGCATGTCAAGTACATGCTTGTCAGTACAGCAAATAACTGACTGAAATGTGCATTTTTAAGCAGAACCAGTTGCTGATACTGCAGTCATTCCTAGCATGCTGTACATTTTCCCACCCACAGTCCTGGCTTTCATTCCAGTCTGTTGCATGTCACGTATATGCTTGTCAAAACAACAAATAAATTACTGAGCCCTGCAATTTTAAGCAGAACTGGTTGCTGCTATTGCAGTTACTGCCACCCATATTACCACATCAAAGGCCTGTAGGTTGGGAAACACTTCACAAATATGTATAGGCATCCTAAATGTTACCTACCACTCTCTGGATGGCACTATTACATAACATATGTACCTGAGGCACATGCCTCACCTAGACTGCTATGGGTACTCTCAGCCTGGCTATGCTGTGACAAAAGAGCTGACACTGCTCCCTCACTGACACATACAGCTTGATGTCCCCCAATGTATTCACAATCCCCAGTATGACTCCTGGGCAGAATGCAGCAGCTGCAGTCCGCAACATATGTGGCAGTATGTTCAGCTACCTGCTACAGATGTACCATACCTCCCAATCACCTAGAACAGGTGATCCACACAACACCCATACATAAAGGGATGGGGGAATGGTCAAGGGACAGGGTCATGTGTCACAGTCTTCCTCTACAAACATATACATCTGATAGACCAGCAGCTAATACAGCAGCATGCATAATTTGATGCAAATGACATATGACACTCACATCTGTTTGTCCTCTTACTGACCTCAACCCACATTGTTCAACAGTAAACTGCCACTTGATCAGAAAGTCTATTCACAATGGCTAAACACAGCATGCCAAACATTGGACATACCACATAAAACTGGACAGTGGACAGTATTTTTACCTACTCTCTGTGATGCTGTAATCCCCACACTTTGATAATGTACATCTCAAAGGCCAGGTAAAGGGCCAAGGCCTACATGAAGGCCTTAAATATAGCACGGTGGTGCCATGCCATTGGCTAATGAAAATGCAACCCAGCTGTTCTGGATGTAATTAGCAAGTGTGAGCCACAGATTGGTGCACAGGCAATCACTTGTACATGAGCATTACCTACAAAAAGCAAGCTGCTGCCTATGGTAAACAGGTCTGTGACTTTCTTTACGAAGGCAGACTGAGAAAACATAAGCATTATACTACAGAATTTCTGCACATAAAGGAGAACAGCACTATACCACATATGTAGTAGAAGTCCCCATGTAATGGGACACAGATGGGAGGATACAGTTAAGTGAAATAGGGAATTACAACAGTAGGTATATATCTTGGAATGAAATGTTACTTTAGTCAGCTTTCCAGCACCTACAGGCTTCCCTTTTGGCTCTGTCTGCTGTGACATAGATCACAGCTCTGGCCCTCTGATTCCCTCCAACAATGTTCATCTCATGTACAAATGCTACTGGATTGTGTTTTAGACAATAGTGACAGTAAGTACGGGTGGATACAGCTGACATATCACATGCTGTACTATCAGTCAGCTCCTCTCAGTCTGTGAATGTCACACAGTCATACTTAAAACATTGTGCAGGTGTCCATGACTGTTCTGATGTACTCTGGATAGGTCACTGTGTACTCCACACCTGTATGTCATCACTTGAGAGGGGTGCCTAGCATACCTGTTGACCCCCTACAGCAGGACAGCAGGTAGTAGTGAAGGGACACAGGCTCAGCCTCAGCAACATTGTGTACATATTGAGCATACAATGTAAGGGAATGACTACAGTACCAGATATTAATGTACCATAACTGTTTTCTGAGGGGTCTGGTATGTGACAGCCAGATTCCCCACCATCTGGAAGCAACCATTACATATTGTCCAACTGTTTGCCAGACATCCACATTTGTCTGGCAGAGGGTCCACATATATCAGGCACATGTACACATTCAGCAAACATCTGTGTACTGTGGATGTCAGACACCTACAGGGAGAATACTCTACAGTGCATTTGCCATGCTGTCTGTCATTGGGTCACACAGATATTGCTGGACTGTCCCCATACACTTGTAGTACCTCTCATCTATTTGTCGGACGGTGGCTATATGACATGGTACTGGGATGTCACCCATAGGGGACACACCACAGTAGATGGGAGTGATGGTTGTGGAGACATAACAACAGTCCATCATCGCACACAGGGCTATAACCGGTATACTTAGGATTATAGGAGATTATTAGGCTATTGGCCCTGAGACCCTCATAAGCATAGCCCACAGTTTAGCCCATGTTTATGCAAGTCAGCACCTAATGCCCCAGTCCAACAGAGACACAGGTGGCATCCCAAGGGTGTATGTCCTGTTTACCATCCAGTTATGCAAGTTTCGCTTAAAACTGGGAAAAGAGGTACTCTGCCTGATGTGGAAAGGGTGTCCATTCCACAGCTGGGTGAGTGTCTGGAACATACATCTGATGTGCCAACAAGTCCTGTTGATGTCACAGACCAGGTAGTGGCTGTGGGACACAGGTATGTGGCTATGCATGGTATGTGGTGTGAAGGACTGTGGAGGTTGTTTGTGTTGTTGCTTCAGAGATCTCCTTTGTTTGGTGATGTGTATGTTTAGGACCTCTGCATATGTGGGTGTGTGTTGTGTAGATATGGGTGGCGTGTGAGGTGTACTGATTGTGTTGACAACCTGTTTGGTGCCAAATGTGTGGGCTTGAGAGAGAGAGAGCATGGACTCTAGGCTTCTAATGTCATTGCATCTCTCACAAATTGTGTTTCTTGGTGGTGTTTGTAGATGATTGTCTGTGTACATGAGGCAGTTGCTACACTGTGTTAGGATGCCCATATCAACTAGACTGGCAGGGGAAACTATAGGACATTTTCCAGCCATATGTGTGCTTCAGAATCTGAGGGAGGAAGGCAAGGGAGACCTAAGGGGTGGGCCTACAGCCCAGGTGCGTAAAACAAAAATATGAGCCTAACACTACTACATACAATGTAGATAGGCTATAAACAAGCAGTAATAGGTGCAACAGAAAAGATGCAGTGGAACACCTTAGAGAACATGCAGCAAGTAGCAGGAAATAGCAAGATGAGGAGGGAAATGCAAGAAGTATTGCCACTATGATGTTGATAGTCACTTCCATACTGTAGTGATAGATGGCGGGGTATGATGTGGGAGTTAGCGGAGGATAGTGCTGGCAAATGTGGATGTGCAGGGTGTGTATATAATGGAGAGCAATGTATGTGGTCCTGTGATGTGTTCCTTTCTTCTTGTCTTTCAGGACAGATGTACAGAGGGAGGAACCCACCTTTTTCCTACAGTGGAGAATGAAGTTATAGTTGAAGGCCTCAAACTGCATCATGACATCCTGTTGTCAATAAGTCAGCAGAATAGAGAACAGCGTGCTGCACTGTGGGCAGACCTTGTTTAATCAGTAAATCACATAGGGCTAGAGGAAAGAAGCTATGAGCAGGTCTGACATCAGGCCAGAGACATGATAAATACTGCACAGCAAAGGTCTGCAGCTGTGGCCAGGGACCATGTTGGCACCGGTGTAGGGCCTGCTACACAACAACCACTCTCAGCCACAGATGAGTTCCTAATGACAAACCTGGGTTCAGCCACCAGCTCACAAACATCTATCTCCCCATATGTCGTGGATATGGGGGGGCACAGCTTCCACAGCAAAGGAGCATTCAGGTAAGCCTCCTGTGGTCATCACTTTAATACTGTAGCACTCATAGTGGCAGCCAATGCATACCTGTACACAGATGTCAGGTCAGTCTTCATTTGGGGGAGGAGTTTGTAATGCACATATGTGCACACATACTCAGAATGTCAGCAATGTGGGCAGTATTACAGTCTGTACTGTACATGTTGATATACACACATATTATTCTGTAGCAATGCCACATTTGTGTTTGCTGACAATACCTTAACAATTCCATAGGTACATCCTGTAGCTGGTGATTGTGAAACTGTGTTGTTATGGCTCATCTATACCCTAGGAATGTTAAGCACAGACAGTTTTCCATGGACACAACTGTTAAGCTTAGCCATAGTACAATACTTGTATGTCCAGTTGTGGAGGGGTTCACTGCAGTGCATTAAATTGGTAATCACAGTAGCATATTTACAGGAGCATGTAACATATCTGCACATATTTTTGTGAAGGTCTAGGCAGTCTGCTAGAAAGGTTGACAATAGTATGGCAGAAGTGTGTGCACTGTGTTTTAGGTGAAGGTCCATCACATACACTGACATGTCACTTATCTCACAGGTGTATAGTACTGGCAACACTAGCCAGACGTAGCAACACTGCATGTTGTTAAGGGCCTGTCATGTGTGTGTCTCTTTGTTGTGGTCAGCTTGTGTGTTGTGATCAGTAATATGATGCGGTATGTATAATACAGTTGAGGCACCTCACATGTGTGTGTGTGTGTTTGTGTGTGTGTGTGTGTTTGTGTGTGCACGTGTGTGTGTGTGTGTGTGTGTGTGTGTGTGTGTGTGTGTGTGTGTGTGTGTGTGTGTGTGTGTGTGTGTGAGAGTGAGTGTGTGTGTGTGTGTGTGTGTGTGTGTGTGTGTAGGTTTGTGTGTGGATCAGCAGGCATATTAGTGCCGGTATCAATGTAGTCATGCTGTCTTCCTCCTCACAGGTGACCATGGCGGTTGGAGTGTGTTCCCCTCACAACCTGATATCAGTGTCTCATTGGACTCTGATGATGATGGTGGCCACAGTGAGGCATAAGTGGGGTTGTTGGTGGCTGAATCTGTCCCATGGGTTGACATTCCACTCCCCCCAATGTCCCCAAAAATGGTCAGTATGCTCACACATAACCAGTCCCCTGCGGCCACAGATATTGGACAGTCAGAGGCTGGTGGCATCCAACAGGAGAGTGTGATGAATATGGCATCTGTGAATGTGGACACTAGCCAAAGAACTGATGAGGTCCATACAGGTGGATTGACAGGGTTTATATGAATAGTTGGCCTTCAGAATGCTTACGTCCATGAGACATGCTGAATGAGAGGAAGAATGCACCCTATGAACCACATCACATCCTGACATCAGTGGGTATTGTGTACTGATAACAGTAACGCCCCCTGAACCACTGTTAATCTGCAGGATAACAAGAAATAACATAGTCCCACAGAAAAAGACATACAAATCAGACATGCATACAGTCACAGATATCCCCATGATAGTGCAATGTAGAAATAGTAAATGCAACACTGCTGTAGTATAAATGCAGGGATTCCACATCTGCCTGTTGTGCGCAATGCTCTGACTGAATAGCAACATGACTGCCGCTACCTCCTCAACTGCTCCCAGAATCCTAAGGTCACTGTACGAATGTGTCATATCCCAGAAGAGGTCAGGCATGTTAGAGTTGGATTGGTACTTGTACAATGCAGAGAAAACCAATGGAAGGAAAATTTACTGGTGCTGTAAAAGTAAGTTCACACTGAAATGTAGGGGCAGGCTATCACAGATACTGAGGTGGGCAGGGAATGTCTAGTGAAGACAGTTGGTCACCTGCATGCCCCCAATGTAGCTGAAGTGGAGAAGTACTGGGCTTGTCATAGCCTAAAGGAGAGTGCAAGGTGCAGTATGGGCACTCCAGCATTGCTGGTGGATGATGTTGTCAGTAGTATGTCTGCAGATACACTAATGTCATTGCTATCCAGGAGGTCCATGCTCCAGCAGATCAATAGGGTTAGGCAATGGAAGATGCGGACATACAAGGTTGTGACTACTACTCTTGGCGCGGTTGACACAACCACATGTACACTGAAACATGACACATTCCTACAAGCATGGACGGCAGACATCCACACAAATACACATGTGCTAGTGTTTAGCACAGAAGGGAATCTGCATAACCTGTGTAGTGCACAGATCTGGTTCATGGATGGTATATTCCTAACCAAGGGTGGGCTATGTAGGCAGTTATATACCATCCATGCCTTGGTGAGCTTTGCAAAGTCCACTAAATGTTTACCTCTAGTGTACACACTCATGTCGAAGAAGTTGTATAGGGCATACAACTTCCTATGGAAGTGTCTTTTTGAGCTATTGTCACCCATGCAGTTACAGTATAGGGTACATTACATACTGACAGACTTTGAGTTGGCTGCAATAAAGAGTGTGAGGCATAACTTTATGGCTGTGGTCAGCAAGGGATGCTACTTTCATTTCACACAGGCAGTGTGGAGAAAGGTACAGTCCCTTGGTCTAGCAAGTGTGTATGGGAAGGATGCTTCTCTACAGTTAGATGTTAAACGCCTCATAGCTCTGGCATTCCTAAGTGTGGATGATGTAGGTGAGGCATTCAGGTGCATCAGTGAGACATTTCACCCAGATGGAAAGGAGTTCCTGGTGTACTTTGCTGAAGTCTATGTTACAGGCTGTCCCAGAAAGCAACAGACCCGGATGGCAGGTGTACAGCGATTCCCGCCAATGTTTCCAGTGGAATTCTGGAATGTGCATGACCTCAATGAACTGTCATTACCCAGGACACAGAATTATGTGGAGGGATGGCACAGGTGTCTTTGGTGCCTGCTAGGGAGATGCATTGCCGACATACCTGCTGTCATCAATGTCCTTGTCAGGGAGCAGAACAGGGTGGACGATGTGCAGATGCTAATGCAGTCAGGCTGCTCTCCATCTCCAAATAAATGTAAGAACAGGAAAAGGTTGAAGAGGCTGGAGAATGTGATATGTTGTAGGTCAGAGTATACTGCTGTTGAGTTTGTACATGCAATATCTTCCCTCTTGACACTGTAGGGTGACGGCTACAGTAGTATGGCATACCAACACTTATAAATAGTTTAGTCATTGTAAATAGTGTGCGCATAGAATAGAGTGTGCATAGTGTGGGGATTGTAGTGTGGGAATTGTGGGGATTGTAATGTTGGATTTGTGTTGCACCAGTATGTAGGATATGTGACGGCTTCTGCTGTTGCTGTTTACTTTCCGTTGCATACATTCTGTTGGCACATGTGCTAATGTGCCGGGTTCATTATATTGCTATTTACATTGAGCACAGGTTTGTAGGTTGGTTGACCAGATTGCAGGTTTGTCGGTTATGGAAGCGTGGTGTCCGTTTGGTAGTGATGAGTGTCAGATTGCATGGGTGAGTGGATGGCGAAGTGTTGTTGTTCATGTATTCACTTTTGGACATTCTGAGCTTTTGTAATTTTCTGCTTTCGAGGTTTGTTGTTCGATGTAGTGCTATTCAGAATTGTGAGCATTTGATCTTATGATATAAACTCGATTGACAGGAGTGCCCAAAGGAGGACTGCTGCCCATCCACCATCTGTCACAGGTGTCACGTAATGAGTCACTTGACGCATGTTCGGTCCATCATGGAGACACAGGCACGTTCTGAATGCAACACCAGACAGATGCCCTGAATCATGGATGTATCACTGTTTGGCATCCATGACTCCATCCACAACATTGGTGATGCCATGCATCATTCCGCCGATGTAATGGACAGACACTTGGGTGAGACATTTTCAGTCCTTGACCACGTATTATCTGTGCTAAACATGTGGTGGGAGTAGAGTGTCAGACACACGGACGTAGGTGAACACCAACATCAGCTGAGTCCACATAACCATGCACAGTCACTCTCCTGTAGTGGCAGTACCACTGGCACTACAGATGGCAGGCCAAGGGTACGTGGTCCTGGGTGGTCCTGTGAGGGACACGGACCTGGCAGACACCAGTCACCATCAGCAAGTAGCACCACATCTGATCCTGGGCATGGTAGTTCCAGTGCTACTCCTGGCAGAGGCAGTTCTTGTGTCCATGATCAAAGATGGTGAACTGTACTTACTGCCATGTACAGTCCACAACTGTCCAACATACTCTCCTGTAGGGCTAGCACATGGCATGACTGTGTATGTCCATGCACTCACACATCACTTTCACATGCAGGTCACCAACAGACACACACAGACACACACAGCTCCTCTCCATGGCCCAGCTGACCAGCACCCCTCCAGACACACACAATGTCAACTGTGTGGCACAGTCTTGGCCATATGCAACCCCACACCACACCTTGTGCATGTGATAATACCTGTGTCACATCCCTGTCATCCATACCATCGATGCAGGGACATGCAAATATGTGTCTGATGCACAGGGTGACTATAGTATATTTAATGACAGTTTGTAGTGCAGTAGTGTTATGCCCTGTAAGGTGCTGTCTGCTGGCATGTGTCATGAGTTCACATCAAGTGTATGTACCTTTGTTCCATGATGCTGCATTGGTGGTAATATTACTCACTGCCTGTTGTCTCCCACAACTTTTTATGTTTCTGTTCCAGGGTTCTGTGTGTCTATGCCATGGAGAGGTCCTGCCAATACAGCGTCTCAGGATGGCATGGTGCCAACTCAGAAATGTGACTTTTCCAAGGTATGGCTGTATATGTGCAAGGATACCTAGATGTGTATGTGTAGAACAATGTGTCAGGGACAATGGGGACAGACAGCATAATCTTGCATGCATACCCCATGACACAGCATGCTACTCTTGATACATGTCACTTGGGAGTTCACTAGGATCATAGGTTCATAGGATCATAGAAGTTACTAGACTAATGGCCCTGGGGCCCTTACAAGCCTAGCCATTAGTTTATCCCCAGAAAGAAACATCAGTTAGCACCTGTAGCCCCTATCAATGAGGGACACAGGTGGGACCCCTGGGACAGATTTGTGGTTTCCCATCTACTCATCACTGCTGCACCTGAAGAGAGTCAGCATGGTACTCTGTTTAATGTGTATGGAAAGTGTATTCCTGAGACACATCAGCCTCTGGGAGACAAACCTGTCTCTCCAGCTGATTGTGTTGCTTTCACGTATCAGATTCAGGCCTGTCATGCAGGTAATGCATGAGGAGTTAGACTTCTGGATATGGGGCAGCTGTAGTAGGGCAGGGTCTAACATTGCCTTGTAGGCATGACACAGCCCACCTCTGAACAACCTGTCCAATACCATGTGGAGCTATCGTGATTTGAGCCTGTCTGCATGGGACAGGTGTTGGAGGCCATGGATTACCTTTGTGAGATATTTCTGTGGCCTTTCCAGTTGGTGCAGATGTCTGGATAGATACATACTAAACAGGGTGTTGTAGTAAAATATTGATCTATAGAGTGATGACTACAGAGAGGTAATGACCACCTTTTTTTCTGGATGCAATCCCTTTACCTATGAGATGAACCACATACAAGGCTTTTATGACCACTGCAGCGACATGATGGTTGAATGCAAAATTGTTATCAACCTGAGTACCCAGGTCTCTAAACACAGGTTGTGTATTTAGGGGGTTGCCACTGATGTGGTAAACCGTTGGACTTTGTCTGCCGAATGGCATGAGGATATAGTTTTTTGCATTTAGCTTGAGGCAGGACCTTATCACCAGTCCATAGTTGATGTAAGACCCTCTTGTAGTATGTTAACATCATTTGGAGAGTCACTGACAGACAGCAACCAACTTATAGTTGTCCACAAACTTGGTCAGTACCTACAAATGTAGGTGGCGGGAGGTAGCATCTGTGTCTACATACATGTGGGTTATTTAGGGGCAACAGCTATTCACAGGACCTCAAAATGTATATATATTGCACACACACATAGCCAAGACAGACTAGGGTTGCCACCTTCTCAAACGCCCTATGTGGGACACTTTTTTGTAGTAACGTGAGAGATGGCAGGACAAAACATATATATGGTGAGTGCAACATACAGAATTTCACTTTTTTCTAATATACCAGCTTATTTTTGTAGCATATGCCTAGATTATGCTATTTTTCATAACATTTAGGTGTTTCTGATGTAAAATGACTGCTTATGCAACTATTAGAATAATGTAGGAAATGTTTGTTGTCCTGCAATCTTGGGACATTTGCATTGTTTTAGAAGTTTTCACAGGACACATCTGGCCAAACATGGACTACAACTTGCACAGTGGGAGAGGTTGTAACCCTAACACACACACACACACACACACACACACACACACACACACACACACACACACACACACACACACACACCCACATACACACACACACATGAACTGCCCTTGTTGAGAGCAGAACCCCTACCTGTTTAGTTCTACATACTATAGCACTACATAGGTATTGCATGCAGGACTTAAGTGTTTTTAGAGTGACTGCCACTACT
The DNA here is from genome assembly GCF_019279795.1 of Protopterus annectens. Classification (NCBI taxonomy): domain Eukaryota; kingdom Metazoa; phylum Chordata; order Ceratodontiformes; family Protopteridae; genus Protopterus; species Protopterus annectens. Next base: position 1,806,041,766 of record NC_056733.1, read on the forward strand.
GTTCAGGTGAATGACATCTGCAGGCACTGTAAAGGTCACAAATGGGATGGGGATTAACAGGCCCTTAAAACTGTATACCCAGTGCACACACAGGCAAGACAATCACACTTCTGTGATGGGATATGCTTACACACACATACACATACACTCACAGAGTTGCCAGTTTAGAGATTAGAACCCCTACCTATCTAGTTATATAGGCTATAGCACTACGTCCCTATCCAATGTGCTATGGAGCTATTGTGTTTGGAGAGTGTCTAACTATGCTTCTAAGGTGAATGACATCAGCAGGCCTTGTAAACCAAGCCAATGGAGGGGTTAACAGATAAGCACAGCCCTTAAAATGTATTAGCACTGCACACACACATAGGCAAGACAAACACACTACTGCAAGGGGATATACTTACACACACACTCACAGAGTTGCTGTTGTTGGATTAGAGCCCCTACATATCAAGTTGTATATACTATAGTGATATGTACTTATCGCATCTGCCACTGGACTTATGTGTTTGGAAAGTGTTTGCTATTGTGTTGGAGTGGATGACATCAGCAGCTGTTGACAGTGAGGCCACTGTTGTGGAGGAAAGTAGTCACAGGGCCATAAAATGATTGACCATTGCACAGTCTTAGGCCTGTTGGGCACGTGTATACTGCTGTAAGTGGAATGTGTACACACACACACACACACACACACACACACACACACACACACACACACACACACACACACTCAAGGTGGCTGATTTGAGATTAGAACCTCCTCCCTATCTACTATTACACACTGCAGCTCACCATACTAACTGCACTCACCACTGATTACAAATGATGTACAAGTGGCTGCAGCACTACATCACTCTGTACCCTTCTGTGTGTGTGTCTCTCTCTCTCTCTTTCTCTCTCACTCTCTCTAGCCCTCTCTGTCTCTCCAGATATTATATATATATATATATATATGTGTATATATATATATATATATATATATATATATATATATATATATATATATAAAACATCCTTCTCTCCCTCACCTGTCCCTCCATCTAAAATAAATTAAAAAACTCCTCCTCAAACTAAAACCTACCAAACTTACAGCAGATGGTATACCAGCTAACTTCCTAAAATAGCAGCTGACTCCCTGTCATATCCAGTATCAATCCTAATAAACGGGTCCATTCAGGAAGCTTACTTACCACAACTATGGAAAATATCCTACATTATACCTTTTCATATAGGTGGTAAATCTTACGAGTTTTCCAACTATCGGCCTATAGATATTCTTTCCCCCATATCTAAGCTCCTATAGAAATGCATACACTCACAAGTCATGCAATTATTGAATACAAACAATCTTTTCTCCTCCACCCAACATGGATTCCGCCCTCACTATAGTACAGGTACTGCTCTTCTCTCCTTCACCAATCAGGTTAATCATCATAGATACAACAACAACTATCTATCTGCTACCTTTTTAGACCTCTCTAAAGTATTTGACATGATCTCACACCCTAAACTATTGGATGCTCTTCACTCTCTATCCTTTACTTCTACTATCGCCTGTTTCAAAAGCTAGTAATCAGACAGACAACTGTCTGTACAATGGCACAATCAACTATACCCTACTCTCCCTAACTCTACAGGAGAACCACAAGGCTCAGTATTAGGCCCACTACTATTCTCTATCTTTACAATCTATGCACCTCCTCCAAGCAAGCCTCACTAATTCAGTATGCAGATGATTCTACACTCATTTGCGCAGCCCCATCTGTCAACACCCTACAACAACTAGCCCAAGAATCATTCTCTGCTATTGAAACTTGGATCGCTGACATCCAACTCATTCTCAACCCCAATAAAACCATACTTCTCCTGTTCACTCCCCAAAAAAAACAAAATCTACCCCCTCTACTTTCTCTATCTCATCTAGGAATGGCACTATCATCTCTCCATCCACCCACACAAAACTCCTAGGAGTTGAAATAGACAACAACCTATCATTCGATCTACACATAGCACAAACCATCCAGAAAGCCCATAAAAAATGGGAGCCCTTTACAGGCATAAAAACTATCTCACAGCAAAATCAAGAATCACCCTAGCTCAAACTCACCTCTTATCAACACTTACTTATGCTGGACCAATCCTGACCCATACTAGAAAATCAGATCAGGACAAGTTAGAGTCATGCTACAACAAAATTGCCAAATTTGCCAACAATTCTCCCTTTAGAACTCATCACTGCCAAGTACTAAAATAAATTTAATGGCTTGAATTTCCTCACTTACTAACTTACCAACAACTCACTTGTGTCTTTAACATCAGAAACTACCCAGAAAAAACTCCAGCCCTAAAGCAGCTATTAACGTCCCACTCTTCCAGTCAGAGTCTCCGCTCATCCAATAAACCTCTCCTCAGTATTACAACTGCTAACACCACTGCAGGTAAAGCCCTATATTCCCACATCATAGGCAAAAAATGGAACAATCTCCCCACTAATATAAACAAACACAAACTTCAAAAAACTACTCAAATCTCATCTCAGGACAACTTGGGTTTGCCCATGTGTCACTTGACAATCTCTATACCTTTTCTTCTCCTGCTCCAAACAACTCCAATCTAGAATGTACACTATTTTACTAACACAGATATACATATTTCTTATAATAATCCACACTGGTCTTTGTACTTCTTTCAGTGTACACTTACTAGAAATGTAAACTGTCTTAAACTGTATGTACTGCTAGTGAAAAATAGCACATATACTCATGTCTATTCTACCTATTTGCAAATGGTAATCTAACTGTATTTCAATCCTGCAATGCCTGTAAACTATTGAGAACAAATTATTGAATGTCTCTGCTTGTAAGTCATCTACTGTCTTCTCTTTTTGTATATTTCCCATTGTATTAACTACTTACTGTATGTTAATTGTGGAGCTTTTCTCTCTGGACATCCACTGAAAATGGACCTGGTCCAGCTGGATTTTCCCGTCTAACAAATGTAAAATAAAAATAAAAATAATTATATATATATATATATATATATATATATATATATATATATATATATATATGTATATGGGTTCCCTTTAGAATCTCGAAGATTTACCGAGATTCTAATCCCGAATCGCAAAACACCAGAAGTGCAAAATTCGAAATCTCGAAGTTCGGAGCTTCTGGTGTTGCGGTGTATGAATGGATGTAAGTGCAGGTAAGTTTGTTTGGGTGTGTAGGTTATGTGCTGTAGTGCATGTTAGTGTGTGTTTTGGTTGTGATGTGTGTGTGCAAGGGGCTGTGAAATGTGTGAGTATGAGTTGCCTTTGTGTGTGTGTGATTGTGTGGTCTCGGAGTTAGAATATATAAGTAGGGGGGTGTGGGGGGAACAGCCCCCCCACATGGGGGGTGCATGGGGGCAAAGCCCCCCTGCTTGTTTCTAGTGTAGGTTAGTTATGTTTGTGTGTGGGGGGCAGTTGTGTGTATGTGAGTGTGTGTATGTAACTGTCGGGATTTTGAAATTCACGGTTATGGACATTCGGGATTGTGGTGTTTCATCTTTATGATCTCGATATTCTGAAATTCGATATTTCAGAATTTCGAGATTATAAAGTGAACCCATATATATATATATATATATATATATATATATATATATATATATATATATATATATATATATATATATATATATATATATATATATATATATATATACATATACATATATATATACATATATATATATACATATATATATATATACATATATACTAAGAACTGAACTTCGTGTCAATAAAAGCATTCAAAAAATAGAAAATCACACCAACAACTCTTGTAGAACTTTAGCTCTTTCGTCTTATTTATTATCAAGACTTCTTCAGAAAGACATGTTTCATGTCAAGCATGAAACATGTCTTTCTGAAGAAGTCTTGATAATAAATAAGATGAAAGCGCTAAAGTTCTACAAAAGTTGTTGGTGTGATTTACTATTTTTTTGAATGCTTTTATTGTCACGAAGTTCAGTTCTTAGTTAAAATTTCTTCTCTTCGTTCAATTTTTTTTGAGTGCGGTTAATTTTAGATATATATATATATATATATATATATATATATATATAAATATATACTACCTATACATATATATATATATATATATATATATATATATATATATATATATATATATCTATATATATATATATATTTATATATATACATATATATATACATATATATATAAATATATATTACCTACATATATATATATATATATATATATATATATATATATATATATATATATATATATATATATATATATATATATATACATATATACATTCATATATCTATATCTATATCTATATATATATATACATATATATATGTATATATATATATATATATATATATATATATATATATATATATATATATAAAATTCTATAGATACATATACATCTTATATGAACCAGATACTGATAGGTAAGCTTAATCATGCCTGATGGGGATAGGGAGAGACAGTTAGGTGTACATAGCTGTCTATACTCACAGAGATATATTGACATCTCAGTTCTTTAAGCAGATGAGGTTTCAGACATGGGCTGAAATTAGTTAAGTGTAGGAACATGCCCAGTGTGACTGCCAGTACGTACAAGGGGACTGGATTCCAGGCCAGACCTACCTGCACTCCAGTCTGGGATTTTGTGTGCTGCAGCCAATTGGCTGCTGCACCTGATTACACAGTCCAGCACCACCCTGATATAATGCCCAAGGGATTCCCCAGCTGTGTGCTGGCCATAATATCTGACTCATACCTAGGGTGTCTACAGATTGTATTAGAATGAACAGGGTTTTCCATCATATGTCTGGTACGTTTTACCTAGCAGTGTGATTTCCTGGTACATCAGCAGCAGATCATTATAGACTGACATGCGGAACTGCTGATAGACATTTGGGTTACTGACTCCATGCACAGCAGGGAACCCATGCTACTGCCCAACCTGTTCTACTCTGCACTTTCTACATTTGTCTTGTCAGTAGCTCATCCTTCTCCTTATATGTGGGCCTTTGTCCCGCTCCTGTTTCTGACTTTCTCCACAGTTACTGCTCTATGTAGTTGTAGGTATGTTGTGACTGGGGTACAAGATGTAATACCACATACAGGGTTATAGACTTCACACCTCTGACTGTACCTGTTATGCAGGATGTCTAGCATTGCGCCCCATAGTTTTGCTCTGGTCCTCAGACAGTTTGTGTTCTATTGGTATTATAATGCTACATGGTGCCCATACCTCTCAACTTCTTAGAGCAGGAAATCTGGACAAAGCTATTTATAAAAGTGGGACACAGGCCGACAAATAGGGACTATTTTTTAATATTGCTGTTACAAACCTAGACAGTTGGTAGAATAACAGGTTTTGTATTAGCATGCATTTTCTGAATGGTATGACATCTGCATCTCAAATATCTGTCACTATTTTCTAACATCACCCTTTACTGATTTGACACTAGTTTGCCAGAAAACTGCAGTGTTATGAAAAAACGGACGAGAAATATGAGGCAAAAATGTGGACATTCTGCAAAACTCTTGTGCATTTGAGAGGTATGATGGTGTCCACTGACTTGTTGTAAGTACTGAAACAGTTACGTGATGGCCTTGACATACTGCTGCTTCTCTGACTTGTTACAACCTACTGTTCTATTAGCCACTGTCTAGGTTACTCAGAGCTGTGTACTGTCCATATCTGCGGCTCCCTGTCCCTCCATTGTCTCTGGCTTTGTCAAGATTTCTTGTAGTAATAAATAGTGTCATATAGACAGTCTGTAGAACTCCTACCACAGGTGTAGCTCACATGCAAAATAGTACGCACAGCCAGTCTCGAACCATGAACAGCATCAACCATGGTAATGTACTTAACCCACTAAGCCACAACAGCCACCAGACAGTGTAGTTTAATTCCTGGCACTATCAAGCAGAGACATACATAGCACATTGACCCCTGCATATTGTGGAAATGGAACATGTCAACAGGCTGATTGGAGCAGCCCAGGGATTGTGTGGTCTTCTACCTTGCGAACATAAATGTTACTGCAGTTGTATGGGAACACAGGTGTGTTGGGCGTAGCAGACTCTAGCATTGACAGTCATGCATCTGCTCTATGATCCCACACTTTGTTATTTTCCTCACATAGTGTAGTGGATTTTGCTGCCTTGGGTCCTACTGCATATTATGGTGTGACCATTATTGGACAGAGAGCTCCTCTTGTCCCACATAGCTGTCAGGTGTCTGCAGGTATCCCAGTAGCCCACTCTATTCTCTAGCATACATGCGGCGGGTCCATGCATATGCGACCATAGTCTAGTACCCCACAAATTTGTTGTAAAGAAAAGTGACTTACCTTGTGCCTACACCAGTTGCAATCACAGTGTTTCAGGGCTGACTCTGTCAGATGCATGCAGTACACAGGTACAGGTTGTGCAGTGTGGTTGGCATCCTTTTTACTATGTATGTGAGTCAGAGTGAGGTGTCATTTCCCAGGTTCCTAGGATGTCAGTGCATGTGCTATGTGTAGCCTTTTTGCCAAGGCCAGAGCATATTGGGCACACCTACATCTGCTTACAGAGACAGGCTCAGGGGTTTTCTCCCACAACTCCCCCTGTGGCTGTGGGGACCTTGGCACTGGTGGAGGCCTGTGTGTCCCTTTCCTGTGATGTTCCTGCTGCAGCTGTTTCTGCAGGATCATATTGTGTAGTATGGCACATACTGCAAACATGTGTGCACATGTGGCTGGAAAGTACTGCAGGGCTCCACCAGATATATCGAGGCAGCGGAATCATGACTTGAGCAGCCCAAACACACACTCTATGATATTCCTAGTTTGTGTGTGTGCCTCATTATGGCATTCTTTGGTAGGTGTATGTGCACTTCTGATAGGTGCCATCATCCAGGATTCCAGTGCATAGCCAGCATCTCCAAGTAGATGGCCATACAGGATGTCCCCCCTGGCAAGTATCTGGTACAGCTGTGATGCATGCTAGATGTGGGAGTCAACAGCACACTCATTCATGATAGTGCCCTGGGCATTGCGCACAAACTGGCAGTTTATGGAGTGATATCCCTTGCGGTTGATGTAGACTCTACCCTCCTCACCAGGTGGTGCTTTGATGTGCACATGAGTGCAGTCTATGGCACGCAGTACCTCAGGGTAGTGTGCTACATGGTGGAAGAGATCCATATTGCTGTACATCACCTCAGGGGTGTGGGGTAAATATATGTGCTCATTGGCATGTGTTTGCATGACAGCCAGGAACTGGTGGAGTACCCTGGATGCAGATGGCTGTGAGACCCCCTTTATGTCACCAGTAGGTCTTTGAAAAGTATCTGCAGCTAATATTCTAAGGGCTACACATACCTTTGTTTCCACTGGGATGGGTTCCCCCCTGTTGGCTCTGGGTCTGAGTTGAGGGTGGCAGATCTCGGTGAGTTCTTGTAGTATGTCTCTGTCCACCCTGTAGTGCTCTACTATCTCCAGCTCATGTAGCTCCTGGAAGGTTAACCCTGGGACTGAACACTCTTCTTCTTCTCAGTCTGGGCCTATTGTCAGCATCAGCACCAGCACTGACCTCAGCCTCTAGCACATACAGATGTAGCAGAGCAGCAGCATCCCCTATCAGTTTGTCAGTTAAAATTCCCAAGTGTGTACTCCAATGGTACAGAGTATGTGGGAAAAATCAAATTGAAGGATGTATGCATGATTTATAGTGGTGTGCTGCAGATGCAGCATGTGTGATTGGCTGACTATGATGCATTCGGCCTGCCAGATCTATAATTGAAGGTTTTGAATGGCCCAGTGTCAGTATTACAGGGCTTGTCATTCATTTATACTTGATTGGCTTTCCCAGGCAATTTCCTTGTATTTTTATTTTTTTTATTTATTCCAAAGCTAAGCACTGGGGTGTGACATGCAAACTTGCAGCACTAGTATAAAAAGTGCTCAGCAGTTTAGACACACCCCCATGTATGGGCACACTCAACTTAGCTTAAACCAGCTAAAACATGCAGCATAGGGCTAAACACAGCTTAGCAGCACTGGACACACCCCATCCCCCTGCTTAGCTGTGCTTAGCTGAGCACAAACAGGTGCCACTGAGCTCCAATCCACTTAAACACACCTTGACATACCCCCTTTTGATGTCAGCTACCTGTTCTGCTAGCACCAACACAGTTCTGGCCCTACACGCGTTTTATCTGCGGACACAGTGGCACATTTTTGCCATTCAAAAATTCCACCTCATTTGCATACAGATCCTTGCATATACCCTGGATACTTTGCCACTCCAGAACCTACCTCCTTAGCAACCACGGAAACCTGCCATTGTACGCTCTGCATGTAGGGCAATATAATGCATTATTTTTGCAAATGCCTTATTTTCAGTTTTTCAACATTTCAATATTTATTTTTTGCATAATGGCATATTTGCGTGTTGTTGCATGCTGTGCAAAAGTAATATGTGTATTAAAAAAATCAAATTTTATCATGATTTGCATTGATTTTTGAGATCACTGGACATAGTTTTGGCCATTTTCATGCCTACATTGCAATATTCTACCTTCTTTTGTGCTTTGACAGCCCCTGTTTAATTTTTACATTTCTGTGCCCAGTTACTTTCTGTGTACATTTGTGACACCAACACACCTCTTACACAGGAACCCTTCAGCGTATTGGATTGAAAATCACCCTCATTTGCATGGATTTCACCTGCTTATAAGGTGATTTGCATTCCATGGACACTTCCATGTCCCCACACTCACGCCCACCCCTGTGCTCTGTTTACTGGATCGCTCGGCTGCCGAATTCTATGTTGGGGCCATGCCACTATGCCTACATGGAAAATCACTCTGTGTAGGCTTAATTGAACCCCCCCCCCCCATTGTTAATATTAATAGTTTGTAGATAAAACAAGCAAGTATATTTCTGGATATGTTTGTTTTACATAATTTCTCTTATAGTCTTTTTTGTATAACATCCACTACTTTTACAGCCCCCGCAACAATACTGTCACACTCCATGTTCACATTATTAATGAAAGCCTGAACAATATTTCAGAATGTTAATTGCTGTGTATAAGCACTTTTCAATTATTCAAGTCATGCACATGCAACAATGGAGATTCACTTTAATTTTATACCTGATCATGTCAGTTTTCATATGCCTCGTTGTTTCCTTAAGCTGACTGCTGTTTTGATATATTACACTTAATGCACAAATATTGGTAATTTTCCTAACTGCAGAGGAAAAAAAAGAAAGCTGTGCATAATACCCCCCTCCTTTTTGTATCTATTCCACACGTGGTTTTGCAACCAAGTTCACAAATGATTTATTGAAATTAACATGCAAAGTGTGGTATTTCCTATGGGTTTTTGACAAATGGCTTTCAGTACTACAGGGATTATATGGATAACATGCACAAGTTTAGAAATATTTTTGTTAAGCAACTGTTTTTATATTAACTCCAGAACACAAAACTTTTAGCATAATGATTTAGACAACAGAAAGTAGAAAGGGTTGTTGCCAAACTTAAGGAGCCTACAAAATAACCATAGATCCAGTAGAGGTAGTAAAGATATTTTTAAAATTGTATAAATATTTGCATAAAGCAGAGAAATGTGGAAATCAAAAAAGAGCACAAATAGAAATATTTATGGAAGTCTTAGGTATGGCAAGGTTAGAAGTAGATGAGGCTCAACAATTAACAGAGTGTGTGTGTGTGTGTGTGTGTGTGTGTGTGTGTGTGTGTGTGTGTGTGTGTGTGCATGTGTGTGCTTGGAGTCCTTTATACATAGTTAAAAAGGGAAGTGATCTTCTACAGTGCTGAAAAAGAGAGAATGAGGACACACCTGTTATTGTTGTCTTTCATCTTAACGGGGTGGGGGTGGCATAACAGAAACAGAAAGGAGGCAGGCACATTTGCACAGGAACCAGTGATGAACAGGTATATATTAGAGATATAATGGCCACTACAAATGAAAACAAAAAAAACAAAACAAAAAAAGAAAAACAGATTTCCTGGGCTCAGGGTAAAGGGGGGATCGGCAGAAATCTCCACAGACCTATGTGTGAAAGCAGTCTAGATGGTTTCACTGAAACATGCATTTAGGATAGGTTCCCTAAAATATGAGAAGATAGTAGGTTATACTAAATAATGTACTTGATTAAAGGCTTATGTTAAAGATCATAATTTTATAGTGCACTCCTTGTTATCGTGGTTATTTAATTGTGGTGTGCTGCTATACTCATTCGACATTAGTTGTCAATGCAATTCACTCATTCCTAACCTGTTATTATAATTCCCCCCTCTTTTATCTGATACAACTGGTTGAATAATGAAAAAAGAAAGTTTCTTGTAGCCAGAACAGATATGAATGCATCTGTAAAAGGCATTTTGGTCTTACAATTATAAATAACATATTAGCATTCATACCTGTACTGCACCAGTCTACTGCTGGTTATATTAGCTTGCTAAATGGTCCACCCCATTGGAATTCACTAAAAACAGCCAACTGTATTGCTGTACTGAAAATTTTCAAGGGTGAGTGAGTCTCAGAAAGAAAAATATTCAATGAATATACAAATTCTACACCCACTACATGGGTATGTTCCCTTCCCATTTTTTGTAACCTACTTAAGGGCAGTAAATTTTTTTCTAACAAATCTTTTGTGTTGCAACATTCTTTGAAAGAAAATATGGGACCAGACAATCATCTTTGCCAGCTCATTATTGTACAACATTACCTTTCACTTTTCTTCAATTATACTCTTTATAGCAAAGGAATCCAAAGAATGAATATGATCAAATGAGTAATTGACAACATTGTTCTCAGCTTGTTAACCATCCCTTCTTATATAGCCATCCTTTAAAAGTGGAAAGTACTCAGTATGTCTGGAGTTTGACAGAATGAACTAACGTGTCTGGATACCCCTCTAACTAAAATATCTCCAAAACATTTTTCTTGCTGGTAAATGTCATCATCTGACTATTTTGTGCTTTCTTTTCATGTTAAGTATGACCGATCTCAATATGTAAGAACAGGTTAATATTCCTTTTTTGAAGATCTAAGCACTAAACTCATGAACGCCAGAATTCCATCTCAGTTCTATATCTAATAAATTGATTTTAACAGTGGCTATATTTGAGACGAATTTAAGAAATGCGTTGGTTAACTTTATTAATAAATTACATATGTTTTAAATGGATTAAGATGACGTTAAAATAAATTATCAATAAATCTAACATAAAAGAATACAATCTTAAATGATTCCATTTTGGAAGGTATGTTACCTTCTCATTATGGTAATAATATACTTGCATAAATTGAAGATTACTTCTACTGTTATTTTTACCCCTTTCCATAAAGAAAATTACATTCAAAGACAAAACAATTTTCTCTAATAACAGTTCGATTAAAGTAGACCAATCCCTAATGTCTTTAGATGACAAGGATTCTATTTTATTTTAGGCGGGAAAAACTACCCAGTAGTGCCATTCATCAGATTGTAGGATACTAGTATATAGGAATGCTCTGTCAACTTCTACCCACATTATTTGCCATTCAAAGTCTAAATATTCACTTATCTGTGTTTCTGTATAATAATCCAAAAATGGGGGATCAAATGCATGTTTAGCTATTCTAGGGATTCTGAATAGTTAGACTATCCTTGGATTAGTCAGCTGATAGAAATTATACACCCCCTTATTAATTTCAAATTCAACAATAAAACTAGATACAAACTTCTAAGTTGTGGTGACTGCTTATGTCAGTCTGACTAGATGAAGCATTAACTGACCAAACGCAGCTGCAGCATACTGTCAATACTCCTAATTACTAATTCCCTGCTTCTGTCTGCTTTCATGAAATGGACAGTATTCCGTGTTCTTAGATTAGTCATTGCCTGTTACTTTTCACTAGAAAAATTGTAAACTTTCCTTTCACTGTGATTGTTAAGAACAGTTCTTCAATCTGATTCACAAAAATTGTTTCAAAAATGTATAAACTATTTACTAAAGAGGGATTACATGTTTTCCATCTGAATGCTGTAAAAAATAGTACATAATTTACTTCATCTCAATGAAGAATTCAAGCCAAGTTAAGGTTTTCTGATATGATACTTAAATGCCACAAGTGCCTTGGAAATAGAAACTGTGTATGGTGGGAGAAAACTAAACCTTTTTGGAGAACTTGAGTTTGAACTTTGAGAAATTCAGCATTACTTAAACTGGACATTTTAAAGAAAGCACTCTTGTTAGCATCTCCTGACCCTGTGTGGGTAACTTTAACAGTACTTTATTTACTGTAATGTTTATACACTTAAGTAGTTCTAAAAGTACAGATTTTGAATTATGCAGGTTAATTTTTTGTTATATTTCTCTTTAACCACCTACCAATAAAAAAACGTTTTTAAATTAGTTTAAATTAAACATTATTTGGGATGTTTATTGGGGATGGGGCTAAGGAGATATAACCCCCTTTTGGGGATAGCTATGGAGAAAACAAGTGAAAGGGCGAAGGATGTTAAGCATGAGAAAGCATTGGTGCTTGAATTTAATAAATATTTTGGAGAAAGTAGATTTATAGTTAAAAGGAATTGGAACATTTTTAAGGTTAACAAGGAACTCCGTGATCTGGTCGTGGTAGACCCTTTGTTCATCTATAAAACTGGGAAAAATTTTAAATGATTATTTGAGAATAATGGAGGTAACCCTACAACCTTGATTAAGGGGACAGGCTCATGTGGTAGGTGGAATCAGTTTTCCTATATGATAAAGGAGGGTAGTTTGATTTTAGACAACAAGTTAGGGAGTAGGGTTGTTTTTCAAAAAGGCAAGTGTGATACTCAAAGAATAGTTTATCTAAGTATGATGTCTGTACTGCCTTCCATGTAGGTTAGAAAGAGAGAGCACTGAAAAATAGATTATATTAACATTATGTGTGATATAGCCAATAAAAGAGAAGCTAGTGCTATTTATAAACATTCTATTTCATGTGTGAATTTTTCTCAATTCCTATTTGGTATTATAGAAAATATTAAGGTTAACCCTAGAGGTGGTGACTGGAAGGGATATTTAATGAAGTGTGAGTTAATATGGCAGTTAAGGTTGAATGCCTCTTTTTTCCCTGGGTTAAATGACCAGGTTTCTATTAAACCTGTCTTAAAAGAGAGGGTCGCTTCCATTCAGAAGTGATGACAAAGTTAAAATTTGTATTGAGTACAAGCTTTGGTTAGTATTAATGTTTTAAGTTTTTTGTATATATTTAATATTTGTATTCATAACATATTTTAATGATGAATAACATTTTAGGGGTATTGTTGCTTTAAGGATGACTAGTGATTTAAATAATTAATTAATTTAAATAGTTAATAGGAAGGTGAAGGTATATAATGATGTTTTGGGCATTGACTTTTTATCTGATGACGTCTCTGTGTATGGGACAAAAGCACTTATGATTTTGTCTTTTTTATAACTATAAAATAGCTGTTTATCTATGTCTGTCAGCCAAGTTGTGGTTCTTTGCTTTTAAATTAATTCCTGTTGATTATTATGAATCATATGTTTTATGGTGTTACCATATTTAAATCATGATTTTCATTCTAAATTTATTCAAATAAAGTCTAAATAAAAACGTAAATACTCAAAAGAAAACAAAAACGATGTGTTTTTGGATTACTTTTGATCATTTATTGCATGCTCATTCCATGGGCTGCAGTATTTTTGCTGTTTCCATCAGTAAGAAGTTTGAAATAAAGTGAAGATATTTGTTCAAAAGACATATGTTCTTAGTAAGGCAATACTAAAACTCAACATGAGTAGTCACAGCAAGGGCATGAGCCTCTGTGCTGTATGTTAGTCATAGAGGCCCAGGGAGACAGTAGTTACATTGGATTACATAGTGATTAACAATTTACATAGCAATTACTTACAACATGTTTACAGATGAAGAACATAGTACATCAGTAGACAACTAGAATCTTTTTCTGTGAAGTACATAACAGACATTAACAAATGTTACAAGAAGAAGAAGTTCCTGCTGTATAATAAGTACTGGCTTATGAGCATCTGAGCTTGCTATAATCAAGGTAGTTAGTGGAGTGGAAAGAAAGGTAGCGGTTGGATGGGGTGGATGATATTAGAGTGGGAGTTGCAAGGACATAGCCAGCATGTTTTTAGGTGCGCTTTTAGTAAAGTTTTGAAGTGGGTGCATCATGGTACGGAGGTAACTGTGGGTGGGAGTGAGTTCCATAATTTGGCTATGGCACAAGAGAATAGTGCTTCACCAGCAGAGTTATTGGCTTTAGTGATCTGCAAGTGATTTCTGTTGCTGGATCTTAGTGGTCTGGTGGGGCGATAGGGTTGGAGTAGATTCTGGAGGGATTGGACATTTAGTGGATTGTTTACTAGTTTGTGGGCGACTGAGAGTTGATACCACTGAAGGAGGTGAAGAAGTTCAAGCCAGCCCAGTATAGCAAATGAGAGACAGTGGTGACTTTGTAGACAGTGGTGACTACGGTAGGATGCCCCTGTGGCGAATTTGGTGATTTTGTTGTAGCAGGTCTCTAGCTTGTTTAGATCGTACTGCCTTAGGTTGGTATATATTGGAGTGGCATAAATTTGGGTGGAGATAAGGTGGGAATTTGCTATTGAAATCTTTGCTGCTTTGGTGAGAAATTGCTTATTTCTGTATAACGCTCCTAGTTTTTTGTGGACTTTTTTTATGATCATGGATATGTGAATGTCAAATTTTAGTTTATTGTCTATTTCCACTCCTAGCAATTTGGTGTGTTCAGTTGGGTATATAGTGGTGTTGTCTTTTGCTGTGATGTTAAAGTGAGAGTTGTTTTGAGGATGTTTGGTGGGTTGGAAGATGAGTAGTTTAATTTTGTTTGGGTTGAGTATTAATTGGGCATCGGATAACCATGTTTCAACAGAGGAAAAGGCTTCCTGTGTGACTTTTTGCAGTTTTGGTAGGGACTGGGCTGAGCAGATGATGCTTGAGTCATCTGCGTATTGTATGAGTGTGCCATGTTTGGTGGCAGAGGCCAGATTACTGGTGTAAACAGAGAAGAGTTGGGGTCCAAGGATGGATCCTTGGGGAACTGCTATGGAGACAGGTAGTTGGGGAGATATGTCATTCTGCCATACAACGGCTTGTTGGCGGTCAGACAGGTAACTCTGAAACCAGTTTGTGACTGATTGTGAGAAGGATAGGTTATTGAGGACAGAGATAAGTTCTTTGTGTGGGACCAGGTCAAATGCTTTAGATAGGTCTAGGGAAGTAGCAGAGGAGAGATAGCCATTGTTTTTATGCTGAAGGATAGTGTTAGTAAAGGAGAGTAAGGCAGTGGTGGTGCTATGGTTTGGTCGGAAACCATGCTGAGTACTGGAAAGGAGGTTGTTAGTAAGGAGGTAGTATGAGAGTGTATGCATATTTCTAGTATTTTGGAGAGTGGAGAGAGAGAGAATAGCTATGGGGCGGTAATTGGTTAGTTCTGCAGAGGGTCCGCCTTTGTGGAGGGGAATTATATGTGATACTTTCCACAGTAAGGGAACGTAACTTTTTGACAGAGATCGGTTAATCATGATGGATACTGTGTAGGCCAGAGCATCAGCTGCAATTTGTAGGTATTCACATGGGAGGTTGTCTGCTGCTAATTTGGTGGGTTTAAGTTTAGTTAAGAGTTTTTTTATGTTGGAGGTAGGTACAGGAGAAAAAGAGAAGGCAGTGGGGAGATTACTTGTTGAAGGTATGGGTTGGAGGGGAGGGGGTTGTGTTGTTTAGCTAGTGATAGTATGGTTTGTGTGAAGTGTGTGTTGAATGAGGTAGCAATATTTGCTGAGGAGTGAGGGATGTTAGGAGGAGGGGTACTGACTTTACCTGGGTGGAGGATGGAGTTTATGGAGGACCAGAATTGTTTGGGGCTGTGTTGGGAGGTGTCTAGGGCAGACTGGTAGTATTGGAATTTGTCCTGTTTTATTAGCTTTTTGACTCTATTGCATAGTTCTAGGAATTTCTGTCTAGTTGAGGGGGTTTTGGTTTTGCACCAGTGCTCCCAGGCTTTATCCCTGTTTTTCATTTCTGACTTAGTGGTTTTCTGTAGCCATGGGGAGGGTTATGCTTTGATTCTGGAAAGTCTTATGGGGGCATGTTAATTAAGGATGCTCAGGAAGGTAGTATTAAAAAATTCAACTGCGTCATCAAGACTGAGGTACTTTAGAGGATGCCAGTTATATTCTTTGAGGGATGAGATGAATGTGAGTGGGTTAAAGTTTAGTTTTTTACGTATTTGACAGTAGATGACAGGTTTAGCTTGGTATAGGTATTTTTTGAGTTGGAAAGTTGGGGAGTGATCACTGAGGCTATCTGATAAGCAGCCTGTTATATATGATTGGGTGCTCTTACTGACTAGTATCCAATCCAGGGTAGTGTGCTTGCTGGAGCTTTTATTTATCCTGGGCTGGCAACTGAACTAGTTGGGTGAAGCCATGAAGGTTTACATGATGGGTTGGATGTTTGCCAGAACAGGATTGCCAGTCAATATTGAAATCACCTAAAATGATAGTTTCTTGGGGGAGATGGTGCATAGACCAGCTGAAGAGGTTTTCTAGTGGAGGGATGTTTTGGCCAGGTGGGAAATAGCATCCAATTATGTTGATGGTTTTGTTTTGGTTTATTTTGAGGTTGGTATATATTATTTCTTCATTGCCTATTTGTGGAGCTGATGATTTTACGATCTGGATGTTTAGATGCTGTTTAAATATTATAGCTACACCGCCTCCTTTCTTGTTTAGCTGGTCTACTCTTAGTATGCCATAAACTGTAGGGAGTATTTGCTCACTGGTAATGTGAGGTTTTAGCCAGGTTTCTGTCAGGATGACTATATCTGGTGAGCACAAGTCTATGGTTGCATGGAGTTCATGGACTTTGTTGGATATACTTCTAATATTTAGGCTTAGCAGAAGGAAGTCACTTGGCTTTCTATTGGCTGTAATATGGGATAAGTTGTGGTTTCTAGTCTGATTATGAGGATTGGAGTGGGAGATGGTAGGGCCAGGGTTGGGGTGGATGTCTCCACTTAGGGCTAGTTTTGATATGCATGAGGTTATTAGTTCTCTCAGTTTTTGAATGTGTTTGTTTATAAGGGAAACTTTATGATTGTGCTCTGTGGGTAAGAGGTATGGAGGGAGGGTTACTATGTTAAGTTGTATGGATGCTTTATGTTTGAGTAATATAGTTGGTAGAATATGTGGGGGGTGCATAGGGATGGTTCTTGAGTTGGTGGGAGGGGAGCTGAGTGAGGGTGAGACATGTGTGGTGGTGTGAGTAGTAGTACAGTGGTAATGGTTGAGTGGGGGAATGATGGAGCTTTGGTAGGATGTAAGATATGCAAGGAGAGTGCATGCAGTGAGAATAGGTAAGGTATGCTTGTACATGTTAGTTGAGGAGGTGTGATAGTAGTGGGAAGATGGAGGAGGTAGTGTTGGGTTAGCACTGTGGTTGGCTATTGGAAATATGGGAGGGGTTTGTGAGTGTAATAAAGGTGGGACCACTGGGGGTGGGAGGGGATAGGGGGCAGGGTGGGGAGCGAAGCAGGTGGAGACCCTGTTAGTTGCTCTTATGAGGGGGCTGGAAACAATCAGGTAACAGAGTTAACTGATAAATGAACATATGATAGTGACAAGGGTGGTTGTAGTTTTAAAAATGGTGCCTGTCACAGGTAATATTTATTAACTTTGGGATTGTCTTAAGGTAATAAACAGGGAAGGGGGAGGGGAGAACAAGGGTGTGAGCAGGCAGTTCTTTGTACTGCTGCTAATGAGCCAAAGCAAAGACAAGTTTGTGTTTAAGAAACAATCACAATTGACCAAAGACTGCTCTGAAACTGTAGGTCATTTCTTAACCATTTCTCAGGTGGAAAAACAGGATAACCTTGTATCAGTAGGCTACTGTGGTCTCAGTTTAAATTAACAAACACAGAGTATTGATCAGTTATGGATGCCATTTGCTAACAGAAGGGAATAAGAGAGAAAGTGGAAGATGAGTGTGTGTGTGTATGTGTGTGTGTGTGTGGGGGGGGGTCTGCTTACAATCCAAAGCAGAGTGCTCTCCGGGGAAAATTAATATTGGCTCAAACAGGTAGACACATACTCAAAGATAACTTTAGCTATTTGCAGACAGTTCAGACCCGGACTGCGCTTTTCGTATAAGAATGATAAAGGTGGTACCGCATTTGAATACTTAAGAGTGGTTTTAGGTCTGGAAAAGAAGAGTACAGAGAGGAGTAAGCACTTTGAGATGGTAAAGATATATTATAAAGAGTACAAAAAACAAACTGAGCAAATAGCTACTGTATGCAGCAAAATATGTCTTGAACCAACTACTAGTATATGCAGATACTGAGCCAATTGGAAAAAAATCTGTTAGAAGAAACTCAAGACAGTTTTGCAGTCACAGATAAAAATATAGCGAGCAGCACTCTGTTGAGGTTGTCTAATGTGATTCTATCCACCAGTAACAGCAAAATTATATAGAAATAATAGACACCAGTATGTGCTGTCTCACACAACACAATTACATGAAAAACATTAGTGAACAAGGTGCAGCTATGCAAATAGACCATACTATTATGCTAAAAACAACTTGGTGCAGACAAAATGCTAGCATGGCATAGTAACTTTCAATAATAAAGCATAAATCATATTAGATGTCTAACACAATTCAACATAAACATATACAGTTGTAAAATATCTAACACAATTCAACATAAATAGGCATTTACAGTTGTAAAACACTTACTGGATAGACACTGAGCTCCTCATGGGGCCTGTTGCAGAGTGGATTGTAGTTTTAAAAATGGTGCCTGCCACAGGTAATATTTATTAACTTTGGGATTGTCTTAAGGTAATAAACAGGGAAGGGGGAGGGGAGAACAAGGGTGTGAGCAGGCAGTTCTTTGTACTGCTGCTAATGAGCCAAAGCAAAGACAAGTTTGTATTTAAGAAACAATCACAATTGACCAAGGACTGCTCTGAAACTGTAAGTCATTTCTTAACCATTTCTCAGGTGGAAAAACAGGATAACCTTGTATCAGTAGGCTACTGTAGTCTCAGTTTAAATTAACAAACACACAGTATTGATCAGTTATGTATACTATTTGCTAACAGAAGGGAATAAGAGAGAAAGTGGAAGATGAGCGTGTGTATGTGTGTGCATGTGTGTGTGTGTGTGTGTGTGGGGGGGGGGGGGTTGCTTACAATCCAAAGCAGAGTGCTCTCCAGGGGAAAATGAATATTGGCTCAAACAGGTAGACACATACTCAAAGTTAACTTTAGCTGTTTGCAGACAGTTCAGACCCGGACTGCGCTTTTCTTATAAGAATGTTAAAGGTGGTACCGCAGTTGAATACTTAAGAGTGGTGTTAGGTTCAAAGTTAACTTTAGCTGTCTGCAGACAGTTCAGACCCGGACTGCACTTTTCTTATAAGAATGATAAAGGTGGTACCGCATTTGAATACTTAAGAGCGGTGTTAAATATAAATGGATGTGCCTCACCTTTTCAAGACTTTCTTAAAGGGAACTATTGTTTCCTTTTGCATATTATGAAAGTCTTACTGGGAGCTTATTTCATGAAAAGTTAACTTTTTACCCCATGGCCCAGCCTATACTGCAGTGTTAAGTTTCATTGTACAGTGCAGTCTTCTTTACTGCTGTTTCAGCAAGATCAATTTCTGAGATTTAAGTCTTAATAGCTGAAGAAACTCACATTCATTTCAACAAAATAGAGTTTCTTTAAAAGTAAATTAAAGTATATTCCCAAAACATTGATTGTTGAAGTATTAATTTAAATCATTCATCTATCTATATTCTTTCTAAGATGATGAAAGTGAAGGTAAGTAGATAAATTCATGAACAATTCAGATTTCTTCACAGTTATAACTAAGTTGTTCAGGAAGGAAAAAACAAAGAAAAGGTAGAATCATTAAAAACAATAAATTCTAAAACAGATCGTAAAATGCATCATTTTTGAAAACACAGATATATAAAACTTTGCATGTTTTCCAGATGGTCCATTCAACTGAATCGTTTGAGTTATGATTGCTTTGTCTTCAGAAATATTGCTTATGACTTGTGCAGTGCAAGAAGGAGTCAGAGAGTTGGATGGACTAAAGTAATCAGAAGAAGTGGAGTGGTTATACATGGGGAGGTGACAACTCTGATGGGAAACAAGCATGAAAACATGGTTTCAGAAGGAGACAATGGGCAACAGCAGAAGAGAGTCCATTGACAATAGATATGGCAGGTGTGTTAGGTGGTACAGGAACACTGACAGCAGATAGGACAGCATCCATAAGGAAGGAGTAGAAGTTTGTAATTGTATAGGGAGGGAGAGCTGTATCAGCTTACCCTAGGAGAAATGGGAGATGCCATGGGGATGGAAACGTATCATTTATTCAATGACAGGAAGAATAAACTCTGAGGAGAATAAATCCAGAAGCTTAGTGGTGATGGATAAGGGTGGAATTGGAGGTGATGGGTGGACTGCAAAAACAGAAGGCATGGATAGGAAAGGATGTATAGGAGACAGATTAAAACTAGGGGAGTAGTGTGAGCATGCCTGGCCTAGGAAAAGTATGAATTGTGCTGAGAAGGTAATGGTAGCATAGTGTATGGAATGTTTGGCTAGCATGTGGCAGGGTATTAGTAAGATTTGACTCTACAACTGTAGATGGGGAAATTGGGTAACACAACAGAGCTGAAAACAGTGTCATAGCCCATGCTACATAAGGATGGTGCTCTAATATCCAAAATGGACATAAGTGGCTGAGGGTACCCAGACTTCACAGCTGATTTGCACACAAATGATGTTTTCCCCAAAATTCTACAATATCAGAATCAGCACAGTTGCAAATGTGACTATACGAAGGACACATACAGGTAAACATGCACGAGGGAAGCTTTTCCTTGAGCATCCTGTGCTCTTATCCTACTTCAGGCATTAAAAGTACTCAAAATGCAGGAAAAGTGTTTAAAGCAGTATGTTTGTCTAGGAGCACATCATAGGAGTATAATCCAGCTGGTCACGAGGAGTTCTTTCATCATTTAATTTTATCAAAGCTTTTTCAGAGTGCTGACTTGGATATAACACAGATCAAAAACAGTACAACAAATCATGATATTCAGCTCACTCATTTGCAGTCTGTCATAGCTGCACATCAAAGGGAAATCCTGGATAATGAAAGGTTTCTGCACCAGCATGAAACTGACTCATACAAGCTGCAACAAACTGTGATCAACTTGGACACCAGACTAGATGATACAGAAAATAAGGTCTAGATACAATAACATAAGAATATTGGGTCTCCCGGAACATGTGGAGAGAAACAGTCCCAGAGCATTTATTGCTACCGAACTGAAAAATATTCTGGGATTAGAGACTGTACCTGTGACAGAGCATGCCCATAGAATTATCCCACAACTCTTAATAGCCAAAAGCATGATGTTGAGAAGTGATCTGAAAATGAGGTGAGCTGCAGTACAATTGGTACCAGACAACAGAGCAGCTTTGATTATGGAAAGAAAATCTCTAGCACCATATTTCAGATTTTTCAAAGACAGGAACTTTACTGTACAGCTGACGAGCATGCTTATATCTAACTAAAGGAAATCTAATGTATACATTCAGTACCATAGACGAGGCAGAAAGGTAAGTGGCAGCCATTCTTTTTCTGAAGAAAAAAGTTATTCTCTGAGATAGCAGCAAATGCAAGAGATTTTATGACCTGTTCAGAGCAATATTTGAAAAAGAGAGAAAGGCCAATGACCGCCTCCTTGAAGGTAGTGGAACTCCAAAAATGAAAGGTGTGAAAATCAGCACATGGGAATGCCATGGTCAGACCAGTAATGCAGACATTTTCTATAGATTTGAGACACTTGACTATGCTATGTTCAGATGAACAGGAACATCCGAGAGATGCAGATTTCCAGGATCCAGAGATAGTTGTCGCAGAAGCCGAATCTGTTGAATATTCCTGGAGTGAGGCAACTAATGCTAGATTCAACATCTCCAATGGAGAAAATAACCTGATTTTACTGCAGAATACGTGAAAGGAATGATAAAGACATACTGGTCTACATCCATGTGCCCAGAAGCCAGAAATATCAAGTGGAATGTCTGAGTAGCTGACAAAAATCAAATGTGAGCTGTTTTCTATTTTACTATATATATATATATATATGTGCATTTATTTTGTTTTAGTAATATGAATAAGCTTAGTTGTAATGGCAATAGTGAGCAGCATAGAGTGCTATTAGAGAAAATCATAGTGTTGTAAAAAAAGGTATAATCACAATACACAAACATTATTTTCTGAAGAGATTATATAGATATAATACAATGAGGACAACCTCTAGTGGTAAAGGTATCCATTGAATAGGTACTTGTGAATAAATCCAATGATACAAGCCTTCCAGTGGCCAGACCTCAAGTAGCACACCAAAAAGAAGTGCGTTCCACGTGTAATAAGAAATGTTAACAATCCAAAAGCAGTTTAGCTCTTTTGTACCCTCTGTGTAAAGGAACTTCCTCAGAACTAAATTCCCATGCAGTAAATTATTAGTTTAAATACCCACTTCTTAAAGTTGTACACACTTAAAAATCATTACAACAACCCTATAATTAAAAATTACATGTTAAAACTCAGTAATGCCAGTTGAACAATAATAATAATTTAAATGATCTTAACTGTAAGGCTGAAATAATACATTCTGTCATTTAACACTGGTATAATGTGGGTACCAAGCTTCAGTTGCCATAATAGTTCTTTATGTTCTAACAAAGCCTCCCACATTCTACCTCTTGGGTCTTTCACTACCTGCTCCAAAATAACAAACTTGAACTTTTGAAAGTCCTTAACATTTTGTTGCATGCTTTAATAATGGCTTATTTACATAAACATGTTCATATATCCTAACTTTCAAAGCCCTTTCGGTCTTACCAATGTAAAAACATGTACATGTTTGACAAATAGCCAAATAAATAATCCTTGTAGTGGGATTAGTCATAGTCTTTTTGGGATTAGAGCTTCTGTTTTGCTCCTTGAGGGATAAGGAGCACAGGGCCATTGTTTCGTAGTGACTGCCATAAACCAGAAAGCCTAATAACTGCTTTATAGGTGCCGGCTTGAATTTATGCTTCTGTTTTGGTCCTGGTGAGGGAAGGAACAAAATGCATTGATTCTTGACTGTTTCTGGTTGGCACTAAGTGTCTGTGCTTGATGTTCCTGACTGGTTTGGTCGCCATTCAAGGCGTCTACCAGGAAAAGTCTACAACAAGCCTATAGGCCCTTGCATCATTTAGGACAACACTGTGGATCATCAAACAAGATGCGGCCCGCTTCTCATCTTGGAATTGGTGCTAATGTTTTGCTTCTGGTGAGAGAAGAAGCAAATGAGCATTATATCCCAGCAAAGTGAAGCTGTGGTGAAACCAACACTAGTAGCAGCCAGGCAGCAGCCATTCATGCAACTCCCTTCTTTTCAGCATTCTTGAAAAGCAATTTTTTTTGTTTTCAGTAAGTAGTACTTAATTTGTTTCTAACTTCAGTGAATCTGCCTAAATACTTCAGCCATAAAACATTAATGTCTACTCATTAGTTTCCCCTCAAGTGTTTGGCAGTGCCCTGTATAGACACATACACCTTGATTGACATTTTTCCTGTAAAAAGCACAATTGAAATTTCACTAATAACTAGTTGAACACAGGACTAGTTTGCAGTGACAAGCACTGCCTCCAGAGTTGCAAACCAGATACTCCTGACATTGCTTTATATTCTCACTCTGTCTAATTAATAAAAAAGGGTCTGGTGCCATGGATATGAATTTTCCCACTATATCTGGTACCAGCTTGGTGGATATGGGCACCATGAGGTAATGTAGAAATTGCCTCATGTTTACTGACAACCAGTTAATTCTCAAACAAACTGATATGGTATGTGAGAGATTTATTTACACAATGTCACTGGAGGCAAAGCGCTTACATAAAACTACTCCTAATGTCAATATGTTTGTCAGTAGTACACACACTGCACCCATCACACACAATTCAAAGCAGACATATAGACCCACATATGTTGAAGAACTTAAGTTTAACCTTCCCAAACCCCAAAGATCTCCTAGATGAAGTAAACATAACACATATCCTCAGCAGCCACAAATGCACTCTTTCAAAACAACGCCCGTGTAAACACATATAGTACAGCCACATCTCATGGAGCCTGTACTTATAAGCCCATAAGGCAAGCCAACACAATCCAACATTTTGGTCATTGGAGACTCCATTGTGAGACACACTGATATCCCTCTCACCAGGCTGAGTAAGGAGAAAGTTACAGTCAGCTTCTTATCAAAAGCCAGGATCTGTCACATTACACATGCACTCAGGTCACTAGACCACAAGTACCAGTATGACTCAGTCATAGTCCATGTGGGTGTAAATGACCTGAGATGTACCTTCCTAGACTATATGAAGACACATCATGGAGCTCCAAGAATGTGTTCCAGGCTGATATGAGCCTAGCACTGAGCAGCATTTTACCTTCTCCAAGGGACTTTAATAATTGGCTTAGTTTTTGGTGTCATTCTAAGGGGGAGCAATATTTGTCAGCACAGAAGGAGATGGTCAACAGACCACACTGCCTTGCCAGGGTAGGCTGTATCTCTCCCCTCTAAACTTTTAATTATAAGCTAAAACATTGTCTGCCCCAAGAGTGCCTTTTTTAGGATATGCCATACTGAAAGTACTTCCAACATAGCAAATCAAATCCATGAAATTCTAAAGGTATTACTGCTCAATGCTACTACACAGACAGGGACTAAAGGAGGAGGTGTTTCGATTTACATCAAAAATAAATATACCTCAAGGCTGGTCAAACAGGACAATGCACTTGAGCTTCTCCATGTTCAAATCACTATAGACAAACTCTGGTACTACTTTCTTGGAAGCTTTACGTCCCCCTCTATGACCCAGAAAACCCATAGCATTTATTTAAACTTATTGGGCACACTCACCATCCAACCCATTACCATATTCATTCATGACTTTAATTACCCCACTATTAACTGGGAATCCTATATGAATCCAAACGTACAAGCACAGAGATTCCTGCACCAACCTCGGGTACAACCATACTGCGTCTGTTCATCATTAGCATGGGCGAGTGCTGCACACTCCCGGGTAAGGTCAGACTACAAAATGGTCTCCTTTGAAGTAAAAATAAAACCTAGAACCCCACCTAACTTGGAAATATTCAGGAACTACTAAAAAGGCTAACTTCCTGCTATTAAGTGATAACCTGACAAAATGTCAAGCTCCTATAAACCCTGAGAACACTGCTGCCTATACAGAAATGTTCACAGAAACCCTATACAAGCATATTAATAGCTGCATAGAGGCAGCTGTACCCACCAGGAAGCAGTACAGAACTATCTCAAACACCATGCCACTGGCAGCACCCAGCAGGATAAAAGCACTCTCATCAAACTAAACAAACAACTCAGAGAGCAAAAGTCTACCAAAGCCACATATGAGGTAAATTTGGCCTCCCTGGTCAAGGACAACCACAAGGTCACTTCCCTTATCATTTCTTGAAGTTCCTGTTCACAGTCAGCTTATAATGCTATCATCATCTGCATACAGCAGTATTATTGATCTTTCCCCTCTAACCTGTTTTCTAGTTTAGTCCATTGCCGGTTTGAACAGCAGTGGGCTCAGAGAATCCTGATGCAAACCATTCACACTGGGAATTCCTAAGTGAGTCTGAATGCTACTAGTATGATGACTAGTGTCATTGGGTCCTTGTTCATAGCATGTACCAATTCTACCAGTACTTCCATGACACTGACCTGTCACAGGACTGCCCAAATTAGCCTTCTTGGGACCTTGGCATATGCTTCCAAGTCTAAGAATGTTCAGTTACACTCTTTCCCCATCTACGGCTTCTGCACTCTTGCACTTCAAACATCAGTTTGGTTTGCTGTGTCCTGTTCTGAATATGAAAAAATAATCTCTCATCTTACTTTCTGCTACTCTGCATATTCATTTATCAGTTACCCTTTCCAGCACTTTCATACAGGTTGACAGGGAAAGATACCTCTATACGACCTGCAGTTATGTGTGTCCCCTTTGTTCTTGCACTCTTGCATTAAAATGCTTATTCTCCCATCATCTGTGATACACTTTTCTCTCCATACTACTGTGAATACCCACCGGAGTCATTTCTTCCATAACTTACCCTACAGCTTGATCATATCTCTCATAACGTCTTCTGAGCCTACAGCTTTCCTTGCCTTCATTTACTGTTCTTCCTTATTCTAGTGTGGGTTATTCTTTCTCTTTCACTGTAGGCTGTGTATGGAGTATTACAGCTTGTGTGTGATGTCCTGCATTCAGAAGCTGTTGGGATACTCCTTCTGTCTGCCTTTGATGTGCTGCTTCACACATCTTGTCTTGAGGTGCTGCCATTCTTTTCCATCTTCAACTATTTCCTCTTCTTCCTGAGGTGCTAGAGACCTAAGAATTTCCCCTGCACTCTTGTACTTTCACTTCAGTCAACTTCCAGAACTTCAGCCTCCCTTGTCTATGTTGACCCTAGAGCTCTGTTTGACCACTGCTTGCAGTTGATTATGGCCAGGAGTGGTTTATGCTGTGGGTCATCTGTTTCAGTGGGGATGATTTTGTGACCCTAATTCTACCTAAATGCCCTTTTCTTACTAGGAGAAAGTTTACCTGTGTTGCATGTTGACACTTGTGACTAAATCTCTTGGTGAACATTGATTGAAATTTAATACGGCCTCTCGTTTTTTTTTATTCCCCTTACCTCGTACATGTGGATTCAGGCTGTCCTCATATCCTGCCCTGTCTGTCATGATAGCAGCATTCAAGTCCTACACAAGTCATGTTGTCCTGCTTTGTCTAGTGGGTCCTGCAACTGATACTAGACTGGACTCTTTGTCCTTGTCACTGCAACCCTTTGAGCAGAGACGTTGGATCCTAACCACTCTTGTTTGATTCCACTCCCTGTATCTTGGTCTTGGGAGGTGAAGACCTTTACCATAATGCCAGCCATTCTATTATATATATTTAGAGTTCCTGACCTGGTAATCAAACTCAGATAGCCTGGGTTCCAGTAGGGTTGCATCACTCTATACCATGGAGCTGAGAATGAATTTAAGAACCTTTGTTACCTGCAGAGACTGAAGCCATGTCTCTGTACTCTGCCTGTTATGGGGACCTGAGTGACGATTTCTGTCTCACAATGTTATTAGAGGTCTGGTGGTCCTTCACCTCCTATATCACAAAAAGTTAAACAGCTCAGCAAACATTAGAAACAGATACATGAACCTGTACCATAATCAGCAGGTAAACAGAAGCAGCGGAGAGATAGATTCATCATCTAGCATTTCCCCTTCTCTGGAATACACTTCCTCTGTGGGTTACAAATGTGTTTAGTTTCCTTAAGACTAATCCTGGACAACTGGATGGGTGCTCTCAAATTCACCCTGGCACTAAGTGACCTTTGAAAAAGGAGGTAAATTCTGAGGACTGGTATTGGTGAGGCATACATAGTCAGTATATTATAATGAGCCTTACAACTCTTATGAAGACTTAGAGGATGTTCATGTTTTAAAACATCATTCAGAAAAAGAACACAGCACTATATCTCTATATACTTATTCTGCTGTTCAGTTGTTTTATACCTCCATGTAATAGTTATCGGTTGTTTTTCCTTTCTACAAGTATATCTCTTGTACAGTATTCAAAAGCTTAGCTTTTCTTTTTAAATCCTGAAATTTCTTACATAATGAATTCAGTTTACCAGATGTGCTTCTTAAAATAATGCAGCATTGCCTTTTGTCAAAAAGATACTCATCTGTCAAAAGCCAATGATGTTTAAATAAATATTCCCAAGGTCTGCCAGAAAGGGAGGCTTCAGGATTCAAAACTGCTTTGTTTGCTTCGATGATTTCTGCATCAAGGGAGGGAACTAGTAAACATTCTCTCTCTCTCTCTCTCTCTCTCTCTCTTGCTTGTTTTCTCTTTCTCTCCCTCCATATGCCTCTGGGAGCAGTTTTATGTGGGAGTATTCACCTCATTTACTACATCTCCTAGTCAGAAGAAGAATATCTGCGTTTACTGTTTCCCTTATATGACTCTTGAGTAGTTTGTCATTACAAATTCTAGCAGAGTATTATATATTCACTCAGACAGAAAATTTCATTCCATCACTGACTCTGAAGTATTTTTTAGTGTACAAAACTCATAAAGCCCTTACAAATTGATGTTCCAAAGAACAAGCTAAATCTCAATTAAAATGTACTCTAATGTTTTTCAAATGTCAGATTTTTACTGCTTAATTGTTTAAAAAAATAAAAGAGATAAAATGCTTCAGTGATCATAATTGAAAATTTGATGAGCAGTTAATGAAACTGCTCTGGTAAGACAATCTTTCCGTCTTCCTTTCTCTGAGCCAAAATGTACATTAGTATTACTGGCATTTGGTAAAGAACAGAACATCCATGTGTTTCATGTTTGTTTAGCTGAACTTAAGACTGAAAACTGATACCATTATCTAATTCCGTAACTGAACAGAGTGTAATTATTTAAAATACCAAACTCATGCAGTCATTTATGGCATATTATTTCATCAGCAGGAATATTAATACCATCTCCTAGAATATATGATGTCACCAGCATATTAACTATACTTTCTTGATTCACTTTTAGACTATTATTTCATCAGCAGGAATATTAATACCATCTCCTAGAATATATGATGTCACCAGCATATTAACTATACTTTCTTGATTCACTTTTAGACTACATTCTCCTTCCTGAAACTACATCTACCAGACTTCACACTGATGTTATTGATATGGATACAAAAGGCTAGACGTGATTTGGATTTAAACGTCATACATTTTCCTCCTGCCTGTCCGTAAACAAACATTATTTCATTAGGCTGTTTCTTACCATGCCTCAGTTTTTGCCCTGAGTACAGCAACATTGCAATTCAAACATAGATGTTGTGCAAGAACTAAAAGTGAAGTTTATTCATTGCTCCAGCTTGTGATGAACCAGTAATGGTCCACAATGAGCTTCTGTTATCTCTCCTCGCTATAATTCTAGTACAACTATGCTAGGGCATATTTTTACTCACAGCTTTTCCCTGATGTACAACTGAACTGGTTTTATTCTTTGCATGCAGATATTTTAGCTATTTGCTTTTTCTGACCAGATTAAGCCCACTAGGTATGGCCTGTTGTCTGGGACAGTAGTGGTGGCGCTGTTACTTACAAGAGGAAACTTGGCCAGTACCCTAGTCATATTCCTCAACCACTTTGATAGTAAGTGCTGATTAATCTTTTACATGTACCTGAGTCAGCACCAACTCAGGCATTTGGGGTCTGTCTAAAATCTCATCCATAGTCAGCCAAACTCAGTGGTGCAGATCCAGAGTACTCTGCACAGCAATGTGACTACAATCTGAAGGTACAAAGGCAAGCAGTTCAGTAAAAAATAAAGTATGTAATTATGAGAAGTGAATAAGAGATAGTATCCTCCACAGCATCCTTAATACTTTAATCTATTTAATAGAACAGTGTACAGTTTAGTTTTATTTAATGGTAGTTCATGCACTTTTTCTTAGGACTAAAGCTTAATGCTTGCTGAAAGTATTTAAACTGTTTTTCATATCTGGGAGAGGAACGCACTTAAGAGCAATGTCAGCACTGAAAAATTAATATAAATACCTGACATGGGTGTAGAACCAACAGTATTTTGACCATTCCACCATCAAACATACATTTGTTACCTCTTAAGCAGGCACTGATCATTCCTAAGAAATGCCACTTCAGTTTCTATATGAGAGATATTAACGTAGCAACTTGCTTAATTTACTTGTACAGATTTCATGGTTTCTGGTTTAAGTAACCTTCCTTCTTCAGTCAGCCTTCGTGTCTGCATCCATGTTTTCATATTCTGGTCCGTGTATAGTCCACAGTGACTATTTTCTAACTTTTGTATTGTTTTGTTAGCTCTTTTTAATAGAAACTATCAAACCTCTCCCTGTACTGATGTAACACCCCATTCATTCTCCTAGTAGCAAGACCCGTATGGCCAACTCATTTCCTAAAGGTGAGACGTGTGTCAGGGATTTGGGCCCTGCATTAGGCTGCATTAGGCTAGCATGTTTCCTTGCACATGGCTAGTGACATGGGACATTGCCTACAATAATTCTTTACATCCTTAGGTGATATAAACATTCAGACACTCAGGTGTTATATCCTTTAGTGTTACAAACACTTTGGCTGTCTTTCTGGTCACATTGAGGACCTTGAAAGGAGAATGTGTTCTTAGATACAAACTGGCAGCTGGCACAGAGGACTAAGGCTAAGAACTGCTTCCTATGGTGCAAGGTTTGATACTCAGCCTTCATATGCCTGTTTTGTTACCTTGAATATGTCACTTAACAAGACAATGTTTTGGGGCAGTTAGGAGTTTGGGCTAGGCTCCTTCATGGCCTCCTCAACTGCATGCCTAGCAACTATGTATATACACTTCTCTCATCTCCCACCCTAAAAGAAGACAGTAGGCTCAGAATATCAATGTCTCCTCCTGCCTCCATTCTGTTTCTCCAGAATCAGGATGAGTAATTAGGCTTGTGCCATTTGGAATTTAGTCCATCCTAATGTGCCACAGAACAAACTATCTCCTTTTAATATCCAAAAGAATACTGTACTTCTAGAGGGCATTTCACTGTCCTGTGAACTTTTGTATCATATCATATTTACATCCAGCGTAAAGAAAACATAACATTTGAAAGTCACTACTGGCAGAAATCTGAAGCATCGCCTACATTATTCATTCTATATGGGGAGTAGTCTTTTCTGCTCTGAGAATGGAAAGGTTTGTGACCCTCTGTGTAATGGCAAGGGACCTAACAATGCCTGCAAGATGACCTCAGTTCTATCAGGCTTGTGCAAAGTATTTGAAAGAATGTTTGCCTGTGGCAATATTCAGTGGTTTCCAACCCAACATAGCAAGTCGGTAAACTGCATCATTGCAGAATATCTCCCAAACAGTTCTGTTGTCATGCTATAAGCCACAGAACGTTATGTTAAGAAAAGTTGTCACACAAACAGAAGGGGAATACTATCTTTACAAAAAACTGGTAGTATTGCAAAGCCCCACCCTTTGTGTTGTAGAATAGCCATGGAATCCTCTAAGAGATTGCCAGAACAGAACTGATAATGCATACTATTTTACTTACACTGGAGCTACATCCATTTCCTAAATGTAACATTCCAAGGGCTCACAATCTGCCATATTCAGGATGGATCACTTACTCCTGCCTGGTCGTTTAGATTTAGGGACACTGTCTAAAAGTCCTTAATTTAGGGAAGTTATACTGAAGCCTTGAAAATAGCAATGAGCATTCTGAAAGCCTCTCCTAATGACAGGATTATACATGGCAGTCCTCACAAGTCGGGGTCATCAGTAACCCTAATGTCACAAAAATGAGCTTATTCCATGCTGTGAGAAAATTATTTGAAAAACAGAAATGAGCACACATTACATTTTTTCTTGATATTCTGATTCCCTAGCAATAAGCATGAAAGAATCTCACTTCAGATTTTGAAATAATTAACACCTAGTGATTGCTTAACCATGCTGAATTTGTTTCATTATTTTATAAAAGCGATTACAAGGCATACCTAACATTTATTTTATTTTATTAACTCTTTAATCAGGTAAACCTACTAGGCCCTATTACCTCTTTTTCTGATGTTACCCATAGGCCTTATCTAGTTAAGTGACATGCTCAGAGTCATGCAACAGACAGATAATGACTGAAGGATTCAAACTCATGACAACAGCATAAAGTTTACTAGCAACTCATAATCTTATTCGTCTAGGCACTGATAAAGAACATTCATTAGTATTATAGCCAAAAACTAGCTGGAATCTGCTGCAAGAGAAAATGAATGGCCCTGATTGGCCTACTATTGCGTTTTTTGTTTGATATATATATATATATATATATATATATGTGTATATATATATATATATATATATATATATATATATGTATATGTATATATATATATATATATATATATATATATATATATATATATATATATATATATATACACACACACACACACACACACACACATTTCTATGTTGGATAAAAGATATTTTGTATTTTTTTTTTTTTTTTGCTAATGTACTAATAATATCCCATTAAGTGGCAAAAATTTATGGATACCTTCATGATAGAGTTCATTGTAAAGAAAAACAAAGTCATATACTGCAGAATAATAAAACTTTAGATGGCCTATATTCTGGGTATGATAAAATGTAAGGAAAAAGTGGTTTGATAAGTAGTAGGCATAACCAGGTGAGTAGATAACAAGCTTCAGGTAGCTGTTGTACCTCTACACAGCATTCCGGTGATACAGATATTGGAAAGTACGTGTAGTGAGTTGGATACCTTAAAGAAGAATGTATTGATGTTTGGTGGTGTACAAAAAAGATGAGATATTCAAAGGATCAGAGAAACTGTAGTGAGATTGTACAACCTACTTTTAATTTGTACAGCTAATGAGAATGAAAGAAAAATGCAGTGAGGAATGATATGTCATTGATTCTTTGACTGTTGAGATAGATGTCATATGAATTGTGGAAGGAAGAAAATGTTCTGGATGCAGTTCTATTTAGTTGCACAAGACATTTTTGAGTGGGGGGACAATATAATCATCTTTTTACAGCTGACACAGTGTTAGGGGCAGCAGTGTAGAATGAGGCTTAGAGTACACAGAAAGATCTCAAAGGATGACAAAATGAGCAAAATGCTGGCAATTACGATTAATTTCAAATAAAGGCAGAGCATTATACTGGGGCCAGAATAACTGTTGTAATGCCTCATCTGTAGTTGATTGTAAATGACAGCAACACAGTAAGATAAAGATCTGGGATGTTGTTCTGTTCAGATCTAGTCACCATCCCCACAAGAGGAGAAAACATACTTGATCTCATCATCACGAACATGGGAGCACAATGTTCAACACCGGAAGTATACCCCTCACTGGTGAGATCAGATCACAAACTAATCTCGCTGGAGGTCCTCATCCCACCCCCACCTGAAATAAAAAAGACCACAGTAAAGAACTTCTCGAAAGCTGACTTCACACTTCTAAAGACTAGTGTGGTCTCCTTTAAGGCCCCCGAGCTGGCGGAAAACAGTACTCAAGCCGCTGAATCACTTACAAATGCCTTCTACCAGCACCTGCAGGACTGCATGGATAAGGCAATCCCAAGCAAAACAAAGACTCTTTGTACCAAAGGCAAGCGTCCAGTCTGGTGGACCCCAGCCATAAACAAACTCTACAACAAAAGGAGGAAGCTACTACAAGATAGAGCAAAATCCTTAAAAGGTAAGACACCCTTGATCACTATAAGTAAAAAACTAAGAGCTCTCATAAAATCATCCAAAGCAAATTTTGAGAGAAAAATAGCTAAAGACTCAAAAGACAATCATAAGGCCTTCTTTAGCTATGTTAGAAACCTGGGAGGAAACTCCCAGATATGCTCAGAACTAGTTCAAAATGATGTGAAGATTACTGATCCTACAGACATTGCCAACATACTGGCTGACAGGTTCAGTGCAAACTTCGCCCCCTCCAAAAGGAGAGATATCTATACCAAGCGATTGCAGCCCCCCCAAACATCTCCAACGCCCAAGTGAGAACTGCTCTCTCCAAAGCAAAAAATACAGCATCCATGGGACCTGATGGTGTCCCCGGCTGGGTCAGAGTTGCTGGCGCCATGTCAGACTCAAAGCCTGTCACAAGTGGTGTACCACAGGGCTCAGTCCTGGGCCCACTCTTGTTTGGCATCTACTTTTCCGAAGTACAAGCAAACACAGGAGGGTTATGGCTGACAAAGTTTGCAGATGACTGCAAACTGGGCGCCATAGTAGAAAACACATCTGACACAGATATCCTTCAGAAGGGTCTCACAGAAACGGATAACTGGTGCCAGAGCCATGGCCTAAAGTTAAATGCCAAAAAATGCATAGTCATACCCTTCGGGAAAAACAAGGTTACCCCTAGCTACCAAATAGGTGGCAATCCACTGAGCACAGAAGAAGTTATCAGGGACTTGGGGACCCAGGTTGATAGTAGTCTGTCATTCGACACCCATGTAGCTAAAGTAGTTAGGAAGACCTTCTACATTGCCCACCTTATCATGAAGGGATTCTCATCTAGATCAAGGGAGGTTATAGTCTCGCTATACTCATCACTCATCAGACCAATGATTGAGTACAATGCCCCATTCGAATGTATCTGACCCAACACTTGCAGCAGCTGGAGAGGCCACAAAGTTCCTCACCAAAAGGATAAAGGGTCTCAAACATCTGTCCTATGCTGCCCGACTGAAAGAACTCCAGCTCTATTCAGTCGCCACGCTGCTCAGAGGTGACCTTTGCCTAACATACAAGGCCATGTCAAACCCAGATTTGATGAATATGCTTCACCTCAAAAATCTAGATCCATCAGAGCCACAAGGGCGGAGACTTAAACCTCGACACGGCTATTAATAGGACGTGCTGGAGGGATAGATTCATCACCCAAAGACTCCCTATGCTGTGGAATAAAATCCCGGTATATGTGAGGCAGAGCACCTCGCTGGCCTTGTTCAAGAGAAATCTTGACCAATGGATGGGAGATCGCAGATATACCCCAGGGATTACCTCAGTGTCACTGCTCAACAGAGGCACAGCAAAATAATGGGTATAGTTCCCCATACTAAAGGGGTGGCGTAAGCCACAAAACTATGGGCTAGGCTTGTAAATGCCCTCAGGCAGATAGCCTAGTATGAACCTGTGAACCTATGAACCTATCTGAAACAACAAAAAGAAAGCAAGAGGGCAGTGACATTAATAAACATTATGCCTGGGGACAGCATCAGTAGAACAGACTTTAGAAACAAAAAAGCAGTATTTCCACTCTAAGGGCTATAGGCAACCTACAACAGTAGGACTGCATGCAGTTTTGGAGGCCACAGAGACGAAGGAGCATTAGTCTTCTGGACAAAAATCCAGACAGAGCTACCCTGACGATCCATCAGATGGAGGGTAAGTGATATGAGCTGGGAATAGAGGAACTAAAGCTCTTCTCACCTCAGAAGAGACAAGTGGAACATGATACAGGCGTGCAACATCCAATCAAGGAGATGTGAAGGAGTTATCCTAATGAGTAAAGGCAAAGGAGTTAGGAGGGGTGCAGATAACAGATAATAGGGACTAACTACTCTCTGAATCTCTGGAAGTACTTCATATAAAGAGAGTTAGAAACCCATGCAATAGACTTCTAGCATGGTTGGTTGAATGGGATCCCAGAAAGGCATTCAAGAGAGCATTTCAAGTAGAGAAAAAGGAAAAGAAAGGTTGGGGTGGATAGATTACAGAATGTTAAATGTACTTAAAAAGTCAGCTGCACAGGCTTATTGTCTCATTCTGCCATCAAGCATATGTAATTTAAAGTAAACATACTCAAAGCAAACATGGACATCCTAAAGCATCTGATCCTTGCCACATGCAGACAACCACATTAAGTGACCTGCCATTCCACCAGCTCCTTCATCTACTTTGGGGTTGCTCTTCTACTATTAATTTATTTATATGTCTATGCTTACTGGGGAAGTCCGATTGGGTAATACCCATTTTCAGTGGAGACCCTGAGAGAAAAGCTCCATTTGCATTATACTAACTCTCAGTTAAACACAGAGTAGTTACATTTATACATTATAAGATTTTGCAGAAGTGGAAGTTCATAGGTTCATAGATTAGTACTAGACTAACTGCCCTTTTAGACCATTTTAAGCCTAGCCAATTCCCACTTGTGAGAATCAAATCCCACACCTTGTATCTGTAAGGCAAACACCCCAACCACTATGTCAACCTCCCACCCTAATCCCAAATTACTGAAGAGAAAGCCATGTGCAACTTAGTGGATTGTACAGGCAGCAGTTATGTATAACAATTGTTTTGTCATTTCAGTGAGAGGTTAAGAGTATTCTGTTTGAGAAGAGTATATGTAGAGTATTGTATAGTAAAAACAAAATCTTAACCTTATGATGAGCGTGTGCAGGACCAGGACTGGTTGAAATGTTGTTTAAGCAGTGGTTTAAAACTGTTGAGTTTGTCAGAGAGCTTTATTTGTGTAGGGATACTATTCCAGAGTTTAGCAACATACTGGGAATACAGTGAGTCTCCTGCAACATTACTTTATTTACTTGTAAGTAATAAGAATTGGTTACTAGACCAGAGGTCCCTTGCTGGACAGTAAGGCAGTAATATGTTTTGTAGTACAGGGCATTTTTCTGGATGGTGAATGAGTTTGTGTGTTGTAGTTAGTTGTGAATATGTTAGGTAGTTGTGTAAATCAAGTCAGTTTAATTGCTTTAAGCTATGACAATGGTGGGTCCTATGAGGGAGACTGGTGGCAAATTTAGCTATTGTATTGCAGCAGGAGGCAAGTTTCTTTCTTTGAGTATTGTTTAAGTGTGTTAGGATAGGACTACATATAACAGAGTTGGTGATAAGAAGGTGGTGGCTAGAGTTTTTCTTGCAGTAGCTGTAAGGAATCCACTGGTCCTATAAAGGGAGACTAGTTTCTGGTGTGTAGATTTAATAGTGTACAGTATGTGCTAGTCAGATTTGAGATTGTCATCTATTATAACACCTAGACGTTTACTGTGAATTACAGTTTCAGTAAGTATTATTTACTGACTTTATGGTTATAAATTGCTTTTGCTTTTGACAAATTATGAGGTAAAAAAAAAAACATAAAAACATAGTTTTCTTGGGGTTAAGTAGAAGGTCTGGTTCTTTGAGTTAGAGGAGAAAGATTTTTGAGTAATGACTTGGAGCTTATTTATTGTTGAGGCCACACATATTAATGTTGATCCATCTGCATACTGAACTAAATGAACACGGTGACTGGAAGTGTGGAAGTCATTAATAAATATATTAAATAGGAGAGGACCCATGATAGAGCTCAGATGGACATCTGTAGCAAGTGGTTGAAATGCTGAGTAGGTTTGTTACCATTTAATGGCTTGTTGCCTTCCAGATAGGTAACTAGAAACCACAACTAGGAGTATTGTAAAAATCCTATTGAGAAGAGTCAAACGTATAGTTGCTGGTGCAAGACAGTATCAAATGACTTTGACAAGTCTAAGAACACAGTGGACACAAAAAATAATTGTTTCTATGTTGGTTTATTATATTGGTAAATGTAGTAGAGCAGTAGTGGTCCTATGCTGGGACCTAAAGGCATGTTGTGTTTCTGACAGAAGGTTATTTGAAATTAGGTATTGCATCAGCTGTGTATGGATGCATTTCTCTAATATTTTAATATTTGGAGAGGGGGAGAGACTCACTACTGGTCTGCAGTTATTAAACTCTGTAGATGTGCCACCTATGTGCAGGGGTATGATGTAAGATTTTTTTTTCACAGTGATGGGATGTATTTTTCTGCTATGGACCTATTAATTAATATGGACACAGGGAAAGCTATGACTTCTGCAGCCAAATTTAGGTGGTCTGATGGTAGTTAGTGGTGCAGCGGATAGTGTTTTTGCCTCACAGCAATAGGCTATCTGGTCTGATCCTCAGCTGGGGTGCCTTTTGTGCAGAGTCTGCATGTCCTCCCTTTGTTCGCATGGATTTCCTCCAACTGTTCTAGTTTCCTCCCACATTCCAAAGACATGCAGTAGCTGGACTGGACACTCTGAATTGGCCATAGGTGTGAGTGTG
Organism: Protopterus annectens; assembly: GCF_019279795.1. Lineage (NCBI taxonomy): Eukaryota > Metazoa > Chordata > Ceratodontiformes > Protopteridae > Protopterus > Protopterus annectens. Next base: position 1,806,079,702 of record NC_056733.1, read on the forward strand.
TGTACAAATGAATGGTGTGGAAGAAGTACTGTAGCATGGCTAGCCACCTGGCAGTGTAATCCTTGGCTCTAGATGATTGCCACTGTTGAAGTGACACCCCGACCCCATGTGCAAAAAATGAAAAAAGGGGTTTTGGATGGATGGATGGATGATGGTAGTTAGTCTACAGCTATGTAAGTAGTTTTTAATTTAAGGAGCAACTTCATTATGAGTATTGTAGGCATTGGATTAAAACTGAAGAGCTGTGGGTGATTTTGATTGGGTCCAGTGTCTTTGTTTCAGAAACATCTCATGGAACAGTGAACATAATCAACCTCTTTACTAATAACATAAAATATAAGTGCAGAAATATATGATGGAAAAAGGTCTAGCAAAGAAAATGGAAGAATGCTGGTAGATGAAGTTCATTGTAAACAAATTCAAAGTTCTACACTTAGACCTCAAATGCCCTGGTGTGAAACATCAGATGGGGAAGTAAAACTGATTAGCAAAGTGCAGGAAAAGGATGGTGGTGGTCATCCTACCTAGATTAGACTACTTTGAGCAGATTAAGAGAGCGATGGCAGCAGCAAAAAGAATGCTTCGGGGGAGAGGTTCCAGTTAAAATTTGTAATGCTTCCCCTCTACAGGGTCTTAGTGAGTCCCCACCTTGAGTACTGTGCATGGTTCTGGAAAACACATAAAGAAGGATCTCAGCTGTTAGAAGGAATCATGTGAGAAAGGATCCAGAAACACGTATAGGCTGGAAGAGAATACATGTGACCAGGGACTATAGGGAATATTATTCTTTTCACTTAAGAGATAGATTCTGGTACACGAGATAATACAGTATCAGTGAAAAGTGAAGCGATTATTCTGAATAGGCACTTTAGAAGAAGGAGGGGCAAAGGCAGAAAATGACAAAAACAAAACACACTTTGGACCTCTGAAAGTTCATTTTCACAGTGAGGTCTGTGGAGCCAAGGAATGGCTACTAAAATTGGTGATGAAGAAAGAAATCTGTAGAAGAATTCAATATGGATTGAGACAGGTGGACACATGGTAAGGAGAAACGTTGATATGGATGGGGACATAAGTCAGTTTTAGGCATTGGAGAACCCTGCAGTCACTGAGTGGGGATGCCACAACAGCAAGTTATTTTATCTTGATATTTTATTGTGTTTGTCAAACTAACAGAAGCTAGTACAGCAATTGTGTGTACTTAATAAACCAGAGGAATAATTATAAGTCTTACGATAATGGATCCTAAGGAGTGGAACTACTTCTCCCTTAACATTTGAAAGATATCTCAGTTGTAATAATTGTGTTTTGTGAAACAGCAGGAGTTGTAATTTCTTTAAATGTTTTACTACTAACATAGTGCCCTTTACTTAGCTAAATCCTGCTGGTGGGTATTCTCTACACTGAAACTATCCTAGCCAACTTTAGGTACCTACTATACCTGCATCTGTGGGGGGGACTTCCCCAATCATCTTTGAATGTGTGGGGGGAAAAAAGCTGCAGCTGGTTTGGGGGAAATGAGGAGAGAAAAATATCATTCATTCTCTGATTTCACACTTTACCCTAAACAGGGTCGTGATATGGTTCTGTTAGGATAAAGCTGATAATTAACAATAATAATTCTGTGGCTCTGCTCGACAGGGGCACAGGAAATTAACTTTCTTGGTGGTGTAAGCCAGGGAACCTTGTTGGCTAGGCTTACTTAGGCCCTTGGGCCGCTAGCCTAGTACCTACCTATAAACCTATGAACCTATGAACATGAGTGAGGTAAGTACTAATGACAGGCAGCCCAGAGCAACTGATCTCAGTGCTTGCTAGGGATTTTAAGTATAGCAGATGTTCCTGATCTTCAGGGATAGTTTCCTCATTCAGGTAGTTTTATAAACACTGGAGGAACAACAGATACTATAACTGTGAAATTATTTGCTCTAGAATTATGGGCAAAATAATTTGTAATCTGTAACTTTATGATGTAATAATGTTTTTTCCTTACTAATGATCTCTGTGCTCTCTATATTTGTTAGTGTGTTAAAACTATTGTATATGATTGTAGAGCATTTCTCCCCGAGTGTCTGCTGAAAATGAGCATTAGCTCAGTCAGACTATCCTGGTCAACAAATGTCAAAAACAAATAAATAAATAAACAGCCAAACATAATGGTAGATGAAAGGCTCAAAATTAAGATTACTCCAAGTATTACTTTAATTCACTTAAAAAGTTAATAGGGTGACATGTTTTGCATCAACATGCCTTTTATGGACAGTAAGAAGTATGATACTCTTATTTTTGGCATTATTGACTGTAATCCTAAATGATTTACCAAAAATATGAGGCAAAATCATAGACATTCTGTGAAATCAAGGAAAGTGACATGTATGCATCAGTACTGATGACTAATAAACAACTGCCATTGATCTGGTGTGGCAGCACTTGTTTGCACAGTATATTTCCATTTACCGAAATCAATGTAAAACTAGCATTTCTAAGGCTTACACTTGTGTTGGGGGTGGGGGTGGGGTGCTGCAATGCAGAAATGAGTATGATTTCTTTCACTTTTCTATAACACACTTCATCATCATTTGCACTGTCATTATGCTTGGGGGATCAAGGTTGCAGTGTATTTAAGAGAATGGAGATGCCCATGATTTCTTTCTCTTATCATCTCCAACATAAACCTGATACAGGTCTATCTTTGATGGTCTGTCAAGGGAACGGATATTTGTGAAAGCACCTGCTCATTGCCAAAGTGTTACAGTTAGCAGCATTGCCATTTCCAATGCTTTGCTCAGGCTGCGTTTTTGGCTATGGCTTTTCCTTTGTGGACTCTGCATGACCTCCTTGTTTATGTGTTTGTTCATGCATGCACACTGTTTTCCCCCAGCACATGAAAGACATGAAGTAAATGAACTGGTATGTATATGTGTGTGTGCTTGTGTTGATATGCGTGTATGTGTGTTTGTGTGACTGCATAAAATATCAATAAATGTTATTTCTGCATACATTCTCACAATAATGCTGTCCCACATAACTCTTCTGGACAGCAGTAAAAATGCAGTTAATAAGTAATTATCTTTCAAAAATAAGGCATAAAAGACACTACAGAACATTCAGACCTTTAGAACTTCTAGGGGTCTGGAGGCAACACACCCCAGACTATTTAAATGGATTTTGACATGGGCTTAATAGTGGACTCTGCCCTCAACCACACCTGTTCTAAAACCAGCCCTGCTCAGAGGTGTGTACATAAAGTTGATGTAGTCTGTGTGAGGACTGGGGATGATGTGGTCATTACATCTTTCATGTTCCTCACAATCAAACCTGAATGATGTGAAGTTTAATGTGAGCTACTATTTCATCAGCTTTTGAACATTAAGCCTTGGCCATATCTTATGTCTTCCATGAAAGAAAAAAATAAGACCAAACTTTTCATAGGCATGATTGTTATTCATCCCAGCAGTGAGTTAAAAGACTGTAAAATGCTCTAAAATCTACCACAGAACATCTATAACCTCACGATTTCTAAACTGAGTTATTTCTTACACAGTTATTCTGACCAGGTAAGCTGTGTTGAAAGGATGGATAGAAAAATAAAGTTGAAAAATAATATCGAATTTCTTGCTTTAAACATCATTTTTGTTCAAGCCATCATTATATGAAAAAGTTTGTAAAAAAAACATTTAAAATGCACTTTGGTGTACATAGAAAGCCAAAGCTTCTTGAAAAACCTGATGAGTACAGCAAGAAGGAAAAAAATAATGTGCATGGTATGGGAAGTCAGGGATGGTTGGGAAACAGGGGTGAGCACTGTCTGGATGAATGCAGGGCAATTATACAGTAGGTGGGGGGGGACACAAAGAAGCCCTTTGCCTAGGTCATCATTTCACCTCAAAACAGCCCTGTACACACTGTTGTGTTAATGTATAAATATATGTCAGTCACGGTCAGTGTCCCTCTGTGAAATGGGCCATAGTGTGGTACATAGGCCTAATAAATTGTAAGAGCATTGTAGCTTCAGTTCAGACTCTGCATGCTATCCCTAAAACTTGGCAGAGTAAACTACAGTAGACTCTCTTATCTGGTCTCACTTTAACTGGACTCTGCTTTAACCAGCCATAGCAACAGAGAAGAACAACACTTCTGCATCCTTTGTGCACTTTGGAGCATCTCTGCCTATTGTTTTACTCTTAAAATGTTAAAATAGTGAAACAAAACTGAACTTGCAAGTTCATTTTTGTTTCAATATTTTAACATTTTAAGACTAAAACAATAGGTTGAGATGTTCCGAAGTGCCAGGTTGATAAGAATAACTTATTGTAAAGTTTTTTCTGATTAACCGGCCATTCATTTATCCAGCCTAAGGTCCAGTCCCAGCGAGACTGGATAAAAGGGAGTCTACTGTAAAATGTTGCTTAGGAGTGGTGACAGCGACAGATTCCTAGACTAGAATTATCCAGGGGACCCCCAATGAGACACTTGCTGTGGGACCCCAGAATGCTAACACTAGCTAAGGATAGGGAAATAGAATACTAAGACACTTAAAACTGCAGACTAAATAGTATTGTTCTTACTTTCTGCAGTTACCCATACATAACGCAGAGGGACAATTGGCCATCATTGTTAAAAGGAACCTTACAGAAAAATTACAATGGGACATCTACTCTAAGGAAAATAATGGCCAAAACTATATGTAAATATTATCAGCATTAGCAGTTTTTCAACTCAAACCCAGTCATTAATGTTGATTGCAACCACATATCATGAAAAGCACAATAATTTATACAATACCAAAAGACTATGACAGGGGATATAAACATTCATATAGCTAGAGTCAAATATCAAAAGACTGTAGCTATAAATCTGGAGTCAGTACCAAAAGACTATTCACACACACACACATATATATATATATATATACATATATATATATATATATATATATATATATATATATATATATATATATATATATATATATATATATATATATATATATATATTTATATATATTGTGTGTGTGTGTATGCATCCCCATGTGGGGGGTTGTGCCCCCCTCCCCCACATAAATATACCAACTCTGAGATCACACCACATTGTGGAAATGGGAATACATCCCATTTCCCACTACTCACCATTGTCGGGGATGAGTTGTGTCGGTGATCACGTCTCGGTCATCCCGTCATCAGTTAAGTATATATATATATATGTAATATATGTATGTGTGTATACATATATATATATATATATATATATATATATATATATATATATATACACAGAGAGAGAGAGAGAGGTTGTTCCTCATTAAAAGAGTTAGATTTTCTTTCCTCTAATAATAGAAGGACTTCATGCCAAAGAACAAAACATTCTATGAGAACAGAAAAGAGGGCTGTTTTTCTGAGTAAGGAAGAGCAACCTATCCAATGTGGATCTATCCTACTTAATCAGGAAAGCCAACAGAATTTTCCAAGGTTATGCAACATTTTTTATATGCTGGATTATGCTTAGCCAAGAAATATAAGCACCTGAAAGAATGAAGAATTTTTTTTTTTATTTTTATCAAGATGAACGGTGGGATTCATGAACAATCATGTAGGCTTCGTGTCAAGCCTACACACTGTTTACATGTTAGTGGGATGAGCAGAAGGGCTAATTGAATATGGATACTGCTCATAGCATTTACATGAATACAAGCAACTTTTTGTGTCTAGCAATAGTGTTGGGAGCCAGGAAAACACGTTGAGCAGCACAAGCATACTCAGTAAACAAACAAGCTTGCGTATGGGCAAACCTGTTAAACATCCCCACACAGACATCATGTAGGGCAAATAATGTCAGCTGTGCCGGAGAAAGTGTAATGAGTGTAATGTGTACATAAATCAAACATATGAATACAGAAATAAGTATGAGGGGAGGGGAAATGACAAGAGCAACTACAATAGATGGGTATCCGGCATAGGGAAAGTGTATTGAGGACAATGTGCAAAAAAATAAAGAGATTTATACAGAAATGTGCAAGAAAGGAGGGTAAATGTTCAAATTCTAGTGAGATAAATTATGTGAAGTTGAAAATTTTGTAATAATAAAATGTTGCAAAACATATGTTATAATAATTAATGGTGATCACATGTCCTGAACAAATATAGGTGAATACTGAAACATCCACAGATGTTCCTCACTAAAAGAATACAGAGCGTAAGTAATATGTCCTATGCAGGCCACCTCAAGGCCCTGTCCTTGTATTCTGTCTTCTACAGGCTTTTGAGGGGAGGTCTAAGCCTAGCATACAGGGCACTGTCAGACCCCACTCTGATGGACTTCCTGTATAACCACAAAACAAACAGTACCATAATTACCCATTCTAAAGACTTATACCTTTCCTGTGATATAAATAGGACCTGCTGGAGAGATAGGTATGTATCCTAGATACTACTCCATTTATGGAACAGGCTCCCCATCCATATGAAGCAAAGTTCCTCCTTAATTCAATTCAAGTGCAACTTGGACAATTGGCTAGAAAACTAGAAATTCATCCCTGGTTTGGCACTTATGTCTCTGATGCAATTAGGTAACCTGTAAATGGTTCATCTCCCAGGCCTATGCTTACATTTATCAAGGGTATCAGAACTTGTCAGAGATTTGGAATGCATGGCTTGGAATGCATGGCTTGGCTTAAAAAGGCCCTTGTGGTCATTAGCCTTGTGACACTGCCAGCCCAGCTACCTGGAATTTTGTAAATAATCCAATATCATTTGTGAATTGTAATATGATTCATATTCTTGTCCTACAAATGTAAGATAACTGTATGTTATGTACTGAGCTTCAAGGATGCAACCACAATGTACCCTACTGGAAAAGAACAGAAATGTATATAAACTATATACCTGTGTAAATGTATGTTTTTATAGTAAAAGCTGGAACATATAGGGTTAACTTGCAAAACTTCAAGAAAATAAGTTGAAAAGTAAAGTATTTTATGATTGTGTTATCTCAGTTTCAATGCAGCAAGCAGACACAATGTCTAGAGCTAGGTTTTCCTATTGTCTTGAAACAGAAATAATTACTAGGTTTCAAATGTAAAAGTGTTTTTATTGCTCTGTGACTTCCTTGCAGCTGCACATCCGATAGATATGTTCTTCTCACACAGAGATGTTAAAAATTCTATTAGTATCTGTTAGCCTGGGAACTGAAGGCAGGTGACAAAGAGTGCTTTCATCCAGGCTAACCCAGCATTAATATGTGTTATTAATTTAAGAACGTGCATTTTGTATCTTGTCTTGGACCTAGAAACATCCATTCACCACATCTGCCTGCGTGTTGTTCTGTAGGTAAGATTTAGGCATAGTATATATTTTAGAGATAGGAATATAGTAAGGAATAGTTTAGATGTTTTCTGTATTCATTTGAGACTGTCCTGAAAATGTTGTTTTAAAATATTTCCTGTGATTCTGAACTTTGCAGTTACTGTGTTGATTATTGTCTTGTTCTTTTATTATTTATTATTAAATATATTTAAGCCTATGTTTGTGGATGATATTTGTGAGATATATTTAAGCTCTTAGAGTACTTGCATATGTATTTGGTGACACTGTACAGGCCACTCCTAAATAGCCTTGGTCTTGGTCACACTTACTATTTGGATTATAGTAATATTACACAGTAGGATTGGTCATCCTGTGTAAGGGCCTTTATGGCAGCTAATAAGTAGGGGTTGGTGGCAGTGATAACCTTATAGTGTGTACAGAAGGGGGCATAGCTATTAATCCTGTGCCAGCCTTTCCCAGGTGTGTGTGTGTGTGTGTGTGTGTGTGTGTGTGTGTGTGTGTGTGTGTGTGTGTGTGTGTGTGTTTGTATATCAATCAAATCTCAAAATGTGTGTGTGTGTGCGTGTGTGTGTGTGTGTGTGTGTGTGTGTGTGTGTGTGTGTGTGTGTGCCAGCTACTTCAGCTACTTTGGCAGGGACATGAAGCACTGGTTGGACAGAAAGGGTGCTGGTGGTCCTGGCTTGACCCCTCAGCTGAGATCTTAACCCTATAGCTGTACCAGTGGGAAGTCTTACAGGGGAGCTGGAGAAAGAGGGAGAAACCAGACCCCAGACTGACTTTGATCTCTGTATGCTTTTAAGGGAAATTGGACTTTACTGTGTATGTACTTGTCATCTACCCATTGTGTGCGTCCCTCACTGTTGCCAGTAGTGAGGATTGAGGCTTCTTGATTATTGGACCAGTGCGGGGGCATCACAAGACTAGTAAACACCTATGAACCTATGAATGTATAAATAAAAGCAGACATGATATTATAGGATGTGACAGTTTTACAAATTAACATTGTAACAGAGGGGATTAGATGACATTTGAATGTCATTAGAGTTAAGATGACAGTTCACAAGGACAGTACATACATAATGGGATATTTGCATAGCATGCATTTTGTCAATATAATATGTTGGAAAATAAGAATAGCAGAGACGGCACTATCTCCCTTTGCAAGAATCAAACCCTTTCCATCAATGTTATTAATGACCTGTATATTAACTGCATACACCCCCGAAATAGGCTTAACACACGTAAGAGGAGGATCACCCATGACTGAAGTGAATTATGCACTTCAGTATTCTAATGGTTATGCATCCCATATGTGAGTGTGTGTGGTGTCACAAATGTGGGAGCAAGGTGTCACAAATGTAATATCCTTGTGTATGGTAATTTTTCCTGACTCAGTTATTTTGCAGATCGATAAGAACAAATGCAAATGCTACATCCTTATCACCTGTCCCCTACCTTGCAGCTCTAAACAGCAAGTCGTGACCACTCTCTCTAAGGTCAAAAACACAGCATCCATGGGCCTGATAACATCCCAGGCTTCTTTCTATATGGGCTGAAACAAGAACTGGATTCTCCTTTCAATCATAGTCTAAGCACTGGCTTTGTCCCAGCTGAATGGAAAAAGGCCACTGTTATCCCCTTGCACAAAGGAGGTGCTTCCACTGACCCCAGGAACAATAGACCTATTAGTCTGACTAGCCTTATCTGCAAGGCCATAGAGCAAATCATCATGGACCTTATCAACAAAAATATAGGTAATCTCCAAACACTTGAACCTACTCAGTTTGGATTTGTCAAAGGGATTTCATGCCTGTTAAACCTGGTGGACTTCTTCAAGACATTTATCAAGGCCTTGGATGAGGGAAAATCTGTACATACAGCCTACCTTGACTTAGCCAAGGCTTTCAACACTGCCTCTCACTCAGGCGTCAGTGACAAACTCATCCAGCTATGTATCAACCCTTATATTGTTAGGTGGGTCACTAACTGGCTCACTGATAGAACCCATACAGTCAAAATAGGGGAATCCACCTCTGAAAGCAGACCAGTAGCCAGTGGTGTTCCAAAGGGAACAGTCCTAGGACCTCTAACGTTTCAGAATCTATTTCTCTGAAGTACAAGAAAAATAAAAGATCTGTGGCTGACAAAGTTTGCTGACGACTGCAAACTGGGAGCAGTCATAGAATCTCCATATTATTTCAGCATTCTAAAAGAGGGTCTTACTCAAACAAATGATTGGTGTCAAAGCTGTGGCCTTAAACTCAATGCAAAAATGCATTATCATCCCTTTTAGTAATAGTGATGTTCCTGCTAACTACCACATCAATAGCAACACATTAAGTACACACTCAGTGGTGAGACACCTGGGCACACAGGTTAATAGCAACCTTACCTTTGTTTACGATGTCTCCACAATGGTAAGAAGGGCTTTCTGTATTGCTCATCTCATAAGTAAGGGCATTGTCTCCAAACAAAAAAGAAATCATAACCTAATTTTTCTCTTCATTCATCATGCCAATAATTGAGTACAATGCTCCTTATGGTATGTACATTCCAAGCACCTGCAGCAATTGGAGAAACCACAAAGGATCCCCACAAGGAAAATTGATGTTCTTCAGCATCTGTCCTATGTTGATCAGCTGAAATTACAGTCACTTTATTCTGTTTCATGCAGACTACTCATAGGCAATCTCTACCTTGCTTTTAAGGCAATCTCTGATTCTGCTTTATTGGAAATGTTGCATATCCACAAGTCAAATGGCACACAGGTTACTCACTGTAAATACATTAACCTGATATGTGATGTCAATATAACCTGCTGGAGGGACAGATTTGTCTCCCATAGGTTACCACACCTTTGGAACAGACTTCCACTTCATGTCAAACAGAGTACCTCATTGGCCCTCTTCAAATGCAATCTGGACAATTGGATGAGTAACTGTAAATTCAAACCAGGGTTCCACCTGTGTCTCTCTTGGACAGGGGCAATAGGTGCTGATTGTGGAAACAAGGGTAGAACTTGGCATAGCTTGTAATTACCCTAGGGCCATTAGTCTACTAACCTCCTATGATCCTATGATCCTATGCCACAGTATGATGCAATGTATTCCACACTTCTGTGTCTTGTAAGCATGTGCCACAGGAGGTAGCTATGGGTATTGTGAGAAATAAAAAATTTTAATGTGTGAATTAAGATATGAACTATATAGCTTACATCACAAGCTAATAAAAGTTTGCTGAAACATAAGGGCAATTACAGATTTGTTTAACAACTGTGACACTACACATTTCAATGGATGACATCACCATTGTGTATTACCTTTATGTTTCCATTAAAAAGTGGTTACACAACACAAGACGGCTGTACAGATATACCTCATATATGTATTTGCAGCCTGGTCTGCACAGTAAGAGGAAGAAACACACAATCACAGATGACAGTCATTCCTGTGTTCGAACTCTCTACCTATGTACTGAAACAACCTACATACAAGTATATTATACGCACATGCATGTGCGCCACACTGCATCTTTGCAAGGATGATAAAAGCTGTGAGAAGCAAAAGAGATGCGTGTGCAAAAATTATTTCTGTGACTACATGGAATTGTAAATGGTTCTCAATGCTAAGAGGTGTAAGACACTCCTGGAGCCATTCACTCACACACACACACACACACACACACACACACACACACACACACACACACACACACACAGTCAGGAAGGTGTCTGGGTGCAGAGATGAAAAGGGTGTCCAGATGAACAGATGATAAAATGAACAAGTGAGAGCGGTATTGCTGAAATTGAATCCATAGTCAAGTCTTGATGAGTATCTTCATGAGGCGGACCCTGTTTTTACAAAATCACTAATATATAAATTGTATTTTATATATCATATATCATGGACAGAAGTAAGGTAAAAATAAAAAGGACAGCTGGATGCATAAGTCCCAGGATAAGAAAGTGCTCAATCCTGGTAAGTGCACTGGTGCCAGGACTGGAAAAAATGACAGTATAGAATTCTCAAGACATGTAACCACTCCTATAATGGCAAATCAAATATATAACTGTTGGAGTCCTCCACCAAAGGTTCACTGCTCAAAAATAAACCATAAAGCAAAATGTACAAAGAGCAGTCAATCCACCAGGCTGAAAAACTTTTATTAAAAGCACAAGTTAAAATAACAAAACATGAGCGTTTTCGGGACTGAGCCCTTCCTCAGATAAAAACACATTTTAAGTCAGTGGAAATTAAATATATGACAACCACTCACATCCTAGTATTACACCCTCCTTTTTTGTAATGCATGTTTCAGTGGAATGACATCATTAAAACGAGGTGATCTCTGTGCTGTTAACTCTATAATCCACTTAATTTCACTATATTCTGTGTGATTCACTAAGTCCCCCCAACATTGACATCCATTACCTGCAATACCATGAACTTAAATCCATGACCAGGGTTTTGCTCGATATGCTCATAAAGTGCATTGAGAACTGTATGTCAACACCTTACGTCAGCACCTTTATTGGAAAGATGTGTCACCTTCAGAGGGTGTGCCAATTCATATGCAAACCTTGTACTTACCTATTGGGAGGAAATGGTAATTTTTGAAACAATGCATGAATGGAAGGAACAACTATGCCACTATGTAAGGATTATGGATGATATTTTTGTCCTGTGGAGAGGTACTCCAAATGATTTAGAAAAATTTGTCACGTATTTAGAATCTAGCACTAGTTTTTTGAGGTTCACTATGCACTACTCCATAGAGAGTATAGACATTTTGGATGTATGTCTAACTAAAGATATCAAGGGCAAGTATAATACTTTACTACATAGAAAGAGCTGTTGGAAAAACAGTATTTTGACCTATGGTACTATGCATCCAAGGCATACTTTTGATAATATAGTTAAAGGTCAGGTGAATAGGATTTCTCACCTCTGTAATGTAGATGCATGTTATGAGAAAGAAATTGCAGAATTGAAAGTAAATTTAAATAAAAGAGGCTATAAAAAACTAAGGTATAAACAACAATAAATAGTAGAAAACAACATAGAAGGGGTAAAGCCAGACCATGGTTCTCCACAGATACATCCCCTGAAGGTGACACATCTTTCATACCCAATAAAGGTGCTGAAGTAAGGTTGATATTGACATATATTAATGACATAAAAGTTAATATGACATCATTAAATGCAATTGGAAAATTGTGCAGACAGACAATAGCATTGGTAGCATAGTAGGAACCAATCCTTCATTTGGTTTTAGAAGGAATAATAATTTGCAAGCTCTATTAAGCCAGGAATTTAGAGCTACAGATAGAAATGTATCTCAATGTAAAGGTACATTTCAATGTAAGCAGTGCAAAGCTTGTTCATTTATTAAGGATGACAACTTGTTTCTACACCCTGTAACTGGTAAAAAATATTATTTGAACAGATATGCAGCTTGTAAAACACAAAATGTTGTTTATTTAGCCTTGTGCCAGAGCTACACTTCATTTTATGTGGAAAAATGAACTGTATATTAAAACAAAGTATTTTGAAACATCTTTCAGACATTAGATTACAGAATGTCCAAAATGCACTTCATGAGCAGATTAAGCAAAACCCTGGTCATGGATTTCAATGTTAGGGGGGGAGACTTAGTGAATCACATAGAATATAGTGAAATGAAGTGGATTATAGAGTTAACAGCACAGAGATCACTCGGTTTGAATGGTGTCATTCCACTGAAACCTGCATTAAAAAAGGAGGGTGCAATACTAGGATGTGATTGGTTGTCATGTATTTAAATTCCTCTGACGTGAAATGTATTTTTATCTGAGGAAGGGCTCAGTCCCAAAAGCGCTCATGTTTTGTTATATTAACTTGTGCTTTTAATAAAAGTTGTTCAGCCTGGTGGATCGACTGCTCTTTGTACATTTTGCATTCCTATAATGGGGTTAGACCAGACTCAAGAGGAGGATAGACATTCTCCCCTATTGTAGAAGGAAATATTAGTCCAACAAAAACACAAAACTGACAGGCAATCAAGAGCCATAAAAATGATAGAGTTGACTAATGAGGATAAGAAATAAATTATGTATTGTTACAATTATGCAAAAAGCCCAGAATTTCCAGATAGAAGATATTAAAAAATTAAGAGAAAAATTAGAGGAAAGAAAAATACTTGCATGAGAAAAATGTCAGAAGCTCCAAATTCAAATCTGTGTTCATTATTATAACAGATTCGTGAAAAAACATATAGGCCAAGAAACCTTGGATCATTTGGAAAATAAACTACTAAGGAAGTGTGAAAATATAAACAGAGATTTTTGAAAGGTATAAAAAAGAAATGTGGACATAGGAAAGAAAGAGAGCTGTGATATGGTGCAATATTTATATAAAGGAGAAAGCCAAACTAATCAATACAAAAAAGCAGCTCCAAAGATATTTGAAAAGAAACATAGCCAAAGATAGCCAGATACAGAAAATTTCACAATACAGAAATAAGATCACAAAGGGGGAGTGTAGAACAGAAGACTGGTAAAGTAGAAGTTAAACAAACAGAAGATGAAGTTATGGAATACCTGTGAAGTGCAGGATTTAGAAAGTCTAACACAAGTTATATTGTAGCATGATGAAATAATGAGTCCCCAAATAAAGGAAAAACAGGAGGAGTGGGAGACATCTGAAGAAGAGATACAGACATGTGAAAGAAAAAGAGATTTAATATGGTCCAATATTTATGCATAGGAGAATGCAAAACTAATCAATACAAAAAAGCAGCTCCAAAGATATTTGAAAAGAAATACAGCCAAAAATAGCCAGATACATAAAATTTCACAATACAGAAATAAGATCACAAAGGGGGAGTGTAGAACAGAAGATTTATAAAGTAGAAGTTAAACAAACAGAAGGTGAAGTTATGGAATACCTGTGAAGTGCAGGATTTAGAAAGTCTAACACAAGTTATATTGTAGAGTGATGAAATAATGAGTCCCCAAATAAAGGAAAAACAGGAGGAGTGGGAGACATCTGAAGAAGAGATACAGACATGTGAAAGAAAAAGAGATTTAATATGGTCCAATATTTATGCATAGGAGAAAGCCAAACTAATCAATACAAAAAAGTAGCATCAAAGGTATTTGAAGAGAAATACAACCAAAAGAAAAACAATGAAGGAAAGTAGAAAGGAGGATTAGTAATGAAGATGTTAAAGAATAATAGAAACTCAATTTATATATTGCCTGCAAAGTAAAGGATTTTGTGTAGAAAACCTAACTCTGGTAACATCCTGGGATGATAGAACAGCAAGTCCCCAAATTAAGGAAAAACATATAGAACAGGAAGCATCTGATCAGTTGCCACATCAAGATACTCTGCAGCCTTCAGTAGGAGGTCAGTACAAAAGTTCAGTTCATAGGTTTATAGGTTCATAGGTGTTGACTAGGCTAACGACCATAAGGGCCTTTTTAAGGCTATCCATGCATCCCAAATCTCTGACAAGTTCTGGTACCCTTGATAAGTGTAAACGGGACTTGGGAGGTAAAGCAGTTGTGACACCAGGGAAATACTGCCAGTCCAGCTATCTGGAATTTTGTAAATAATTATATGCCACTTGAAAATATTAATATGATTCATATGCTTGTCTTACAAATGTAAGAGAACGATATGTTATCTGTATATTAAACTACTGGTGCAGAAGTGTGTGTTGAACGGTATGTTATGTACTGAGCTTCAAGAATGTAACCACAGTGTACCCTACTGGAAAAGAACAGAAATGTATATAAACTATATACCTGTGCAAATGTATATTTTAATAGTAGAAGCTGGAACATACAGAGTTAACTTGCAAAGCTTCAAGAAAATAAGTTGACCACTCGGCTGAGATCTTAACCCTATAGCTGTACCAGTTGAGAGTCTTATTGGGGATCTGGAGAAACAGGAAGAAACCAGCCCCAGACTGATTGTGATCTCTGTGTGCTCTTAAGGGGAAATTGTACTTGGTGTGTGTACATCTCATTCTCAAATTGTGTATGTCCCTCACTGTTGCCAGTGATGAGGACTGAGGCTCTGTGATTACTGGGCCAGTGCAGGGGCATCACAACAATTACAAGCAGTGGCCTGGGAGATTAATTATTTACAGGCTGCCTGTGTCCATTAGAGACATAGGTTCCAAACAAGGGATGAATTTCCTGTTGCCTATCCAATTGTACAAATTGCACTTGAGTTGGATTAGGGAGGAACTCTGCTTCACATGAATGGGAAGCCTGTCCCAGAGAAGGAGTAGTTTCTGGGATACATACCCGTCTGTCCAGAAAGTCCTATTTATATCACAGGTAAGGTTTAAGTCATTAGAACATGTAATTCTGGTGCTGTGAGATGATCGCATGGGGCCACATAACTAGCTGGAGTTGTACAGCGAGGAACGCAGCAGGAAATTGAGGCAACTCTGGCACAGTCAATGTTGTGGAGTGATAGGCCAGGGAGTTCCCCTATGAAAGAGCAACTAATGAAGCAGGATGCAGCTGAAGAAAATATGTCACAGGAAGATGTTCTGGAACTTGGAGGATGCCAGCAAGAAACTCAAAGAATGTGTCCTCAGTTTGGAAGAAAATAATCTGAAGGAATTGCTCTATGATTTAATAGAGATGGATAGACATATTAAGACTGAAGAAAGAAATAGATTACAGAAAGTCAATAAAACCCAAAATGTTAGAATTTCTGTCTGATTAACAAATTAATACATTAATCAAGACTATTAATAGAAATTCATGTGAAATAACAGAAGTAAATAGGATATGTTATGTTACTGGGCATGGAAATTAATAACATAGCGTTATCACAGAAATATAGGGTAATAAGGGAAACAAGGGCAGAAATCAAATGCCATTATGGAAGTATCAATTACAGAAAAGAATAAAGTAATTAAGACATGAAGTGCCAATATTAATAGTATGGAAGAGGGGAGAGATGAACAAAAACACTTAGAAAGATAGGCATGATAAAAGTAATGCACAGTATCAGATCAGAACTGGATCTATCAAAGAATTGCAAATAATAAACAAAAAATATCAGCACAAGCAGAACAATTTAAAAGATATGCAGCTACATATGATGGAAAAGTACAAAATAAGCAATTTATTAATGACCCAAAAAGTTTTATAGACAACTGGGAAACAATGTAAAAGGAATAGAAATACCACTAAAAAAAAGAAGAAATAAACATTTTTTGAGAAATATCTATGAAGATCCTGTGAAAAATTATAAAGGTACTGAATGCATAGAAGAAGTAAAAGAAACCATGAGAAGTTCAAATCTACAGGATATGAAATGGAATTAAGTAACAGCCAGAAAAATGTAAACAAAATTAAGAAAAATTCCTAAACGGAAATCCCCAGGTCCAGATGTAGTACCTAACTTCTAGCTAAAAGTATTAACATCTTTTCATGGAGATTTAGCCCTGATTAAGAACTACTTAAATGCTTGCCCCAAACAGACACTAACATGGCAAACAACAGGAAAAAGGTTACTCCTCCTTAATATGTATATATGTGTAATAACAGGAGACTACTATGATTTCATACACAGAGTTTCCATTAACTTTGTAAAAGTAATTTATTCCAGCTGGCTGGATGCTGAGATGAGACAGAAACCACCATAAAAGAAAAATACAAGGGAAGATTACTAAATGTGGTCAAAGAAACAAGGAAAGAAACAGCTTTTGATAACAGTATTAATAGAATGTGGACATTTTTGCAGTTGACAGAGATGAACAAGCACTCACTTGAAAATCTTCCCATCACCCACATGCCATGTTTTATAAAAAACAGAAAACAGTTTCTGAATAAAAGAAAAAAAAATGAAAGAAATTAATCCAACAATGACTGCATCACACTTCAGTGATCACTGTTGGAAACATTTGAACTTGGCAGGCACTTCCTTGCATGAATAAAATTAAAAAAAAAGGCAAACATAGGTTCATAGGTTTATACAAGGCTAACAACCACCAGGGTCTCTACAAACTTAGCTGTGCAATCCAACCCAGTTTTGTCTCAGAGTTCCTTGGATGCCTATATGGCAGAGTATTTTAGTAAAGTTATAGCTAATGGGTATGTTAGATTAATTAATTTACTGTTTATCTCTGTCCATCAGAGACATAGAGGCTAGACTTGGGGTGAATTTATCATTTCCCCTCCAATGATCAAGGTTTCTTTTGCATAGAGTAACCTGTAGAAGACTGAATACAGAGGTAGGGCATTAAGGTGATCTGTGTAGGACAAAGTATTCATACCCTGGATTCTCCTGGTAAGGAACATTTGAGGCCACATGGTTAGGTACATATCAAAGGGGCCTCTAACTGGAAAACCCCAGGCCCAGATGCAGTACCTAACTTTTGGCTTAAAGTATTAACTTCTTTGCATGATGATTTAGCCATGAGTAAGAACTATTTATATATGCACCCCAAACATACACCACATTGGTTAACAACAAGAAAAACAATGCTCTTACTTAAGAGTGAACCTGCAAGCTACCCTAAAAATTATAGACCAATAACTTGTCTTCCGACAACATATAAACTGTACATGGGAATTGACGCTGACAGAGTTTATAGTCATTTAGAAGAAAACTCAATTATGGCAGTAGAACAAAAGGGCAATAAAAGAAAGCCATATGGAACAAAGGACCATTTGTTGTTAAATAAAGTTATAGTGGAGAATTGTAAGAAGGGGAAGAACCTAAGTATGGCATGGATTGATAACAAAAAAGCATTTGATAGTATCTCACATTCATGTATAAAAGAGTGCTTAAAAATGTATAAGATACACCCTACACTGATTGATTACATTACAGTAACCATGAAACAGTGGCAGACCACTTTGCAATTAAGCCATGATAAAGGACAGATTATTATCCCAGGGATAAAAGTTCAAAGGAGGATATTCCAGGGCGACTCTCTGTCACCCTTGTTATTCTGCCTTGCCATTAACCCATTAAGCTGCTTACTTAGCCTAGGCCATAGCTACAATTTGGCTTCTAGAAAACAACAAAGTCTAATGACTTCTCATCTTCTCTTTGATGATTTAAAATTGTATAGCTCATCAGATGAGGACTGAAAGCACAGCTGCAGGTTGTCAAAACTTTTTCAGATGATATCGGAATTTCATTTGGTCTTGATAAATGTGCAAAAGCAACATTTAAAAAGGAAAATTGCAGCACCAGGAAAGCATCAGTTTGGGACAAGAATGTGATATAAAAGAACTTGAGCAAGAGGGGGTGTATAAATGCTTGGGAATTGATGAAGGCTCAGCAATAGAACATGAACAAATGCAAATAAGGCTTAGTAAGGAGTATTTTAGAATACTTAAATTAATCCTGAAAACAGCATTGACACCTAGGAACAAGATCCAAGCTATAAATCAATTTGCTCTTCCTGTCCTAACTTATAGTTTTGGAGTGATTGACTGGCCCCAAAAAGTGTTGGATAGACTGGATATCAAAACAAGAAGGATGCTTCATGCTCACCAAATGATTTATAAAAATCAGTGTATACCAAGATTATATATCCCCCGTTGGGCCTCCTTGAAACTGATTACATGTATAGATCTGCAATCGTGGGACTCCACACATATCTATTGACCTCACAAGATCCAAATGTGGTGAAAGTTTTGAAACATGAGGAGAATAAATCTAAGATGACATCTCTGCTTAATTTAGGAGAAGCATATCGAAGTCAAGCAGGAATGGAAATCAAACCAGTAGTGGATAAAAACCAGGCAGCAACTGAATGTGCTAAAAAAGAAAAGAAAGAATATAAGGTGAAGGATCAGATGAGAAGGCAAGAAATGTGGAAAAAACATAAATATAGTTGCAAGTATAAAAAAACTTCTGGAAGAGTCTCATGTTGATCAAGAATGAATGCAGGAATGGTTAAGGAGAGGTGAATTTACATCAAGAAATGAAAGGTTAATATTGGCAGCCCAAGATAGTGGGCTGCGTGCATGCTGGTTTACTAAGTCCATTGAACATGTGGGAGAAACAGACATAGGTTTTGTGGAACCGAGATGGAAACAGTTACACACCTTATTGCTGGTTGCGATGCTCTAATGGCAGAGGGACTGTATACTGAAAGGCATAATAATGTGGCGAGATTGTTACACTGGAAATTGTGCAAACATTATGGTATCGAAGTGGCTGAAAAACATTGGAAACATGAGCCACAGAGAATCATAGAAAATGATGGTTTACATCACATGGGATCATCCAATACCAACAGTCCAAATGATAGATGTAGAAAACTGGACATAGTGATCCAAGAAAAGGAGACAAAAGCAGCATTGATCAGTGAAATTCACACACCTAGTGACTGCAGTGTCTTGCGTACAGAGAGACACAAAGTCATAAAATACCTTGATCTACAGGCAGAAATGAGAGCCATGCGGAAGAAAGATACCCAGACAGTTCCAATAGTAGTAGGAGCAAGTGGTCTTATAAAAAAGAATTCACAGTCATATTTAGCAATGTTACCAATTCATGTAACACCATATGAATTGCAGAAGGAGTCATTGCTGGGCAGATTGCAGGTACTGCAAAGAGCACTTTTGGCTAACATCAAAGAGTGAAATAATACTAATTTCATGAACTTTAATTGTACTCTGATTTAGGAATGGGGTCCATTCCTATCATGCTATTAGAAACCCAAAAGACTTGGAGAAA
Organism: Protopterus annectens; assembly: GCF_019279795.1. NCBI lineage: Eukaryota > Metazoa > Chordata > Ceratodontiformes > Protopteridae > Protopterus > Protopterus annectens. Next base: position 1,806,099,731 of record NC_056733.1, read on the forward strand.
TCAAAAAAGGGGGCATTGTACTCAATGATGCGTCAGATAAGGGCTGAGTAGAGTGGTACTATAACTTCCATGGACCTGGATGCCATACCCCTGCTTATGAGTTGGGCAACATTGACATATTATTTACTTCTGGGCAGTTTGCTAAACAATTGCCGTTTTGGTATAATTAGGTAGACAGGTCTGCAAGAGCCAAATTCATGATCTGTTTAGGAACCAGTAGCAGGTAAGACCAGTGTGGCAGTCTCAGGAAAGTATTACAGCTGTAATGGACAGAAAGGGAAGGACCTTTTCTAGCTGACAATATTACACAGAATATGGTCACTGCACATTACAATTTTTTCAACAAGTACTCATTTTCTAAATAGACTAAAATTCTTCTGCTGTTAACCCCTGAATGTGTATTTAGAGAAACTGAGTTTTCTCAGTTGTGCTTGCTTTGGGATAAATTCTTTTGAAAAGTGACAAGTTATAAAAATGAAGTTATGTGAAAGGTGGACCTTTGGGAGATTTTTACTTGTAGTATAGGTTTGGAAGTGTCTAACTGTGTAAGTACTTTTTTAGTATAGGTGATAATGTTATAAAGTAAAATGTCTCAGAGATTCAGTCACTTTCTTGCTGTTAAGTGGCAACATATTTTGTATATAAGTAAACAATACTATCATAGTAGAATTTCAGTGTATTTTTGGTAAAATAAGGTGACTGTTGCTATTGAACCTATCTGTGGGGATGATAAAAGACAAAAAGAGATACTCCTTGCTCTGGAGCAATAACATTGATAATGTAAACTGAAATAAGTTATTCATAAAAAATAAAAGCTCGTGCCACCTATACCATGATGCAATCACAATAATCCAGGCACAGGATTGTAGGTAATGGAAATATTTACTCCTTCCTGTACAAAGCCTTAGATTCTGCCTCTAGCCAACCTAGCCAGTGAAGGAGTAAATGCTATCATAACATGCAACATGAAGGACATAGGTTTGTTTTCATGGTTATTTCTAAAATATATTTCACTATCAGAGAAGGGGATTTAATTAATATGACGAAGAAAGAGGAAGCAAAGTGGATAATGCGACTGAGAGCAGATATCCCCCCAGGACTTAATGGTTATGTTCCCTTGAAACCCTTTCTCAAAGACAGACGAATAATGAGTCAGGTTTCCTTGTGAAAAAAATTTTATACACATTTTTATACTAATTCAAAAACTCTTCAAATCTTATGTACATTGTTTTTTTATATTTTTTATTTTTATTTTTACCTTCAATCTGGCTGTTTACATGCTTTATGAGCTTTGACATATGAAGCAAGATGAAGAGAATGCCTTAAATTGTGGTTTTAATGTTTTGTTATTCTAAATAGTGGCTTCAATGTCTTTTTGTTTATTTGCGCTACTTGGAACCCATCTATGAAGGTTTTCTTTGGAAAAACATAGCATTCGCTGTTAAAATGGTGATATGTTAAAGTATTTTTAACAAAGAGCTTTTAATATATTTTTCAATAAAGAGCTTTAATAAAGAATTTGAAATAAATGATTTTAATCTGTTCCCATCGCAAAATTTTGGAGGTGTGTACAAATAGATGAATATGATTGGACAAAAGAAGTCAAACCAAGCACACGGCTCAATTAGATTGAAATAAAGGTGTGTGAACTCTAAATCTATATGATTGGTTGCCTACCATTTCCTGCAAGCATCTCCATTGGATGTAATAAACTTTTAAACAATGAACCCAACTTTTTTGCTCGGATCTGATGAAAGCTTGAAAAAGCTGAAAGCGCTTGTCCGTTTTACGATAGGAGGGTTCTTCATATCTACATTTGTTTCATTGTTACCACGAATCATCTAGCTTTTAAGCCAGGATTTTATGCTTCTTGGACTTTGTCACATGATAATGTAAGCATAGCGTGTTGTGTTTCATTTGAATCAAGCTTGCCGCTATATAAGCATAGCGTGTTGTGTTTCATTTGAATCAAGCTTGCCGCTGCATTTTATCTTGAGACTGTATTTAGTTTGAAACTACATCCTCGCCAGTTTGGTTCTGCAGGATTTAAAACCAAATATAATATTATTAATTGTGGTGTTATGCTCTTCTTGTATTTGTCTGTTTCTTGGTTGTGGAGTGTACTTCAGCGGAACTCACTTTTTGTTTTTGGATTCAGCTTTGCTAGCTGTGAATTCCACACGCAGTTTGTTAACAGCAGACCAAAGAGGCTCTTTTATTGTCACTGTATCTATTATTTTCTTTCACTTGATGCCTTTAGAATCTACAGATATGGATAAAAAGAAGCTAGTGATGGGTTTTACATCTGGTGCAATTAATCCACTAATACAATTGAATTTAACTACAACTGAACTGACTATTGTGGAAAATGAGAAGACTGATTTGAACTTTGAATCCATTTTCAAAGTAGCTGAAAATGCGGCTTTTAAATTAAAAAGACTACAATGGCAACGCTTCCATATGGAAGCTTGCCTACACTATCAAGTGATTCCCAGAGGTCTCATGGTTAGGTGTATGCCTAGCTATGACAATACCTACCCAGAGCTACTAGCTAAATGGCAGGCTATCAATAGCCAGACTAGTTTTAGCTACATGAAGCTACTGATAGATTTCTTTAAGCCTCAAGAAGCTGAAATGAATACTTTAATAGAAGAAAAACAGAAGGAACATGAAAACATGGACCTTTCTGACAACAATTTTATGAAACTGGAAAATTTACAAGACAGACTAGCAGCATATGAAATTAAGTTAAAGAACATTAAAAGTCAGAGGTTGGTGAGAGATTTCAATGATATACAGAAAGGCCATTATTTGAATGGCCCAAAGTTAGAAACTCTAATGATTATTTACGAAAAAAGTTAGACACCATGAGCAGTAATATACTATTATGCATAATAGAAATAAAAATTATAGACCTCAAGATACTGTGGTCAATGTACAAATTCATCACACAAATGAACAAGAATTAAAAACGAAAACTCCAATGACTTCTAATGGGAGTGTTATTACTAATGAAAATGTATGTATTATTGAACATGAACCAGATTTAGATCTAAATACTGATACCAATAGTACTAGTCCTTCCAACTTTACAAGTACCAATGGTTTTCCACTAGGAACAATACCAAAAAGAGGAGCTCAACATGCCACCATTACTGAGCAACTTCCTTTTTTAATGATGAACAAAGTCTCTTGGGTAGGGAGATCCACAAGCAGGGAGAGAAAGAAAAGGAAAGTGATACAGTAACCTCCTTGGTAGTTAATATTTCAAATGTTCAGCTTACTTGCTACCAGATAGAGTTATTGGACAAAGGACTTAGTTTTATTCCTGCCACTAAATCGACACATGATGAATTTGCATTGGATCCCAGAATGTTCGGAAGAACCTCACTCTGAATTACATTTTTGGGGACGGTAATAAAGGATGTTCCATTAAAAACATGACCATGCTTAAGAAACCGAGTACATTTGTTCCACTTAATCATCCAGTCATAGAATCCTTTATTCATGCTTGTGAAGATGAGCTAATGAAGATTAGAACGTTACAAAAAGGGAAACTGTTCTTCAATTTAACTAAAGAAGAGAATCAGGCATTAAAGGAACTTAAAGAATGAAGTGACATTGTGATTAAGCCAGCAGACAAAGGAGGTGCTATAGTGGTAATGGATGCACTAATGTATGTTCAGTTGATGAAAGATCTATTGAATGATCGAAAAACTTACTCTCTGATTAGTAAGAATGAATTAAATATAATGAAGCAGAAGATGCAACAGGCTCTTTATGATATGTTATTACAAAGAGAAATCAATGAGTATTTGTATGATCTTTTTACCACTGAGCACCCCCTTATTCCAACTATCAGTGGACTACCAAAAATCCACAAAGACCCTGTATGCCCACCACTATGACCAATTGTGGCAGGTAGAGTATGGCTAACAGAATCTATTTCCATGTTCATCGAACAGGAACTGAAAAAGGTGTTATCTAGAGCCTCTACGGTGATTAAGGACACAGCTGAATTTTTACAGCATCTGTACATAGCCCTAGAACATTGGGATGACTTAGAAAGTCTGTTACTAGTAACCCTAGATGTAAATAGTTTATTTATTTCTATACCTAACAGCTATGGCATTGAAGCTGTGAGAGATTTTCTAACAGAACAGAAGGTAGAATCACGCTTGATATGTGACCTTCTAGAGATTGCATTGGAATATAATGTATTCAATTATGATAACAATTACTATTGGCAAAGATGGGGTGTGGTCATGGGCACACCCTGTGCCAATAGTTATGCAAACCTGGTTTTGGCCAATAAGGAAAGAGATTGGGCCAAAGATATTCATGATATCTGGAATGAACAGATAATTCTATACAATCAATTTGTGGATGATACCTTTATTGTATGGAAGGGGAAAGAAGAAGATCTGAAAAGTTTTGTTAACTTTTTGTCACAAACTACCGCTTTCCTAAAATTTGAGGTTAACACATCCAAAGATACGATTGACGTTTTGGATGTAAGATTATCTCTGAATTCAGTAAAGGGAATCAACACTCGTTTATACAGGAAAAACATGTGGCGGAACCATATGCTCCATTTTTCTAGTATGCATCCCAGGCATATTTTTTCCAACGTCGTTGAGAATCAATTTGCAAGAATTTCAAGGCTATGTACTAAAGAGGAAATTTTCTTTCAAGAAGAAGAGAAGCTTATCAATAACTTTAGTCAACGAGGCTATAAAAAGAGGAATTTGGAACATAGTAAGACCAGAATAACTGATATACTTAAAGGGAAAGGCAAACCTTTCTATTCCTCTAAAAACAAAGAAGGTGATAATATATCATCCTTAACTCAATCCAAAAAATCATCCAACCTAAAGGTCAGTCTGACTTACATGATGGATCATAATAATATGTGTCAGGTGATCAAAAAGTTTTGGCCAATTTTAATCTTGGATAAAAGGTTGAAGGAAATTGTTGGTGAACAACCTAGGTTTCGTTTTAAAAACAAAAAGAACCTAAAAAGGATTCTATGCTCAAATGATGGGACAGGTAATATACATATGCATAATAACCATTTAGGAACAAAGAAATGTGGTTTCTGTAAGATCTGCAATGTGATTAACTGCAGTAGCACTTTCTTTCATCCATTAACTAAACAGACTTTTACCTTTCATGGGTCAGCCAACTGTCTGACTAGTAATGTCGTGTATATAGCTACTTGCACATTATGCACAGCATTCTATGTAGGAAAAGCTAACATGAAGCTGAAAGAAAGAATTATTAAACATCTCTCTGATATACGAAATAAAAAGGAAACTAATTCTCTCTTTATTCACATACGAGAATATGAAGGAAATAATTTTATTTTCCTGGTTATTTCTAAAATATATTTCACTATCAGAGAAGGGGATTTAATTAATATGATGGAGAAAGAGGAAGCAAAGTGGATAATGTGACTGAGAGCAGATATCCCCTGAGGTCTTAATGGTTATGTTCCCTTGAAACCCTTTCTCAAATATAGACGAATAAAGAGTCAGGTTTCCTTGTGAAAAAATTTTTATACAAATTTTTATACTAATTCAAAAACTCTACAAAATCTTATGCACATTGTTTTTTTTATATATTTTTTATATTTTTTTACCTTCAATCTGGCTGTTTATATGCTTAATGAGCTTTGACATACGAAGCAAGATGAAGAGAATGCCTTAAATAGTAGTTTTAATTTTTTTTTATTCTAAATAGCGGCTTCAATGTCTTTTTGTTTATTTGCGCTACTTGGAACCCATCTACGAAGGTTTTCTTTGGAAAAACATAGCATTCGCTGTTAAAATGGTGATATGTTAAAGTATTTTTAACAAAGAGCTTTTAATATATTTTTTCAATAAAGAGCTTTAATAAATACTTTGAAATAAATGATTTTAATCTGTTGCCCATAGCAATATTTTGGAGGTGTGTACAAATAGATGAATATGATTGGACAAAGGAAGTCAAACCAAGCACATGGCCCAATTTGATGGAAATAGAGGTATGTGATCTCTAAATCTATATGATTGGTTGCCCACCATTTGCTGCAAGCATCTCCATTGGATGTAATAAACTTTTAAACAATGAACCCAACTTTTTTGCTCGGATCTGATGAAGGCTTGAAAAGCTGAAAGTGCTTGTCCATTTTACGATAGAAGGGTTCTTCATATCTACATTTGTTTCATTACAACCACGAATCATCTAGCTTTTAAGCCAAGATTTTATGCTTCTTGGACTTTGTCACAAGATAATGTAAGCATAGCGTGTTGTGTTTCATTTGAATCAAGCTTGCCGCTATATAAGCATAGCGTGTTGTGTTTCATTTGACTCAAGCTTGCCGCTGCATTTTATCTTGAGACTGTATTTAGTTTGAAACTACATCCTCGCCAGTTTGCTTCTGCAGGATTTAGAACCAAATATAATATTATTAATTGTGGTGTTACGCTCTTCTTGTATTTGTCTGTTTCTTGGTTGTGGAGCGTACTTCAGCAGAACTCACTTTTTATTTTTGAACATGCAAAATGTTTCACTTAAAACAATGTACTTAATTTAGTACTCTTAAATAAAAGCCAGATAGATAAAATGAGGTGGAATACATGACAAACATGCTAATCTGTCATGTTAAGCAGCATTTCATCAAAAAATGAATTTGAGTTTTAAATCATGTATGCTAGATACACAACAGAATTACAGTTGGAAAATAAAAAGCAACTAAACAATTTAAGAATAAGCACTACTCATTAATGAGTTAGATGCTTAAATGTCAGACCAGTTTTAAGGTCACATATTCATAAACCCCGGAGGCCTGGCAAAATTTAATTTTAATTGTCACTAAAGTTATTCTAATTTCTCATCAGAATTACCTCATGCATTCTGATGCAGTACTTGTACACTTACTTCTGAGACTCAGGAGTCAGACCTACCAGAACTGCTGAGGCCATTAACATATATGTGTAATGCATTCGTATACAGTTTATTCCTGATATCACTCAGATGTACTAAAGGCATGTTAAGAATTAATAGGATGGCAATCAGGATGGTGATAAGGCAATGTTTCTAAATTACTTGCATCAGAAATCCCCAAAACACAAGGACATGCAATCAGAGGCTGATGTCACTTCTCTCAGCTCTTAACTCTCATCACTATGGAATAAATAGGGCATAGAGCTCTTTTATCTATGGGGACAAGTAGAGCATATTAAATGAGGGTTAGAGGAAGGTGCTAGATGATCAGACTTTACAAAAAAAAGGCAGATGAATTGGACAAATGTGAATTGTTCTGCATTCATACATACATACATACAGACATACATACATACTTAATACGGTATGATCACCATGCCTAGCAGTGCCTGGTCTCCCATGCCTTATTACTCATCCATCTAAAAATTGAGATGGATGTCTATTCCTTATCAGTCATCGTGGTAGTAAATATTGTGCCCTAACTACACATCAGCCATATTGGAAGCAATCTCTATCTCTCCAATAGCCCACACAGACTGTCAGCATATGACTTCTACCAACACTCTGTTCAGTTAGATACATTTTTCTTCCAAATGATGTGAGAGCAATATTTTTATTCCACATAATAGTAAAGAATACAGTAATTTGTTTTAGAATCATGATTCATTAGCACTTCATATAGCTCCTAATTTGGCATAATGATGATACTTCTTGCAGGTTATCGTTTATCCATTCCCTGCATCCAGAAAGTCATCCTCCAATTCTGAGTCAGCCATGTTCACACATAACAGTGCTTTCTAAATAATGCCCCTCAGAATTACAATGATGCTTAGAGACCAAATAGGGTTGTCACCTGTCCCACTTTGCGTGATACAGACTTGAATGACTGTTTTTTGTTCCATTTTCCAACATCCACTATATGTGTGACTTTAAATGTCTCAGTTTTGTAAGTTGAAGTAAAGTGCATTCTGTGTACTCTGACTCGATGCATATTTCTTCTTAAGCAGCCGCAATATTTTCACAGGGTTTATGCACTTTTTTTTAAGTTATTTGCATGGGTAGACTCTGTGCTACTCACAGAGCAAACAACCTGAACATGGAAGAAGAACATATACACTCTGGTTGGCTACTGGTGAACAAAAGGCAGAGAAGCCAGGAAGTTGAAATGATGATGTCAGAGAGACGGTGACTGTGGTTCTACAGGCAGGCACAAGCCTTTATTGTAGGATTTCTTCATGTGTTTTTTTTAGTTTCCAATTGAAGGATCAGAGCTGACAACAACTATGTAATCATGTTCATCAGGAGCTCTTGTACTCATTTTTTAAAAGGTAATTCATTTGAAGTAAGTGGTTGGAGAACCCAGTATAATCTGACCTTTATCAGGAATCCACGCTACCAGTGGAAAGGTTCTACATGAGTTTGTTGGTCAGTTTGTGCTAGCCATAAAAGTCAGTAAGCTACTGGCTGGCTGCAGTCAGATGTCCAACCTGGGCTGCCTGAATAACTCTGTTGAACGAAAGCTGGTTATAATACCAATCAACCTGCCAAAAATGAACTAAGGATTGCTATACTGAATATAGGTTCACTCACATGATGCAGCTTGGAAGTAGACAATATGATGGCAAGGAGGAGGAGACAGGACATCCATTGCATCCGGTAGACAATATTTTAGGGAATAGTGCAACAAAGCCACTTGTCTTGGTATCCAGAATCTGGTACTCAGGGTAAAGACAGACTAGAAAGGTTGTTGAAATGTGATGATGAAGATTCTTTGGGATTTTATCAGAAGTGGTGATAGACTTATGGCAATGAGTCTGCTGGGTAAAAGTAGGGCAATATTCATGAGCTTAGCCTATTTCTTATAGCAGGGCTGTGATAGGAACATAGGAACCATAACAGAAATGCTTTCCAGCTGTAAACTCAAAAATACAAAAAGAAAACTCCTGTGGGATATACTGCAATCACTTTTATTGTAATAAAATCATAAAAACATAACTTGTTAAGCACCTCCATCTCTTTCATGAGATATCATCAGAGCAAAACTAAAAGTGTCAACCTTTGCACTAGGTTCCTTAAAGATACCTATATTTTTTTTGAAAAAACAAGAAGAATTGTTGGATGAGTTTTTAGAATTTATTAATGCCACCACCCAGTGTTTTAGTTAAACCCATCAGTTATTGACAGATAAGTTATTTTACATAGATGTGGAGATGAAGAAAGATTTGGAAAGAAAAAGGCTTCAGGCCAACATATATAGAAAGTCAACTTAATCTAACTCTTTACTCCATTTTGAAAGCCTCCACCCTTTACATTGCAGGAAGGCCCTGACTAAGGTGTAAATGGTGTGGTTTGCCAGAATGGTATCCAATGAAAATATCTTTGTCACAGAGATAAATACTCTGTGTAATATGTCGGGGAGAAGTGATAACCTGAAATGATGTTGGATAATATATATCAAGAAGTCATGAAAAAAGAAAAGATGGTATATACATTCATACATATATGTTTGTGTGTGTGTGTGTGTGTGTGTGTGTGTGTGTGTGTGTGTGTGTGTATATAATATATATATATATATATATATATATATATATATATATATATATATACATGTGTGTGTGTGTGTGTGTGTGTGTGTGTGTGTGTGTGTGTGTGTGCATATACATACATACACCACTGCTGGGGAGAGATGAATGGCCAGGTACAGGTGAAAGATTAAATGAATATAGAGATAAGTCTTTCAAAAAGGCCATGATAATAACATACAATACAGATAGCATAACCATTAAAATGCTATAGATAAAAAAAAATGGGACATTTTTACCTAGAGTGAATTAAGTAAGAAGCTGGGAGTGAAACCAAATTGCATCTATAGAAAAGAAATATGCTTTAAAAACTGGATTGCGTTTGATCATGATCAGGTAACAGTAATAGGTAACATACAAGGGCCATACAAATATGGTCTTTGTAAATAGTCTCCTTATATTAGGGAATGTTTTTTATAACATTGTAATATTTGAATAATCTAGTAACAATGAAGGATTATTAATTGTGCATCTAAAGGGATTATATATGTAGCACTGTGTGACAAGTATTCTGCTTTCCATATAGGGAAAACCAAAAGGTGTCTACGTGACAGAATGTATGAACACATCGGTGATAATAAAAAGGAGTAAAGTAAATAATGCTTTATTATAGCATATTCAACAATATCAAGAACACATGTTTAAATCTCAAGTATTAGAACAAATATGGATGAACAATGTGATGGGTCATGGAATGAGTTGATGAAAGCCCATGGACTATACTGGCAACTAAGATCTAATGCCAAGAATGAATCTGTGATTACTGATTATTCATCCACTGTCTCCATCTTGAAATTAAAATCTACAAGGCAATCTACATCTTATGGAACCTGAATAATACTAGTTTCAATTTGGACAACTTTTTGTATGGATTTTAGATATTTTAAACACATATAATTTTTGCTGAATTTTAGTTGTGTAATTATTGCATAAATGCATTTTGTGACTGGGAAGCCATATAAAGTCTGGTGGACACATTTAGTGTTTTTTTGATGAAGTCTTCTCATGAAAGAGATGAAAGCACTCAACAAGGTACATTGTTTAATGTTTTTATTTCTCTAAAAGTGTGTGTGGTACAGCCAGTGGTGTTTTCTTATGGGAGCACAGTTACACAGGAGCAATACTAGGCAAGTGACCACAGACGCCATAAGAGACCTAGCTACATACACCATAAAGCAGACACCCCTCATGAATATTTAATAGTACCCACCTCTCAAATCAAGAAAGACCATACATGATAACCATGATGTAGTTTTTATCCAGTCACATAGACCAGCCTTAAAGGCAGACAAAGTAGCACTTTGCTTGACCTGTAGTGGTAACTTATTCTACAGACTGTAAATATGTTGACTTAGGAACATGACCCCCCAGAGAGGTTTGGTTATTATTTGCTGTAAATTCATTTCCCTAGTACTGGTGTTTGTAGAGCCACTCGTTTTGCAAAATAAATAGATTTGGTTCTTACTTGTCTCAAAAATCATAATTCAGGCTCTCTAAGCAGCTGCTGGTGAGGAAGACAGTGCTTTTAGGCAGCAATTGTAGGACCTACTAGAAAAAGTAAGACAACATGAGTTGGTGTTGATAATGGGGAAATCCAAATGTTTATATCAGGAAAGACAGAACAGGGTACGATAACTACTTCTGTCCTCATGGGTAAGACAACAGAAATAAAGAAGGAAAGGCAATTCTAGACTTTTTTTTGGCAAATGCTTTGGTGTTGACCAATGGATTTTTCCTCAAGATAGATAGAGAGAGAGAGAGGGAGGGAGGGATTTACAAAATCATACACAAAAATGGTTAATGTGCAAATCAGATACATGTCCACCTAGTAAGGAAACGACATTAGGATAGAACCAGAGAATGCAAAGTCACCCTCTCTGAAACAGCTGGCTCATGGCATAAACAACTGGTGACCACAGCTGTAGCACATGATCTGAGAGGCCAGTAAAGTCAACAGAGCCTATGGCAAATACATGGACAATGACTGGAAACAAACACAAGAGCTCAAGGGGAATGCACAGGGCTCCTCTGGGACCAAAGATGAAATTGAGGAAGTCAAAGAAGAACAGCAACAGCTCAAAACAGCATGCATGCAGACTGTAGGATAGATATGGAACCAAGCCGGGTATGGATATAAGCTACATAATGAAAACTGTTGGTGAAATGCAGAAGTCATGGAAGTTATCAGAAGGAAAAAGGAGTGTTGGAAAAAGAGTGAGGTAGAAAAGACAGACCAAGCTAAGAAGGAATATTACTTTGCTAACAAAGAGGCTAACGCAGCAGTCCCAATAGCAAAGAACAAGGCATCAGAGACAATCTGCTAGTTTTTGGAAAGTGACTCAGCAGATGGCAAAAAAACAGAAAGAAACGTTATCAGACATCATTCATAAGGGATACCAGCAGCAATATGCTCCACAGTCCACGGGACATCAAAGACAGGTGGAAGGAATAGCAACTTATGAATGAAGAAAACTCCACAAAAGTTGTGCTGCTCCATACAGAGTCTGTGATGAAAGAGGAATAAGAACCTGCCCTAAAAGAAGAAAGAATACCACTAATGAAAATGAAGTCAGGAAAAGCTGTTGTCTGAGATGAAGTCATGGAGGACATAATCAAGATATTGGTTGTTAGGAGCAGAGTGCTTCCTAAGGATATGAATAAGATAATAATAATGATAAGGTTTGGGAACGGCAGTCAGAAGGAATGATGAAATAAGGACTTCCAGAAAAGAGATGGATGGACTGCATAAGAGAAGATCTGTGGCAGTCGTGCACTTCTGTCTATCTATCTATCTATCTATCTATCTATCTATCTATCTATCTATGAGTAGGGGACATGCTAGGGTAGAACTCATTCATGTTAGTAGGTTCTGTGTATTTGCTAATGAAGATTAAGATCTTGCGGTGAGTGTTCTTGATGTTAATCGCCTTTTGTAGGCAAACAAAGTCAGTCAGAAAAGGATGCTTCATAGCATGGAAGACCAGCCACAGATCATCATAACGTAGCCTGTATAACATGGAATCCAGTAAGAGGGATTCAGTCTATCAGAACTGCTTCTGGAATTTAGTCCAATAATTTTCTTAGTTAATAATTTTTTCTGGGCAAGATATTTGGAGTGCTATATGTCAAAATAGGTATTGTATTTGATAACAGTTTTGATGACAGGAAATGTGTTTGGAAATTCATTGAGTAAAGCAGAATTATTTTGTGACTGAAGCATGGTGGTCAACAGACTGCTCATTGCTGAAGATACCCAGATGTCTGCTGACAGTGCCAACTTTAAGGAAAAGTCTTTAATAAGGTACACACTAGGAAATCTTACTTCGCAAATAAAAGCACATTACATTTTTTGGCATTAAGCAATATTCTATGCTCAAAACACCAGCAGTAAGCTTGAACAAACCCTTGTAAATATCTATAGGGTAGACTATGACATCACAGAGTTTGCTGTCATAGTCCTTCTAATCTTGACTATTTATGTATGATAAATATATGTCTGTTGTGAATTTTTCTATTTTCTTAATTTTCTGAAAAGGTAAAGTCACTAGGCATAAGTTGCTTTCCTTGAGATCCACACACACTGCATATTTAAGTGACTTGCTCAGAGTCACAGTGTAAGCAAATTTAGGCTGAGGGAATCATCCTTGCTCTATGGAATAATGTTTGTTAATGGCCCATAACCTTAATCCTATAACTACCAGAATTGAAAATAATAAATGATGAAAAATTATTTCAACAATTTTCAACTAACTCATAGTTGTGCTGCCTTGTTATAATTTTTAATTTTGTAAAATTTTGATATACAATTTTCAGATTAGTCATTTTATGAACCCTTCCAGCAAAATATTGTGTGCCATAAATAACATTCCACAAACCCAGGGACATAGTCTAAGTGGTAGTGATCCATAGAAACTATGCTGAAAATTATACCTCAACATATTAAGTACATTTTGAAAGAGTTATGGGCATTTGTTGAAGATAAATGTTAGAAAAAAAGCCTGCTGCTTATTTTAAGTGCATGATTGTTGTGAAAGATTATATTTTTTTAACTATGTGGCATTTTGGTATGACTTTTACAAAATAATCATTTTAAGGATTCTTATGTCAAAGTACTGCATGCATTGCACAGTTCTGTTTGTACTTTGTACATTTTATTTTGCATTTATTTTTGTAAATTGAACTTTCTGTCTGAGTTGCACAAATTCAGTGTTAATGCTCAGATTGTGATGAACATTTCAAATCAAAATGTAACATTTTGTCAGAAGTATGGGCATTTACTGAAAGCAATATTGAAAAACACTTTTTTGTATTTTAACATCTTCATAATAGAACCACTGTGTTCCACTTGATGATTTTAGTGGTATGTTTCTGAGCTGTCTTCATGTTACAATTGAGGGAAGAAATAGCTGCCAGTAAGACTCTGAAAGCTATGATGAAAGGACCTTTGACTGAATATGATATCTACATTGCCTGTGCTACTTGCTAATTCATAGGTTCATAGGCTCATTTAATCCCATTTAAAGAAAGCATTTTATTAATAGGTAACTAATAATCCAATGTCTAAGTTCAGACTTGAATTTTTATGAAGTGCTCTCTTCTGAAGTGCATTTCACTGAAAAACTTATTATCAATGGTGCATTTCCTTGGAATATAGCAATGTATGCCAATAGGATATGAGGGTTTACCTTTCACTTACATTGCTAGCTTACAACTCTGAAATTGTGTTTTAGAAGATCTAATTACAGTGGGGTAAGTAATTTGTCTTTTCACCCATTTCTGTGTGACCTCAGCACTGGTATATTTATCGTTTGGGTGTGTGTTTGTCTTGTGTGCCTTTCTATCAACATTCCATTGGCTTGCATCTTATATATTGAATCTTGATATAATTGATACTATGTCAATATGATAGCCACCATGGCAAAAGAAATGAGGGATTTGTTGACTGAGGAGGTGCAAATGGGTGACGACATACTGTAGTGCATGTAGTCATCAATCACTTGACTGAAGAGGGAGATAGAGCAGTGCCAAAAGGAAAAAAAGAATGTGGTAGATACCTGGCAGAGATGGGTTATGGTCAAATGAGGATATAGGCAGGGTAGTGGACCAGGGCCCCCTACAGCCATTACAGTGTCCCATTACTTGTCTGTCCCTCCCAATTACCACAAACACTGTTCAAAATTGTCAGTTTGCATACTATTTTGTTCTTCAATTTTACATTGATAACAGAGATTTTATTTAAAACCTTTATTTCAAAATGAATTGTTTAAACACTGATGGTCATTTGCTAAACAAAACAGTCTCACATTGAAAGTCGACTTAGCATGAGCAACAGTAAACTTCTCTTCCCTCGAAACTCACATTTATTAAAAATTCATCAGAACAGTGGCAGATTATAAGTACATTTATATCCAAAGACATCCATTAAATCTAGAAATTATTCCTACATTGTTGACTGCATCCTTCTCAGATGTTTGTATCAAAAAAATTAATGGCAGTAATAATGACCAAAGTTGCATTTCCAACTTGTTTCACACAAACACACAGTAGCTAAAGTATTCCAACTTAATTCACTCACATATATACACACACGCACACACACACAAACACACACACACACACACACACACACACACACACACACACACACACACGTATACTAGTCCTGCAAAGCCAGAATAAAGATTGTTTAAAAATGACCAGATGATAAGAATATACCTACAGAAAGCCTTCCTGCCTCACCAGCAGTTATACCCATTTTGTTTACTGTGCACACTACTTAAGGTTAGGAAGAAATAAATTACATGCATCTTATTGGCAGCTTTGAATGAAATACATGAAATTGCATAAGGAGCACTAGCATCATGCCATAGGATCCAGCCATGTGTATCACAGTTTAAATAGAAAAGTATTCATGAGAGCATTTATTTATTGACATTTATTGACACTTGATTAATAAATACTAACCACGTGATTGCATATGGTAAGTCAATATGTACAGTCTTAGCAGAAGTGAAAGTAATCTAAATAATTCCACGTTAAGGATAACTATTACTAAAGCAGTGGTTACTGCTGGCAAATAACTTTGCTTTTCAATCCTCCATCTACACATGCAGTGCCTGCTGCCCCTGAAGATTAAATTACCTATATTACATTAAACAATTGGTGTGCTGGTTATATTGCTATAATGTTTCCTGAACAAGATCAGCTGTGCAATAGAGAATGACTGGCAAACAATGACAACAGGTTCATAGTTACTTGGCATGCAGTTCTTAAGGCCATTAAGAAGCCTAGCTCAAATTCTCAGTTACTCCAACCACTGAGTGGTTGTGACTGCTCAGTGTTATATAGTAATAAATGAAGGTGGGAAGAGTCAAAGTCTGCAGCCTTGTCTCAGGAAACAGCTCATTAAGAAGTTGGAGCTTTAGTCCTCTGCACCAAGTGCCAGAGTAACAGTTTTTAACTAAATGCTGAAATCCTTTCCAACCCAGTCTTGTAGACAAGACTGTATCATAGTAATATTGAAGAATACAGACTATATTACCTGACAAATGTCAACGCCTTTGCAGTTGCAGGATGCTTCAGTTTCAAAGAAGATATGGCAAAAATATATTTCTGAAATGCAAGATGTTTTGACTGCTAAAATGCAGAATATTTAGATTGCATTATACACTTCAGGCCTAGTAATGTATTCAGTGAAATTATTAAAACAAAACAATTAAAGACAATATAAATTCACCAGAAGCTTGTGTTCAACAACCCTCAAGTCAGAAATATTCAATATATTTTTTATTTTTTTGTTTTGTTTTTTTGGGGGGAGGGGTTGGCTTGAATGGCTGATAATGCTGTACTGTTGTTGAATACACCTTCAGAGTCCACAGATCCAGATTGTGGATAAGTAGAGCTCTGTGCAGGGTAATGAATCAGGTCACTGCCAGCCATTCCAGTAACCCTTTACTTGGCGGCCTCTTCCCAATTACCAGAAACACTGTTTAAACCTGTCAGTGAATGTACTATCTTCCTCTTTACTTTTAGAACTATCACAGAGATTTGGGTTTCATTTACAATTCTTATTTCAAATTTTACAGCAAAAACACACTGACAGTCATTTTCTAAACAAAACAAAACACTCACAGTGAAAACAGACAACACAAGACACAGTAAACATCTCTTTCCTTCAGACTCACATTTAGTAAACATACATATGACAGCGCAATAAACTACAAGAGATGTGCTGAGATTCAGTAGCCTGTAGTGAAGCAGTAATTAGCATCTATGTAAAGGGTGCAGAAATTCAAGACAAATGTTTAACACATTCGTTAACAGCCTGGGACAGCCCACTGGACATAAATGTACCTTTTAAGGAGCAGCTCATGAGTTCTGTCTGGGGAAGTAACTTGGCAGAGTAACATCAAGGGCAAATAAAGGCTGAGGGAGTCAAGCCATGTACTACAGAAAACATCTCTTTAACAGTCCATAGTCTTACTTATATGCACCAAGGGCTTGACAAACTATTTTAGCCCAAACACATTGCATTTCACATTTTCGGCTCCTGCAAAAACAAAAAAAAAGTTAAATAAAGTGTATTGAGAGTTAAAATATTAACATTATACTCATAGCCTTCATGCTGACAAATGTATTCACAGCTAAATAGTGAATACACTGTCAGCATTCAACAGAACGAGGAAATAAAGGATCCCGTCCAAAGAATGTGTCTCACATGATGATGCACCTCTTTATTACAACCAGCTTCCTTTCTTTACACTTTAATCACTCTGGCTCAAGGGTAGTTACTACACTTGCAGTCCAGCAGATCATTAAGGAGCCTAGCCCAAATTTCCAGTTGTCTCAAAGCACTTTCTGGGCACGTGACATGGTCATGGATAGGGCAGGGTATTAATATGAGGTAAAAATCAAAGATGTTCTGAAAAACTGGAGACAGATAAGAGAAAATTTCTCTAGATTACTTAAAAAGTAAACAGAACAACAGAGTTTGCATCAACATGCATTTTATGAATCATAAAAGTATGAAACTGTACGACTGACACTGACAGACTGCAATTCTCAGTCATTTACCACAAGAAAGAAAGAAGTTGAAAGATATCTGGCAGTTAGTGTGGAGGATTAAGACTCTCACTTTCTCTATTTAAGCTACATTGTTTGAAACTGTGTGACTCTGAGCAATTCATATAACTAGTGCCTCCTAAATGGGACATTTTACACACACACACACACACACACACACACACACACACACACACACACACACACACACACACACACACACACACACTCTTCAAGAGGCATCCCTCTGCTCTCAGTGCTGCATCAACCTGGGACTCCATCTGTCTTCATAGGATCAGAGGAGGCTAATAGGCTAATGGCCCCAGGGTCCTTACAAGCCTAGCCAAGTTCAACCCATGTTCCCCAAGGGTGTCTGGTTAAAGCAGACACTAAAATCAGCACCTACTGCCCCTGTCTAAGAGGGACAAAAGTGGTTTTATTGCACACTGAGGAGGAGAAAGTCTGCTGTGTGTGTGTGTGTGTGTGTGTGTGTGTGTGTGTGTGTGTGTGTGTGTGTGCGTTAATTGCTCTTTTTAAGAACAAAAACTGATTTTTTTTTTTAAAGAGGATCACTGACTTTTTTTAAAAATAATGTTGCATGGCCTGGCCCTTTAGCCAGCATCAGACCCTAGACAGCAGCTGCTAGGCAAAGGGTTGGCGGTAGCATTATGTGAATTGTTACTTATATAGGCAGTAAGCATACTGTGGAAATATAGGGTAAATAAGGACATTGACTATCTGTGGCAGTAAAAGAGAGGAAGGCCTTAGAAATGTTTGGAAATGGGAATCCTAGAAGGCAGATCGAAACCATACAGGAGAAAGGGTCTGACTTAACCTAGATGGTTCAGCACGTACAATTCATCGACTGGACCTGTAAGGTGAGATTTAAAAGGATGGAAATGTTTCACCATCACAAGGTAAAAATGGATGTGGAAATTTAGACTCAAATTAAGGTGACTTAAACTTAAAATAAGCCATTTTACTTCACAATTCAAGAAAATGGGGCAGGAAGATGGGGGTCAGCTATCAGGGATGCAGGAGACATTTTGGCCATTTCAGGTATCACAGAAACATGACCACTGACAAGACTGGGTAGGATATGGAGGTGCCCACAATCTACTTGTTAAGGAATGACAAAGCACAGATTGATGTAAGTGGAACAGAAATATCTCCTGCCTAAAATGAATTCATCAAGTCTGATGTTGAGGAGGAAGAGGAGTAGCTCTCAATGAAGGGAGCAAGAGGTAGAGAGAGAGAGAGAGAGAGGGAGAGAGAGAGAGAGAGAAGGCATGGTCTAAACCAAAGTAAAGTGATCTGGCAGTTACGTGTAGGAGGAGGCAAGACAGAGTAGCTTAATAGAGCATATTATGAGGAGACAATAAAATACAGGCTAAAGAGGTGACATAAAAGGAAGGTGGTATTTTTCATTCTGGATATATAACTACCTGCTCCAAGCAGACTGGGTTATACTAAGCTACAGGACAGAGACAGAGTGGGAGTTGTTTGTGGTCTTTACTATGAACTTTTAGCCCACAGGCAAAGCATGGTAAACGAAAGGTTAGATTTCTGGACATTGTCCTAAACAAGGAAGAAGAAGCATGGGTTTTCAGGTTTAAGGTATGTTAGGAAGGGCAAGAATACAAAGACAAAGATGATGGCATGGGATTTTAGGGCAGTGGATTATGATCACCTGGAAAACAGGATGACATATGACTTAGGAGGCTGAAGTAAATTTTGAAAGTGAATATACTGTATGAATCAGTCAAGGGACCACAAGTACCAGTATGACTCAGTCATAGCCCATGTGGGTGTAAATGACCTGAGATGTACCTCGCTAGACTATATGAAGAGAGACATCATGGAGCTCTCAGAAAATGTGTCCCAGGCTGGTATGAGCCTAGCAATAAGAAGCATTTTACCTTCTCCAAGGATGATTCCACAATATGAACAAAAGATGAATTAATTAAATAAATGGCTTAGTTTCTGCTGTCATAATAAGGGGGTGCATGTCAGCATGGAAGGAGATGGTCAGCAGACCGCACTGTTTTGTCACTGATGGTCTGCACCAATACCCTCGAGTTTTTCGAATCTTAGCCAAAATGTTTTCCCCCATAGTGCCTTTTTTTAGGCAATGCCAAAGTGAAAGTACTTCCAACACAGGAAATCAAAAATAAGAAAATCTAAAGGAATTACTGCTCAGTGCTAGGAGACTAAATAAAAAATTCCACTCCCTGGAAGCTCCCTTCACCCTAGAGAATGCTGACATCTGTGCCATCACTGAGACATGGTTTAAAACCACAGAGAGCACACTAACAATGTAAGGTTATAATGCCTTCCACACATTTAGACCAGCTACTACACAGACAGGGGCTAAAGGTGGAGGTGTCTCGATTTGCATTAAAAATAAATATGCCTCAAGGCTGGAAAAATAGAACAATACAATTGAGCTACTCCATGTTCAAATTACCATAGGCAAAATCCAATACCACTTCCTTGCAAGCTATAAGCCCACCTTTATGATGCAGATAACCGATACCATGCATTTAAACTTGCTGGAAGCACTCACCATCAAGCCCAATACCATATGCATGGGCAACTTTATTTACTCCACTATTAACTGGGAATCATAAATGATACCAAACATACAGGCAGAGAGATTCCTGGATTTTGTAAACACAAACTCTAAGCAGCCGATTATCAATACACCAACCAGCAGGGCACCCATACTGGATCTGGTCATCAATAATATGGGAGAGTGTTGCACACCAGCACAATGTCTTCTCTGGTAAGGTTAGACCACAAAATCTTCTCCTTCGAAGTTAAAATAAAACCTGGACCACCAGCTAACCCTGGAATATTCAGGAACTAGTCTAAGGCTAACTTCCTGCTATTAAGTGATAACTGGGCAAAATCTGAAGCCCCCATAAACCCTGAGAACACTTCTGTCTATGTAGAACTGTTCACAGAAACCCTATACAAGCATGTTAATAGCTGCATAGAGGCAGCTGTACCACCAGGAAGAAGTAAGCAATATCAGACTAGAAATTAGGGCAAATAAAAAGCATTTCTGAGTTGGAATTAAGATAGTGAAGAAGCCATCATATAAAGAGGCTAACAAAAGGACAACAACGGTGGTTAGGATAGAAAAGTTACAACTTAAAAGAGAGTTGGCAGGAGGGATAAGAAAGGGGAAAAATGCATTTGCATATAAAAAAGAAAATTCAGATATTGGAGACAACTTTCCAGGCTTATAACACATGATAATGAGGTTACAGAAAATCTAAAAGAAGCAGAGGTACTAAATAAATATTTTGCAAAGGTAAGCAGTGTGAAGGTTTCATCCACGGAGGAAGGAAAGGACTGTTAGGGAGAGCAATGATGAGACACAGGCATAAAAAGGAAAGAGGTGAAGAGAAAATTAACTACTCTCAGGAAAATTAAACCCCAAATCACAAGGACCTGATGAGACTGCATCTCATTGTCCAGAGCAATCTTAACAATCTTATGACAGATACCTTGCTGGACGTCTTTAACAAGCCAATGTCCAATGTAGAGGTGTCTGAGTACAGTAGATCATGAGTGCAGTACTATTTAGAGAACTACTGACATAATAACAACAGTGCCAGGGAAAGTCCTGCAAACAATCATGAGGAGAAAGCTGGTTCTTTCTAAGGTTCAAGGAAAGAAGTTGCAAACAATGTCCAGCACATTTTTATTGCTATATGTTTGCACTTTTGTTGTTTGAATTGGGTGTGTTCCTGGAGCTCTGGAAAGACTTCTGCCACTTGACAGGCTTGTCAATACATAGTCACTTGAGTCTACAACATTTATGCCTCTTGGCTCTACAACATTTTGAATTGTTATAGTGAATGTGTGTGCTTCTGATGAAGTTAGTAGCTTGAATTTATCTTCTCCTAGTGGCATTTTTTGATTATTGGTGCCATTCATGTGATTAGGATTAATTTGATATCTGAATTGTATCCAGTAATCAAAACTGATTTTGTTGCCTTGATGCAACAGATGCTGCTGGTGTCTTCCTTTGCGGAGTTTTTTTTGTACAGTATACCAGAGCCCTAGAGTTTCTTCATGTAGGGAATGAAAGTTCTATATGTTGTCAATGGCACATAAGCTAAACTGATCCTTTTCTTTGACCTGGCTGCTTTCTTTGATTCTGTTAACTTATTTACAAGCTGCTCGCTCAGATTTTGATTTTGTTACTGTTAGAACTCTTATCATGTCTCCCTTTTATGTTTAGCCACTTTTTAGTTGTTTGGAAACCTTGGTGGATACTACTACTGAAATGTATTTGGGCCACCTAATCAATTCTAAAAAAGGTATAAACAAAATGATTTATATGTGATGTGACTGTAGTGGTGGTGCTGTGGTAGCGTTGTCACCTCACAGTAAGATGATGTACTGTTCGATTCTCAGCTAGAGCGTCTTCTGAGTGGAGACATGCGTGAAAAGGCGTACCTTCATTGTAGGTTGTGCATCAGGGCCAGCAACTCGGCATGTAAAAATCTACTGCCAATCATTAGCGGACCGGAGTTCTGCTGTGGTGACCCCTAAACGGGAAAAGCCGAAAGACACAACAACATTTATATGTGATGTATAATGTTTGCAACTACAGTTGTTTCAATGGTGTCTGTGATGTAAACTGTTTGCAACTAAAGTGGTATCATTTTGTATGTTTTTCATTTACATAACTGTAAGATTGCTTTTGTCATATGTGAAAATTTAATAAAGATATTTTGAGAAAAAAAAAAGATTCCAGTTAGTGAAGAGGAAGAAAATGCAGGCTGTTCTGTTCTAGCTATCCAGATTTGGCTACATCCTCTACTAATTGCTGGCAGCTCTTTCTTGAGCTTACCTTTTTTGTTTTGACATCAAATCCTCCAGGCCCCTAATTTTGCTGTTGAAGAGCTTAACATGAATCAGATTTTCTGCAAAATGTAGTTGTAGCTGTTCATTCTGTAGTGGCTCCTAGTTTATATACAACATTCACTGTGGCATTTTGTCAATTTGTTTTTATTTAAAATGGGGAGTAAGATTCATTTTACAACATACACACACACACACACACACACACACACACACACACACACACACACACACACACACACACACACACACACAAACACACACATGCATATATAGATCTACTTCATAATCTCGAATTACCACAACGTGCATGTACAAAACATCAAGACCATAACATCTAAATGTAAAAATGTTGAATATCCATAAGATTGACATTCTAAACATTGCAAGTACATAACTTCAAAAACATTATTTTACATGAGTCTTTGCAACATTATTCCCTTCTATCACCTACGACATTACATCCATGCTTGCATACTCCAGATCACGCCTTTTTTATGTTTTTGCAGAGGGGCTGTGCCACCTTGCACCCCCACACCCCTACAACTTTGATATACCAACTCTGAGATTACACTACAGTGGAGAAAAGGTATATTTCCCCATCCCCACTGTACAGTGAGGTCCATAAATTTCACACACGCACTTGTTCTGTGCACAAAACACCTACACACATCCATCATAAACACTTCCCTCCTAGTCACTTATCCTGACACTTTAACTACCACTACCACCATTTCATTCAAGCTTATAAATCTAATCTAAAGAATAAAAACTTCCTTACCCATTTCTTACAAAGTTTTACCAAAAAAGCTCAAAAATCATCATTTAGCATTAAATGTTACCTCTGCCATGTTTCTTTAGTGCAATGCATAACTTCTTAAAGTGATACTAGAGGATTTACCCTCTACAGCATTAAGATTTTAATGTATTTGACATTACAGCACTCAAAATTTTTAATTTTCAGTGTTTTGGAAATTAGATGTTATGGCCTTGACATTTTCAGACTTGACGTTGTTATTCGAGTTTATGAAGTAGATGTGTGTGTGTGTGTGTGTGTATATATATATATATATATATATATATATATATATATATATATATATATATATATATATATATATATATATATATATATATATATATATATATACTTTATATGTGTGTGTGCGTGTGTGTGTGTGTGTGTGTGTGTGTGTGTGTGTGTGTGTGTGTGTGTGTGTGCGTTTATGTATTGGGATTTTTTACCTTATGTTTAAATTGCTTTGAATTATCAGTCATAGCAGTGTTTCTTATTAGAGAGCCTGATCATCCATGTTTTGCTGTTATCTATTTTGTCTTAAACTGAGCAGATTGCTTGGCTAAGTTATTTTTGATATTAGCCTATACAACCATTTTTTTCTTGAATCTAACAGCTTGGATTTATGTTCTTTTTTATTTGTTTATTTCTCAGGTGTTTATAATGTGCATGGTCATAATACTGTAAGCCTTTTTTTATTGATGCTCCATGATTTGAGAGTCACATTGCCCTTAACCATTTTAGTACAGCCAATCCCATGAACTTAAAATCATGGCTAATGCTACTTGCTTCACTATATCTAGATAATGCACTAACAGAATCCTTGTTCATAAAGCTATGAATATGTTCTTTTATTCATTCTTTTTATTCGTAATTGTTACAATTAATACTAGATTTATTTGACAAATTTGTTCACCCAGATACAGGGGTGTTATATAAAATAAAAACTAGCATTAATTGTAACAGTAGGAATATAGTATATCTAGCACAATGTAGATGTTGCCTACATTTTTATATAGGGAAAACAAATAGAATGTTTAGGGAACAAATAAAAGAACATATTAATAGCTTAAGGAACATGGATTCTGATATAATGAAGCAAGTAGCATTAACCATGATTTTAAGTTCATGGGATTGGAACAAATTATTCCAGGGGTCGAGAACTGGAAATATCAAGAATTTGATGGAAAATAGCGAGCTGAGATGGATACTAAAATTGAGAACAGAAAAAGGCAAAGGATTAAATGGGAAACTCTCTATGAAATGTGTGTTAGAAGCACAAGGGCTACCCAGGAGATAGCTTAATATGAAATTGAGCAGGACATATGCAGGAATCTATATATAGATATTAGAAATTTGAGCACTTTCTTTGTGAAGTGGAATAGTTTTAAGACACTGTTTGTGTTACATGTATATGATATATATTATATTTATATCTAAAAGATCATAATACTTCGCCTCAACTGATTTGAATACTATGTTGCTAAACTGTGACTAAAATGCTATTACTAATATGCCAAAATAAGAATATAACAATAAACTATTTCCATATATAGATATTAGAAATTATATGAGCGCTGCTTTTGTGAATTGCAGTTATTATAAGACACTGTTTCTGCTACATGCCTATGCTGCATAGTATATTTATATGTAAAATATTATAATATCTTTTCACAATTAATTTGAATGTCATGTTGCTGCTCTGTGATAAAACGCTATTACTAACATGCTACAATAAGAATACAACAATATATTATTTCTTGATGAACACTAATATGGTTGTACTAGCTTTACATGATAAGGGGATAAATAGATATATCCTTGTCAACTTTTGATATACTATGTGAGGTAATTATATATAGGATGTATTTTATAGTCTCAATGGATTAGTAAGTAGATAATGGAAGGTGATCTTTAATATATAATTAATGGCTGTCGTTAAGATCTAGATAGTGAGATAGAATTTATGTAAATAATCAGGTGATGACTATTGGAAATGACCAAGAATATATCATTTTTTTTATATAGGGAAGGTGTTATCATATACCCACATAATTTATGGTATATGTTAGTAATTAAATTTGGTATATTGATGGCTGCATATATTCTAGTTTTCCAAATTGAGTATTATTATTATAGGTTAGGCATGCCATCTATAAGCTGTATAATAGGATAATAATATTGTGCATATTTTCTACTAACCATGGTTTAATGCAAATGGCCTTGTGTTTCAGTTAAAGATGGGGATAGTTTTATTATAATGAGTGACTAGAATAACAAAATATGAAGAAAGGGTGAATATATCTATCTACATATATATATATATATATATATATATATATATATATATATATATATATATATATATATCTATATATATATATATATATATATATATATATATATATATATATATATATATATATATATATATATATATATATATATGGGTCTACCTGACAACGCCGAAAGCTGACAACGCCGACGATGAAAACACCGACACCAGAAGATCGAAAACTGAGATGACCGATGGATGAAAACCCCGAAGCTGAGAACACCGACATGTGAAAAGGCTGTGTAAGTATGTGGTAGTGACGGACGTTAGGGTGCGAGTAAGGTAAGTGTGCGATATTGACAGACTCTAGGGATAGGGGTGGGTTAAGTGAGTTAGGGTTAGGGCGCGGGTTAGATGAGTGTGCGATAGTGACAGTCTTTAGGGTTAGGGACGGGTTAAGTGAGTTAGGTTAGGGCATGGATTAGGTGAGTGTGCGATAGTGATGGACCTTAGGGTTAGGGTTTGGGTTAAGGTTATAGGTTAAGGTTATAGATAGTTGTGTATGTAAGGTTTAGTGTGGGTTTGTAAGGATTTTGGTGTGCTTGTGTTGTGTGTGTGCTTTTTGGACAGGGGATTTGTTTTGTTTGTTGGTTGTCAGGATTGTGGTGTGTCGGGCATGTGACGTTTTGTGTTTGTGAACTTTCGGTTATGTGGTGTTGGTGATTTCGTTGTCGGTGTTGTAGTGCGTCGGTGTTGTCAGGTAGACCCATATATATATATATATATATATATATATATATATATATATATATATATATATATATATATTTACAATCTGCAAAGTATTGTCATAATGTGGTAGACAATTGTTGTTGCAATATCTATGGTTCATATTTGATGTATTATATACATATATAGTTACATGTTGATGTCTGACATTGCAGTTAACATTCATTTGAATGTAACTTAATAGTAATATATTTATATAAACCATTAAATATAAAATAAGTGCATTAATTAATAATAGCCTATGAGAAGGGTATGTATATATATATATATATATATATATATATATATATATATATATGGATCACCTTTATATCCTCGAAATCGCGTTTCGCCGACACACTAATCACCGACACCAAAAGACCGACAACAAAAAATACCGACAACGCAAAACACCGAAAACCATTACACCAACACACTACACGTAAACAACACAGTACACTACATAACATATCCACTATCCCTAACCCAAACCCTAACCCTAAGGTCCGACACTACCACACACTTACCCTACCTGCACCCTAACCCTAACTCACTTACCCACCCCTAACCCCAAGATCCGACACTACCAAGACACTCATCCTACCTGCACCCTAACCCTAACTCACTTACCCACCCCTAACCCCAAGATCCGACACTACCGCACACTCACCCTACCTGCACCCTAACCCTAACTCACTTAACCCACCCCTAAACCCACAGTCCCTCACTATCGCACACTTACCTGTCCGCTCCCTAACACTAAATCTCTCACCGACGCACTTACCGAGTCCGTCGGGTTCTCACCTTGTCGGTCATCTGCGTTGTCGGTGTTTTCGTCCCGTCGGATTCCGTGTCGGCGAAACGCGTTGTCGGGCATCTGAAGGTTACCCATATATATATATATATATATATATATATATATATATATATATATATATATATTTTACTGAACTTAGTCTGCATGAATAGTTCTGCATTTATATTTACATCCTGAATAATATGGAAGAGGAAGGAATCTAGTGCCATAATATGCTTCGGTAATTTTGCATTATAAGTTTGTAAGTGGGTGATATAGTTGAATTATATATGTACGTTCTAATGTCGATTTTTATAGACATACTTTTGTTGTTGCCGCCCTAGATTAAACCTTATTTAATATTTATCTATTGGGGGATTATAAAGATATGGAGTTATAAAGTTCAGATAACCATATCATCCTTGATATGATTAATGATTTGGGTAATAAAAGTTTGTCGAGAAAGGTATCTTATTTTGTAGATCCGATATTATGTTAAAACTGATGACTGTTACTGTGCTGGCTGTAGCTCAGATGAGGTATTTTTACTTGGGGTTATATCTTGATGTATGCTGGTGCCTAGCTAGCATGAGTCGAGCGAACCCTACAGCATGATAATATATTTGTTTCACTCTCCTATATGAGATATATGATATATTTTATTTATATATAAATGTTTTATTTATAATTTTTATTTTATGTTGGCTTCTTATGCATGCATTGTGGATGCTGCCATCTGCTGGACATAGTTCATATAACTTTCATTTATATGTGCTTAGATTTTATTTATTTATTTATTTATTTATTTAACATTTGTTGAAAGGGAAAGTCCGACTAGGTTCCACAGATCCTGTTTTCAGCAGAAGCCTGGGGAGAAATGCTCCAGAAGCATGTCTTTAGAATTGTAGATGTAAATTATATTTCTGTAGAGTTTAAATCTGTAATCGACTTTCTTGAAACAAGTTATAGCGTCTACTGGGACTACCACGAGGAAAGCTAAGAGATGTGCTTTGATAGATGTTTTGGTCTGTCGAGAACTCATATGCACGGTAAATGTATATATGAATATGCTGTCTTTTCTGAAGCACTATTATGCGATCGTATAATAAGATTGGCTGTTATAAGTAAAAACATCCTTAAGATGCTTTTTGAAATATAAATTAGGGTTTGAATATGCTGAACCTTAGTAGATGGCAGCTACAGTATTTATTGATACTATTACTTGAAGTGTGAATTGATGTGCTAAGTAGGTACTCTGGTTTTCGGAACAGTGAAATGCATTGAGTATTACATATATTAGTATGCTGCTTTTGGGGAAAATGTCATGCAACCATAAACTAAAATAGGCTGTGAAAAGCAGGGATACATTTTCTGGCATTTCTGATATATAAATCAAGATGTGAACTCGTTTAACTCTAGCGATGGCAGTATAGGGACATAAATAGGGTCTATATTATTACACCGAACATTTAAAATGTCGAATGTTCTAATATCGATCCATTTTCAGCAAACACTGAAAATATCGAAGAAGCAGAAAACCAAATTCTTTCCTAGGGAAAGAATTTGGTTGTCGGTTTCTGTTGCTTCGGTGTTTTCAGCTCTCTTTTGGAAAGTTGCGGGTTAGGTATGTGTGCGATTGTGTGGGCATGAGGGTTAGGACAGGTTCGATTTCCTGTTTGTTGAAACTTAGAAGTCTGAAAAGATAAGACCTAGTAGGTGTAAACAAAAATATACATACATATTTCGTAACATTTTTAATTTATATGTATATAACTTTTTAAACTTATTTTTGTTATAATTGATACTTAAATTTTTATGTATTAAGTTATATTTAGATTATTTTTCATATGCAGCATGTTGAATTAGAGCTTTATAAAATTATTAGGATGTGTATATAATGTTTTGTAATTCTTTGTAATCTTTTGAATTACTATGTCTTTAAAACCTAATTAAGTGTTTTAATTTCCCGCACTTTTGTATTTAAATATGGGAGTCTGTTTATTTGTAGTACTTTCTGAAGAAGTTTGGAGTTTCAAACGAAAAGCGCTTAAAAGTTGGAGGTTTTTACCCTGTATCTGTGCAAAGTTGGAGGTTTTATCCTGTACTGTGCAATTAAATCCAGTGTGGAGAGGAGCCGTTTGTCAACTTGTTTTAATACTACTCAAAATGGGTTAATAAGTATGAATTTGATGGCAAATTAGAAAAATCCTCACTTATTAAACTTATCAAAAAGCTTAAAACCGATTCCAGAGGTCAGGTAAAAAAGCAACGTCAATTAGGAATTCCTCAGGCACACAGGAGGATTGAGGAAGCAAACCGTAGGGAACAGAAGAGCAATAACTCAAAAACAATGTTTTTAGATAAAGAGGATAATAACTTAGTAATAGCATCGGCCCCTCCGCTTCCCTTACCAGAATATGAAGTGAGCGGACAAGCTGGTCCACCCCCACGATATCCTGCTATTCCTGCAAAAGTGAAACCGTTTGTTAGAGATCCCATCGAGACCAGGTCTCGAACACGGGCAGGAAACTCAAAAGGGGACATTGAGTTATATTAAATGGGTAGAAGTTCATGATATATGAGTGAAGAAGAAATGTGCCCACTAATAGGAGTACCTAATCCTCAGGCAGGACAAGAAGGACAGGACCTAACTCTCTTAGTTTACAGACCTACAAGGCATGAGGTTAAGTTATAACTTAAATGGAGAAGAAGTAGAAAAAGTAGTCAGACAAATCGTGGGATCAGATTGGCACATGATCAGTTGCAACTGGAATCCTCATGACGCAGAACACAAACCCCTGCCACATAGTAGCGCAGAACTAGACAACAGAGTGAAAGGTCTTACAGACCGAATCTCTGAGAAATGGAAACCTAGGGCAGACTGGACTTGCATTAATCAATGCATCCAACAAGAAGGTGAAACTGTTGACAGATATTATGCTAGATTATTAGAGTGTTTTAATAACCATTGTGGAATGCAGGTACCTGAAGATCAAACACATGATTCCCCGTATGAGCAGCAGTTAAAGAATGCATTTTTAAAAGGCAGTATTTTGCCTATAAGCAGCTTTATTACAAAGCACATGGTAGATCATCATACAAGTAGACTACAGTCACTACTTGAATATGCTAGACATGCCGAAAGGCATTTTAACAGTAAAAAGAAAAAGAAAGCCTAAGTATTCTCCGTAGAAGATGGAGCAGAAGTTTATGTATTACAGTCCGGGAAAAAGGGCAAGAAAAATGCCCAGGGAAAACAGTCTGATCAACGATCAGAGGACTTTGAAGGGCGAAAGTAAAGGGGGGAGTGCTATAAATGCGGTAAGAAGGGACACCTGGCAAGGGATTACAAGAAAAACAAGAAGGCAACTACGGAAGATAAGGAGGGTGAGGACTGACTATATGATAGCCAGGAATCACTAGAAGAGAATAGCCAAGAATAGACAAATGCAAATGTGATAGAGGGAGTAGAGGATGTCACAGGAGAAATAGAGGAAGTGCAGGAAGTCACGGATAAGGATGTGACAGGAGAAATAGAGGAAGTGCAGGAAGTCACGGATAAGGATGTGACAGGAGAAATAGAGGAAGTGCATGAAGTCACGGATAAGGATGTGACAGGAGAAATAGAGGAAGTGCAGGAAGTCACGGATAAGGATGTGACAGGAGAAGTAGAGGAAGTGCAGGAAGTCACGGATAAGGATGTGACAGGAGAAATAGAGGAAGTGTGTGAAGCCACAGATAGTGAAGAAAATGAAATTTTAGACTTAGCTTTATTGAGCTTGGAGCACTGTTTAGCAGACACGAAACCAGAAGTTACACTCCTGGTAGAGGGGAGGGAAGTCACATTTTTGTGTGACTCAGGGGCCTCACAAACCCTGATACATACCACCAAACTGCCAGAGAACTCAGAGTCACCGGATTACATATTAGTGAAAGCAGCTAATGGACAGCTGTAGCGGGAGCCCCTCTCCCATAATGTTGCGATAACTGATCCTGTTTCAGAGTTAACCCAGAAGAGCAAAATTGTTGTTTCTGCAAAATGCCCAGTGAACCTTTTGGGCAGAGACCTTATGCAGCTATTTGGCATAGCAGTAGTTCCAACTATGCAGGGTATGGAAGCACAGTGACAAATTGATACTTTTGCAGTGCGATCAGAGGGTGAAACATTTTATTGGTACAGCCAGGACTTAGTTACGACTGGTCCAGGGGCAGTAAATGAAGAGCTGATGAATGTAGCCATCAGCAAGTTCCCCTCCCTTGACACTGACAAATAACAATCGTTGCATTGTACTCTATATTATTGTAACACACCAGGACCTGACAAGGAATATGAACAAGAGTTGTTTAAAAACCGTGCAAACAGATTAGTATTGCCTAATCTGTACTGGGATATGGAAGGGAACAGTGTAGTTAGCTGTTCATTACCCCAGGAGTTCTTTGCACTTTATAAATCTAATCGATTACAACATGTAAGCTTAACCAAGGACAAAAATGTGAAATGGGCAGACCTAGGAGAAAAAGTCACGAGGTGGGAAAAACAGACAGAGTTAGAACTGTCAGAACAGGGAGTACAAAAGCAGAAGTTAAATTGGATAACACAGACACACCCAGCTGTGCATTTGCAGTCAAGCAAGGACAGCGGATTAGCACTCTTATCAGAAGAGGAAGAAGATGCCTTACAAGGCATACCAGAAACTCTCTGGTCAACAGGCAAATCAGATGTAGGACTTATTTGTACAGCGGGACCAGTTATTATGCCAAAGTCAGCATTTAAATCACAAAAGAGACAGTATCCCTTGAGAAAAGATGCAGAGGTAGGAATCAAACCTATTATAGCAGCTTTACTTAAGGAAGGAGTACTGGTGGAATCACCTGATTCACTATGTAACACACCTTTATTTCCTGTTAGAAAAGCAAACGGAGAATGGCGTATGGTCCAAGATTTACAAGCTGTAAATGATGCAGTAATACCAAGGGCACCTACGGTGCCGGATCCACACACCCTGTTGAATGATTTGAAACCTCAGCAGAAATATTTTTCTGTGGTAGATATCAGCAATGCGTTCTTTTCAATACCGATACACCCTGACAGCCAATATTGTTTCGCATTCACATTTCAGGGGGAAAGGTATACATACACACGACTACCACAGGGATATTGTGAAAGCCCAACAATATTCTCACAAGAAATGGCAAGCAACCTGGCAGGATTTACCCCACCGAGAGGCAGTCAGATTTTACTTTATGTTGATGACATCCTGCTGGCAGCCCCCACCCAGCAAGATTGTAAGGAAGATACTATAGCATTGTTACAGTTTTTAGCTATTCAGGGACATAAAGTAAATAAAAACAAATTACAGCTTTGGAAAAATCAAGTTAGACACCTAGGATATGTAATATCCAAAGAGAGCAGAACATTAGATGAGGACAGAAAAATAGCGATTTTACAAGCACCGAAACCCACTACCAAGAAGGAAATGATGTCCTTCCAGGGTACGATCAACTTTTGTCGGAGCTGGATCCCAAACTATGCTTTGGAATCTGCACCGCTGACCAACTTGATATACAAGAAGCCTATGGCAGCACAGGATTTATTACAATGGACACCAGAAGCAGAATCTGCTTTCTGCAAATTGAAACAGCTGATAGCATCCTCACTAGTCTTAGGATTACCAAACTATCATAAACGTTTTTTCCAAACTGTAGATTGTAAGCAAGGTTATATGACATCAGGGCTAACGCAACAGCATAGGGACAAACAACGCCCCATTGCTTACTATTCATCACAACTGGACCCAGTGGTGCGGTCATTGCCCCACTGTGTACAAGCAGTAGTCACAGCTGCAATGGCAGTACAGGCTTTGGCCTCAGTAGTGTTGTTCCACCCTCTCACATTGAGAGTGCCTCATGCAGTCGCGATTATTTTACTGCAAGAAAAAGTAGCATATCTTTCTCCTGCTAGGCATCTTTCCTGTATGACTATATTGTTGAGCCAACCTCATATGACAATTGAATGATGTACAACTTTGAATCCGTCTACCTTGCTTCCAACTCCTGCAGATGGCACACCGCACAGCTGCCTGCAGGAGATTGAGCAAAAGACACTGCCTAGAAAAGATCTTACGGATGTTCCCTTGGATGATGCCGAGGTGACATATTGCGTGGACGGCTCATGCAAAAGGGGTCCCACAGGACAAAACCTAGTAGGATATGCAGTAGTTTCTGATACTGAGATTATAGAAGCAAAATCTTTACCACACAATTTATCTGCACAGGCAGCAGAACTGATTGCCTTGACACGTTCATGTACCTTAGCAAAGGGTAAATGTGTAAATATTTTTACTGATAGCCAGTACGCTTTCTCTACTGTACATGTTTTTGCGCAACAGTGGAAAAATCGAGGAATGATAACATCTACTGGCAAATCAATCAATCATGCACAGTTTATTTTAGATCTTTTAGAATCTATTCAGTTACCTCAGAAAGTAGCTATTTGTAAATGCATAGCTCATACCAAGCAAGAGGATAGAATTTCAAAAGGGAATGCAAGGGCTGATACAGCTGCAAAGCAGGCAGCTTCAGAAGCATTTCTTTTGAATGAGGAATTACAACCTTCTGAGATTTTAGACTTAGAAATGTTGAAAACAATGCAGACACTTACTATGCAGGTTGAGAAACAAAAATGGATAAAACGAGGAGCAATTCTCAAAGAAGGGCTGTACATCTCCAAAGAGGGAAAACCGATATTGCCATCTAACTTGTTTAGATATGCAGCTTTGTTGAGCCATGGGCAATGCCATGTCTCAACAGGGGGGATGGTACAGTTAGTGAACCGAGTGTTCACAACATATGGATTCATAAACTATACCAAAAATTTTTGTTTATCATGTCACGTTTGTAATAAACATCGTGCACAAGGGGCGTTAAAGCGCAAGCAGGGGAGTTTCCCTGCACCACCGTATCCGTTCCATACTCTCTGTATGGATTTCATAGAACTGAACAAATGTGAAAATAAGAAGTATTGTCTTGTCATTGTAGATATGTTTTCCAAATGGGTGGAAGCTTTTCCGACTAAAAATCCAGATGCAGCTACTGTTGTGAAAATCCTTGTTAAAGAAATTATTCCTAGATTTGGCATACCGGAAAAGATCTACAGTGACAATGGCACATATTTTGTGAACCAAACCATACAACAACTGAACACGTTTTTCAGAATTTCTTTGAAAAATCTTTGTGCGTATCACCCACAATCTGCAGGATTGGTAGAGAGATACAATGGGACGTTAAAAAATAAATTAAGGAAGCTCATTGAGAAAACACATAGAAATTGGGTGTATTGTCTGCCCCTGGCACTGTTGAGCATGAGAATTGTTCCAAATGCAAAGGGATTGACCCCTTTTGAGAAGTTATTTGGGAGGGCATATTATATACCTCAGTGGAAACCTCTCATGCCTGCAGATCAGGAAGCCGACTGTACACTTGCTGAGTATATGAGGAGAATGTTGAAATCTAAACACCTTTTACAGTTTAATTCTGTTTCAGATAAGGAATAAACCAGACCATCGGAAGCAGCAGTAGTCCCAGGCACGTGGGTCTGGGTGAAAGTCGTCAAGAAGAAAAACTGGACGACACCGAAGTGGGAAGGGCCATACCAAGTGCTACTGTCAACACCCACTGCAGTCAAGATCACAGAGCGAGCGTCCTGGATTCATCTGACACACTGTAAACCGGTTAAAAACTTTGAACTAGACAAAAATCTTGTTACTGTTACACCACAAGAGTAAAAATGACAAAATCCAGAGCATACAGGAATGCAGAACAGCTACAAAAAAATTGCATGATTATCCTGTTGGCTATACTGGTGACATTAATATTTTTGTTGTGGCCTTTCCTTTTTCCAGCCACACAAGCTAAACTGAATAAACAAGATGCATCACTCATAGACTGGCATCCAAACTTTAACACTTACCAAGCAATCAAACATGTCTATGCTGAGACTTTTAATGTTTCAAATTGTTGGGTTTGTACTGCAGTCCCCTAGGGGTCAATGAGACCTGGGAAAACTTGGTTTATGATACTACAACTGTTAAATCACAAGATAAAATAGCATTGCACCTGCCTGTTACACAAAAGGGAATTGTGTGTTTTTATAAAAATGATACTGTCCAGGTGGGTTGAAGTAATTGCAATATGACTGTTCCTTACAAATGTTACACCAAAGCTAATAATGTAGATTCTATTTGTGATACAGACTATGACTCATTTCTTAAATCAATGCACAGAACAATTAATGAAGTACAACATAATCCTGTTCTTTTTAAGCAACTGTCTATAATAAACAAGAAAATGTTTCATGCAGGGCAAGCATATGTTAATAGTAAAGTTACTACTAAGGTGGAAGATTGTTATTTTGTATGTGGCAAAAAGGCCTATAAATGGTTACCTGAGAATTGGTCCGGCAGTTGTTTTTTGGGTTATCTGGTTCCGGCCATACGACACATTACAGTTTTGCCTCGAGGTAAAATTCAAAATGCACGAGAGGTCACCAAGAAACCTGTCAGGAAACTTGAGAATCCAGTGGGACAGATCGAGGCAGGCTGGAGAAACCATCATTTCATGGGCGATAAACTAACACATATGGACTTGAGTGACACTGTCATATCATGGGCAGGCAGATTACCAGCATATGGAGCAGTGAAATCGATTTGGTAGCTGAGAAAACTGTCTAAACTCCTTGAAGTAATGAGCAATGCAACTTTTTCTGCTCTCGAATTAGTGACTGATGAAGTGAATGCCATGAGAACTGTGGTGCTTCAAAACCACATGGCTCTTGACTTCACCCTAGTGGTGAGAGGTAGTACATGTGCTTTAATCCAAGAAGAATGCTGTTTGTATATTCCTGACAACCAGCACGAGATAGACAACCACCTTGAAGTGATTCAGCAAGTGTCGACCATGACCAAACCAGGCCCAAACCCACTGATGGACTGTTTCCAGAAATGGTTTGGGGGGTGGGGTTCCATCCTAATGAACATTTTGATTGCTATTTGTGTAGGAATGCTCCTGTTGGGAGTATGTGTTTGTTGTGGCATCCCCTGTATGAAAAGATTGATCAAAGATTTTATAGATTTGTCGGTTTCTGAAACCTTATATCAAGGTACTGTGCTTGAGGAACTATTGAAGACTGAGATGCTTTCATGAGTTAAATTGAATGACTTTCT
Organism: Protopterus annectens; assembly: GCF_019279795.1. NCBI lineage: Eukaryota > Metazoa > Chordata > Ceratodontiformes > Protopteridae > Protopterus > Protopterus annectens. Next base: position 1,806,136,098 of record NC_056733.1, read on the forward strand.
TAACTGCAAACCCAAAATGGAAGAGGTTAGGAAAAGAAACAAATCATTTATGCTTTTGAAAGTAGAATAAAAGTATTAATAGCGGGAAATGTTAGAAAAATATGTATTAATATTTGTACATTAGTGCCTTTTTAGAAGCCCAAAAGGGTTAATACATTTATTCTGCTTTATGCTGAACAAATCCATATTAATGGCAAATGCTTTCCGACCTTGTATTTTGTCAGCACAGCTAAAATCTTGTTTATGTCTTAGGAAATGTACTGAGAAGCAGATGGTTTTTTGCTTGGTTAGGAAAATAATGAATAGAACAATACTGCTTTCTATAATGTTATTAAACTTAGACAATTAGCCCTGTCTGTGTTATGAGAATATACACAGCTGCAGGAAGGATAGATAAAGTGGAACAAAGACTGCTTGAAGAATATGAACTATAATCTGTGATTGCTTTGTGCTTGAATGAGTAGAGTACCTTGAAATATAACACAACACTGTAGAAATAATTGCAACTAGCTGCTGGTCTCTAAGGCCATGTTATTTTTCCAAAGTTTTCTCATGAATCTAGAAATGTTATGTCAGCAGAAAAGCATGAGCAACATCTGCTGTGAAAAACAATATTGTAAACTTGTGATTTACTATGTCAGCTTCAGTAGGCAATGTCTTGTAAGAATAGTATAAGAATGGCTTCACTTCCTGATTTTAGTTAGACAAACTCTATACTTTTGCATGCATGTTTTTGTCTCCTTGCCGCAAGAATTAAAGTGCCTTAACCTGAACCTTACGTGTATTGGTCTTTGAAGTTTTTCCTTCGACACATTCCGTCAAATATAAGCAGGGGATAAGACCCCCTGCACCCCCCATGTGGGGGGCACAGTCCCCCACACACCCTGTTACTAAAATATATGAACTCTGAGATTGCACTTCACTACACTATCATGAGCTATGTTGTAGTATAGCAAATTGAAACAGAACATTACTAAGGTTAAAACAGGCAGTCATAAAACATGTGATGTATGTCTGCCATTTTTATTCTGCGGAGTGCAATCTTGGAGTTCATATATTTAATTAGCAGAGGGTGTGGGGGAGTGCAGTCCCCCATATGGGTGGTGCAGGAGGGCTTGCCTCCTGCCCATACTTGCTGAAAAGTACTATCCTTTGTCTTGTATGTGTCTTTGTGGGTCCTTGTACTGGAATATTTTCATTCTTTATGTCCTGCATATTTTCAATCTTTTGGAATTTAGAATTTTGAGTTTTCAGGATTTTGGGCTTCCAGATTATGAAGTTCAGGATTGTGATATTTCAGGATTCTGAAGTAAAACTGTAACTTATACATCTGTAAGCTTGCTTTTATCAATGAATATGGGATGCTATCATATGCTTTTTTGTAATCTAGCTATGCCAGACTTAGATTCTTCCTCTTTTTATAATTCTCTGTTAAAGTTTTATTTAGTAATAAATGGTCCTTTGTTCCATATGACTTTCTTTTGTTACCGTTTTGTTCTTTTGTCATAACTGAGTTTTTTTCTAAATGACTATAAACCCTGTCAGCATCGGTCCCAATATATAGTTTGTATATTGTTGGAAGGCAAGTTATTGGCCAGTCATTATTAGGATGGCTTGTAGGTTCACTCTTAAGGAGGTGTATCATTTCTCCTATTGTTAGTCAGGTTGTCGTCCATTCAGGATCTGCATATAAGTAATGCTTGCTTAGAGCAATATCTTTGTAAAAAGATGTTACTACTTTTAGATAAAAGTTATGTGTTGTATTTGGGTCCAAGGTCTTAAAATTAGGAGATTTTCTTCATTTTATTTTAATTTCTCTGTCATTTCCTTCATACCATTTCACATCATCTACATTAGAACTCGTTACAGTTTCTTTTAAAGTTTCTATCCATTCAGCATATTTATTACGTATATATACATATATATATATATATATATATATATATATATATATATATATATATATATATATATAGGTTTACTATCAAAATGTTGATCGCCATTTGCCGACACCACTAACGCAAACTCCGAACTGTGATTTTTGATAATGTCGAACATATTCCGAAATGCATAATCTCGCCCCCCTTTTGACCCATGGTAGCACTTGTTTTGTGGTGTAGAGGTCAGAAATGTTGACATTCGGTGTTTTTTGTCGATATCTTGAGGAATCGGCATTACGGCTTTCGCATAAAGGAGTCGACAGTATGTACATTCGACGATGGGCGATCGACATTTTGATAGTAAACCATATATATATATATATATATATATATATATATATATATATATATATGTATAGCTATTATATTGCTATCAAAACTGGACATTGAATCGGATAATTATATTTCAAAAGGAGCCTACTTATTCATTGCAACTTCTCACTTCTCTTCTTACTGTAAGAGAAGCCCAATGTTTTGGAGAAGGTCTGGCATAGCTATGGTATAACCAGACTCTTAGAAGACTGAAAGCAGTAGACAGATATCGGAGATGGGACAAGAGTTAAGTAAGCACAAAATAAGAAGCAATGATCGATAAGGTTGGCAGATGGAGAAGATGCTAAGGGCAGAGTGAAGCTTGTTGGGCCTGTGACAGTGGGGCATGTAGCTTGGTCAGCATGTCAGTTATTGCATGTGTGTTCTCACTGTGGTAATGCCCACCCAGTGTTTAAGTGTTGGTTCAAAGAAGGACAATTTTCAGGCAAGGTCATGCTCACAGCTGAGAATGATCTTCTTACATTTAAACCTGATATTGTAGTGGGGGGAAGTGTCTTTTTGAGGTGCTAAGGAAAGGTATTCTTTTCAAGTCCCAGACAGGAAATAATTCTTTGGGATTTCCCATCAAGATTGAAGTCATCAGTGGGATTCTAGCAGATAACTGCAATGACAAAGCATAGAATGAATTAATGGCCAGTTTTAATGGGGGATATTTTACAGCACAAACCATCCCAATTTCCAACCCTTTGTTATCCTTCACTTAGTTGTGGGCAAGGAAGATGTTCATAGAGAATTACTTAATTAACATACTTTTGCAGGCAGGGTGGCCCATTCCTTTCCCCCTTTTTTTACCCTTCCAGGAGTCTCCTTTAGGCCTGGTTCCATAGAAAATACCAGGACAGTATATGCTCATTCATCACCTTTCCTTCTCGACGTGTACATCAGTGAATGGCAGCAACAGCAGACTAGATTCTCAGGTTCAGTATTCCTCATTGGAGAATGCCATCAGAATTATATGTACTTTCCCTGGCCCCTGGCTAGCAAAACTGGGCATAGCATCAGTGTTTCATTTACTTCCAATTTGACTGGATAACTGGCAGTTTCTGGTCATGTTGTGTAGACAGGCATTTTTATTTTGACAAAGCAAGCCCATGGGATGTGCAGTGGCCTTTTCCACATTTGAAAAATTCAGTTCTGTCCTTCAGTGGATATGACATTTGCATGTACCATACCAGTTAGCTGTACATTATTTGGACAATTTTTCTAATCGTGGGCAATGGGACTGATTGTGCCCTGGAAGGCATGGACATTTGTTCTACAGTTGTGTCAGGAGTTAGGGATTCCTCCTGGCACAGGGTAATGATGAAAGTCCAATCAAATCTTTGGTATTTCCAAAGATGGAGATGGATGCTCCTTCATTCACTTTCAGACTCCCAGCTTTGAAGCTAGCTTGACTACTGGCAGACATAGATAGGTTCATAGGTTCAAAGGATGATACTAGGCTATTGGCCGGGATGCCCATATAAGCCTAGCCAAGAATTTTGCCCATGTTCTCTTAAAGTCAGCACCTGTTTCCCCTGTCCAGCAGGGACACAAGTGGGATCCCAGGGGTATATTTTCTGTTTCCCATTCAGTCGTCCAGGTTCCTCTTAAAGATGGCTAGAGAGGTACTCTGCTTGACATGGTAAGGGAGTCTATTCCACAAATGGGGAAGTCTTTGGGACACATATCTATCCCACCAACAAGTTCTATTGATGTCACTACCAGGTGAAGGCCTTGCATGTATGCTGTATGAGTGGAGTTTGTCTTATGGATATGCAGCAACTCCATCAAGGCTGGGTCTGAAATGGCCTTGTATGCCAGACACAGGTCACCTCTGAACAGTCTGTAAGAGACTGAGTATTTGTATAGGATAGGTGTTTGAGACCCTGGATTTTCCTGGTCAGAAACCTCTGTGGTCTCTCCAACTGCTGCATGTGCTTGGTAAGGTACATGCCAAAGGGGGCATTGTACTTGATAGTGGGTCTGATACGGGAAGAGTTCAGGGATGTTATGACCTCCTTGTTCCTGGATGTAGTACCCTTATTTATGAGATGGACCATGTAGAAAGCCTTCCATACAATGGAGGCAACAACAAAAGTCAGGTTGCTATCAATCTGGGTGCCAAAGTCCCTCATGACTGACTGTATGCTTGGTATGTTGTTTTCCCCAAATGGGATGTTTTCTTAAAGGCTATGAAGGTTAGGATTCAAGAGATTATGCAACTGCTGAGCCTTCTCAATGGGTAACTAATGCCATATTTTTTTTATTCTGAAAACCAAACAGTGGTTTTGCTTCTTGCTAAGAAAATATCCAAGACTAGTTATTTCAATCTTTATTGATGCATTTAGTTCTCCACAGTCTTAGAATAAACTTGTTTTTTAAGACATGTAGAGCACTGGTAGAGACAATGAGATCACTGGCAGTCTTTCTCGTTTACAGATCAACAGACTCTAGTCTTTAATGCCAGATGCCCAGTAGGGAACTACTATCATTCTTACCTGCTTATGGCTGATTGGTGCAGAGAAGCATCAAGACTGGTTTCTTAGTCCTGGTCAGATATCATCAGGAAATCTTACAGAGATGCCCTTCAAGTTTTAATGGAATTTTGCAGTGCTATGCCTTTTTCAGAGAGGTCAAGGTCTCCAAAATGCATTTGTTAGTATTTGCTTTCAATGTGTTGTCACAGGGAAGATGCTAAGACTACTTGTATTTATTTGTCAGCCCTCAGCCTTTGGAATGCCCTAGCAGACTCACCAGAATATACCAAATTGTGAATTATTTCCTGAACAGTAATTGGCTGGAGGATGGTCTCAGGTCTCGGCAGTGATAGTAGGCATCCACTTGATAAAAGCATGCTTTGCAGCCTCCTGGAAGGGATCCATAAAGTTCTCTTGGATTACCAATATTATATATTGTGGTCTACTCGTATGTGCTGGTTGTTCTGGAGGGTGTTGTACACAAGGGGACTACTACTGAAGATAACTTAGGGAAATGTCTATATTTTCAAATATTTCGTTTCCATTTGGCTTTGACATTCCAAAACCGTTCGGCTGAGTTGAGGTCAGCAGATCAGTTTATTATTGTGTTCCTCCCAGTTGGTTTGTCCTGTTCATTGCACGTCCACCCCCTGCAGCTTTTAAGTTAGCTGTTCTCATTCTGAGTTAGTTTATAACTTTCAGTATAGTAGGACAATTATGCTTAGTGAATTGAGTAACCTCCTACACAGAAACAACATCTCCCAGCTTTGGGCATTAGTCCGCACTCCTTCTGTATCAGGAGGGCATCAGACTTAGACAAAGAAGGGCAAATAATTGGCGTTATTAGAAGGGCAGGGCATTGCACATCCTTCACCATTTTTAAAATATATAAGATAGGGTTGGCCAGCAGCCTTTGGTAATTTGTCAGATTGTTTTTCTACAGGTCTATCATGCATTGTGATTCTCAGTCAAACGTTCATTTTAATAGTTTTAGGAGGGCATCGTTAAGACCCAGTGGCTGCAATATGGGCTTGGATCCATCTTCTACAGGAGTCGTTTGGAAGGGCTTCCCTGTTTTGGTTTGTGCTCAATTTCTGCCAGTCTCTCATGCATTCATCCACTGGGACACCCACATTTAGTGTTGCTTCACTTTGGAGACAGTGATATTGGGCTGGTGGCAAAAAACAATTAATGGCTGACATTTTTAGAGTTCTGTTTGAAGTTCAGTGTTATCTACAGATCAGTTTTGTGTGTGGTCAACTATCATCCATAGACTCTGATGGAAGAACATGGCAACCCCAGCAGTAACTGACACAATGCAGAAGTTCATTAACCAAAAAGTATTCAAGGCATCTCTATCATTAGCCTTTCTCATGGTGAAATATTGGGAATTAAAATTAAAATTTTAGACCATTTTAACTTCCAGTTCAATCTGTCAGCTTTCCATGGTAGATTAAGTGGTGTGGTACAGCCAGGAAAAAGTAAAAACAAGCAGTGCTGCCTAGTGGGTAGTAGTGGAAGGAATTATAGCCCCTTTTTGGTATCCCCCTCCTTTCCCAGGCCATTGGATCAGCATAGTGGTTGGAGGAGAGTGAGCAGTGTTACACAATGCATTCCCATAGGGACAAGTGTGGTCAGACAGGGCTAACAGGGGGGCAGTTGGTACACTGCCTGGAATGGGTTGCCTAAAATGTTTTTAGTTAGTAGTTCTGTCATTTCATAATGTTTATTTGGTGAGTGTTTAAGCAGTCATTTTGGTGTTAATACTTAATAAAAAAGTCACAATGGCTATGTTGATCTTGTCTGTTTTATGAGAGTAGAGAACCAGGGACAAATATACTTCCTTCATGGAGGAAATTATATCTGGGGCCGCAAGGCGCATGTCTCTAGCAGAGATTTACATCAGTGAAGACTGTAGCCATTAACATCACTTACTGCATGTGGTTCTGTTGATCATCCTTCCTCCCTTCCATGTTTTATTGTGTGAGGGGCAGTTACCAGGCCAATTATCTTTACTTTTGGACTCCCTTATGTTCTTGGGCCATTGGACCAGAATAGTGGTTGGAGGTGAGAGTGTGCAGTGCCAGATGCTTCACTCCAATGGGGAGATGTACCAAAGGGGCACCTTGCTTACCTAAGGTTAACAGGAAGGTGGTTGGTACACCACTCAGAAGGGACTGTTCAAAAAGGTTTCATTTTGTAGTTTTGTCATTATGTAAGATTTGTTTAGTCAGTTTTTAAACAGTCATGTTGCTATTTGCATTTAATAAAAATGTTGCACTGACTATGCTGGTCCCTTCTGTTTTATAGGTTCATAGGTTCATAGGTTTATACTAGGCTATCTGCCCTAAGGCATTTATAAGCCTAGCCCAAATTATTGTGGCTTACGCCACCCCTTATATGAAAAAATACTGTGCCCATTAGTTTGTTGTGCCTCTGTCCAGCAGTGACCCAGAGATGATTCCCGGGGTAAACCTACGATCTCCCATCCACAGGTCTAGATTTCTCTTGAACAGAGTCAGCGAGGTGCTCTGCCTCACATGGACCGGGATTTTATTCCACAGCATAGGGAGTCTCTGAGTGATAAATCTATCCCTCCAGCACATCCTATTTATATCCGTGCTAAGGTTTAAGTCGCTTGCTCTAGTGGTTTTGGTGGATTTGGATTTTTGAGGTGGAGCATGTCCATTAATTCCGGGTTGGACATGGCCTTGTATGTCAGGCACATGTCACCTCTGAGCAGACGGTATGCGACTGAATAGAGCTGGAGTTTCTTCAATCTGGCAGCATATGACAGATTTTGGAGTCCCTTTATCCTTTTGGTGAGGAACTTTTGGGGTCTCTCCAATTGCTGCAGATGTCGGGTGAGATACATCCCGAATGGGGCATTGTACTCGATCATTGGTCTGATAAGTGAAGAGTACAGGGGAACAATGACCTCACTAGATCTGGATGTGAATCCCTTCAAGATCAGGTGGGCAATGTAGAAGGTCTTTCTAACCACTTTAGCAATGTGAGTGTCAAAAGAAAGGCCACTGTCAACCTGGGTCCCCAGGTCCCTGATAACCTCTTCTGTGCTTAGTGGATTGCCACCTATATGGTAGCTTGGGGTTACCTTGTTTTTCCCGAAGGGTATGACTATACATTTTTGGCGTTTAACTTCAGGCCATGGCTCTGGCACCAGCTATCTGTTTCCGTGAGTCCCTTCTGAAGGATATCCGTGTCTGATGCACTTTCCACTATGGCCCAGTTTGCAGTCATCTGCAAACTTTGTCAGCCAAAGTCCTCCCATGTTGGCCTGTACTTCTGAGAAGTAGATGCCAAACAATAGGGGCCAAGGACCGAGCCCTGTGGGACACCACTTGTGACCGGCTTGGAGTCTGACACAGCGCCAGCAACTCTAACCCTGTGGGTTCTGTCCTTAAGCCAGTTTGCAACCCATCTTGTGACATATGGGTTTACATTTAAGCTGGTAAGTTTTTCTACAATACCCGAGTGGGGTATTGTGTCGAAAGCCTTTGCAAGGTCAAGGTAGGCTGTATGGACTGCCTTTCCCTCATCAATGGCCTTGGTGACTATTTCGAAGAACTCGACCAAGTTCAAAAGGCATGATCTTCCCTTGACAAAGCCAAACTGGGTCGGGTCCAATGTCTGCAAGTCCCCTATATCTTTGTTTATGAGCTCCATTATGATCCTCTCCATAGCTTTGCAGACTAGACTTGTTGAGCTTATGGGGCGGTAATTACCAGGGTCGTAGAGGCGCCACCTTTGTGGAGTGGGACCACAGTTGCCGTACGCCACTCCTTGGGCACGTATCCTGTGGTAAGGCTGAGATTAAACAGCTGCCTTATGTGCGGGTTTAATTCCTCATTTAGCTCGTGTAGCACACAGCCGGGGACACCATCCGGTCCCATTGATGCTGTGTTTTTAGCTTTAGAGAGAGCAGCTTTCACCTGCGCATTTGAGATGTCTGGGAGGCTACACTCGGCTGGGATAGTTATCTCTCCTTTAGGGGAGAGGGGTGAAGTTTGCACTGAACCTGTCTGCCAGTATGTTGGCAATGTCTGTGGGTTCAGTGATTTTTGTATCATTTTGGACTAATTCTGAGCATATCTGTGAGTTTCCACCCAGGTTCCTAACATAGCTGAAAAAGGCCTTATGATTGTCCTTTGAATCCATGGCAATTTTTCTCTCAAAATTGGCCTTAGTTGATTTTATGAGTGCTCGTATTTTTTACTAATAATGATCAGGGTGACTTCCCTTTTATGGATTTTGTTCTATCATGTAATAGCTTTCTCCTCTTATTGTAAAGTTTGTTAATGGCTGGGGTCCACCAGACTGGACGTTTGCCCTTTGTGGAAAGAGTCTTGGTTTTATTTGGGATTGCCTGATCCATGCAGTCCTGGAGGTGTTCATAGAAGGCATTTGTAAGGGCTTCCGCAGCTTGGGTTGTGGTTTCCTCTGACTCAGGGGCCTTGAAGGATACCACACCAGTCTTGAGTAGTGTGAAGTTTGCTTTAGAGAAGTTCTTCACTATGGTCTTTTTTGTTTGGGGTGGGGGCGGGATGTGGATTTCCAGTGAGATTAGTTTATGATCAGATCTCACCAATGAGGGATATACTTCCGGTGTGGAGCATTTTGTCCCCGTGTTTGTGACAATGAGATCTAGTATATTTTCTCCTCTCGTGGGAACAGTGACTAGCTGTTCCATGGCATTTGAATTTATGAACTCCAGGAACCGTTGGGCTAGAAAGTTAGGGCTTGAGTAATGTTCCCAGTCTATATTCGGGTAGTTGAAGTCACCCAATATGATGGTGTTTGGAGATACATTTATACCCTCCAGTGTCTTCAGGAAGGCTGTGTGGGGTTCCTGAGTTTGAGAGGGTGGCCTGTAGCATGCTACAATTTGTAGAGCAGTTTTGCCTATTGTTAGTTGCACCTGGATGGTTTCCGAAGCTTCATGCGTTGCCACCAACCTGGAGGTGTGAGTATCCTTTATGAATATGGATACACCCCCTCCTTTTGTGGAGTGGTCCGGGTTTTGGGGCCGGAACACATGATATGAGGTAAAACCTAATAGTGCCGGGGTGCTCTCAGGAGCCTTGAACCAGGTTTCAGTTACAGCACAGACATCGATGTTCTCCATACTGAGAAGGGCCTCGAGTGCGTGCATTTTGACATTTAGACTTCTGGCATTGAGCAGCATTACCCTCAATTTCTTCCCATTTTTGTTTTCTAGGGTGGTAGGTTTAGAATTTGAGCCTTGCCTAAAAAGGCACTATGGGGTGGCAAGAGCCTTAGCCAATATCCGAATCCCAGGGTGACAGGTGCAAGCCATCCCTTGCGAAGCAGCGTGGCTTGTCAAGCATGTCATCCCAGGCAGACAGACACTGGATCCCCTTTGAATGACACCAGACATTAAGCCAATTGTTAAAGCTGATCATCTTGTCTCTATATTGTGGCATCATTCTTGGTGAAGGAAGGATACTGCTCAGGGTTAGGGTCATACCTGCCTGGGCTACATAATCAGAGAGCTCCTCTATGTCTCTTTTCATGCAGTCCAGGGAGGTACGTCTCAGGTCATTCACACCAGCATGGACAATGACTGTGTCATATTTGTACTTGCTGTGGAGTGACCCGAGTGCTTGCGTTATGTGGCGGATTCTAGCGCCCGATAGGCAGCTTACTGTGACCCTCTCCTTGTTCAGCCTGGTGAGTGGGACGTCAGTGTGTCTGACTATGGAGTCACCTATGACAAGTATGTTTGGTGTTGTATTTGGCCTTAAGGGCTGTGACTGCTTTGCACACTGCTTTTGTGGTTTATGTGTTGCTTGTGGGGTGTCTTGAGGTAGCAGTTGTTTGGGTGTCTGCTTTGGAGGCCTCTGCTGTTTAGGTAAATTTTTACTCAGAGCCTCCGAGTATGTCTTTGTGTGTTTATGTGTTTGATTACGGGGGTAGTGGGCCAAGGAGTTCTAAATGTTCATAGGTACATCTTAGAGCTTTTTCTTTTCTTTTTTTTTCAAATTATTGATTTAATGGTGATAAATCGATTAAAAATAATGAATAAGGAAATATATTTAGTCTAATTTTTTCTTTCAAGGAAAAATAAGTTGTATCTAAAGTTTAATGATTTAAGCTAAGAACATAGCAGTTCCCCAATAAACTGACAAGATAAATGTGAGGATACATAAATTCTAATGGAGAATAGTGCCTGCCATCCTACACCCTCCAAAAAGACATAGATTTCTGTGTACTACTTTGGTGTTGGACTAGGATAAAAAGTAAAAAAACAAATGAGAGGAAACTAAAGCACATGGATAAAATCCACATAAAGACAGGGAATATATGCAGACTCCACAGAGAAGAAATGAGCAGCCAAGAACAAAACAAGAGAACCAAGCACTGTTAGATGACAACACTACTCAGTGCATCGCATTGACAATGATCAGTTACTGTCACACAAATTCTGACCACAGTGCAACAGGCAGCCTCTTACTGCTAAATAGGAATATGTCATCTTCTCACTTCATTGCTGTCAGAATACAGTGTAACTGACTGCAGACTCTCCCACCACGTGTCTCAACTTCAGGAAAAAAAAATAAAAATAAAGGCAGACAAAGGACCAAAAATAGCAACATCTGTTGCCTTTAAATATTTAGAAACTTTCTAGAATAACAGTTTTTCCATTAGCATGTTTTTTGAAAGCTGTGAAGTTAGAAACTAAAATGTCTATCATCATTACTCAATTACTGCAATCCTTATTGATTTGCCAGAAAAAATACAAATTTATGAGGAACACACCAGTATGTGACACAAAAAGTTAGAAACATTCTACATAAATATGGCAAAACTGACAACATTTCTGCCTCCTACACATATATGCAAGTAAACTCACAAACACACACACGCACGTGCGCACACACACACACACACACACACGCACACACACACACACACGCACACACGCACACACACAGACACACACACACGACTGTCAATTACAACTACTTGTTTGACTTTGATTTCACACCTCAGATGTTTGATTGCGTCAGATGAATGAATGAATGAATGAATGAATGAATGAATGAATGAATGAATGAATGAGCAACTGTCAGTTATTAATAATAATGAATGAATACAGACATTAATAACTGATAGTGAGGAATTTATCCTGTCAACTCACTGTCAAAATACAGTATGCAACCCACTGCAACCCCCTTAACACACACATACAAACATACACCAACTTCTCAACCTCCTAGCTGAAGAGTCAGGGAGAAACCTAAACTAATGGTGAACAGAGGACCTATCATATACTTGCAAACTTGCTAGCATAACAGGCCTCACATTAGCATGTTTTGTTTTAAGGCTATTAAGCCTGAAACTCGAATGTCGTCCTCATAATGTAATGATTAAAATATTCATTCATTTGATATAAAAGCAACATGTTTTACAAAGACCAGAACAGAATATGAAGCAAAAAATGAAAGAACTTCTATGATATCAGGGCAACTAAGAACATCTACAACTCCCACAAACATTCAAAGACACACACAAAGACACACATACAAAATTTCCTGGCTTTCAACTCTTAGTCTGTGCTACTAATCAGAAACTGATTCCAAAATTACTAAAAATGTGAATGTTTAAAAGAAAACTCCATGGTCAGAGGAGTAATATTATGGGTTCATAATAATATTTCATGCTCACATATGAATTTAGTTACTGAGATAGATTGCATAATTGTTCAGAAATGTTTATCTTTTTAACAAGTAAATGGTTTGGAAATGTTCTTTGTTAACTTACTCCTGGTACAGATTCTCTTAAATGTTGGAATTACCTCCACTGTTTAAAGCATCACTTTCAAATTAAAGATATTATGCTAATGGGAAACTTCAATTAAACTAGTGTTTCTTGTTCGAATCTTTCTAGAAAAAAAACACTTATGAATGATAATTTGTTGACATCATATTACAACAGGGACTGACCCAACTTATCACTGATGGTACCGGAAGGACTAATATTCTTGACCTGGTTCTTACTGACAACCATGGTTTTATTGATAGCTTAGTAGTTAAGGCACCCCTTGGACTTTCAGATCACAACTCATTGAAGTTTCAGTTAAAAACACAGACTCCTGCAATAAGAGATCATAAAAATACAATCATGAAAGAATTGATTATATGACTTTAATAGAATTAATATACTTGACAAATTGGTACTAATGTTTATTGAATCATAAAGCAAATTTTGAATACAACATGTTGCATGATTTACTTCTTAAAAGTCTTGAATCCACAGTTACAGGTAAGATAGTTCACATAAAAATACATTTATTTCCTGGTAGAATTTGAATCTTTATAAACTATATAAGAAAATGCAAAAGAAATAAAAGGTTTACAATAAACACCCAACAATATCAAACCAGAGAAGATTTAATAGCATACGTAGCTCCATTAAAAGTAAAATTAAAATGGAAAAATTAAGTTTTGAAGATGAACTTTGCTCTGGATACTAATATAAGAAAATATTTAAGTATATTAATAGTGTCAACAACTCTTATCCACCAGTAAACACCATGAAATCTGATGGCAGTATGCATGATGTTTTGAAAATAGTACAGCTACATCTTTACAACCAATAACTGTAGAACACTGTTCAAAGTTAGAACTGCTTTTTTTATTAACAAAAAAATCATGTTGCAATTCTCACAGTTCAACATGTTGTTTTTATATACTGGAGATGATAAAAAAGACTTTTAAGTAAAATAAAGAATTCTACTTTTGTGGGGCCTGATTTCATCCCTTCCATACAGATACCAAAAGGTAAAAATAACTTACTATGATATTACACTTAATATTTAACAGGTATTAAAACAGGTACTGCTCCCAGCTCATTTAAAAACATTTCCTATAACAACAATATATAAAAAAGTTAGTAAACGTAATGTTAACAACTATAGACCTATTAGCCTGAGTTCAGTTTTGGGCATAGGTTGAAAAATGCATTACCAAAATTCTAAGAAACAATAACACAAATTTCACAATTTTGGGCTTAGATCAACATGTTTTTCTTAAAAGAGGATCTATGTAGACACATTTATTAAGTTTTTATGATCAAATTACTAAGGCTTTAGATTTAGGCTTCTTATGTGGAGTGATGCTTAGCTTTGGCCATGGCCAGTGGGTCCCTTTCTTACCATTTACTCTGCAAAAGCCGTATCAAGGTTAAGGTCAACATATTCCTAGAGAAATGGACTATGCCATGGTTAACTGAAATATCACAATGTGTAATCATAAAGAACATAACACCAACGCTCATCTTATCCATCTGGAGTTCTGCAAGACTTAGTTCTTGGTCTGAGGTTATATAATATTGTAGCTGCCTCCAATACCAGATCCAGACATGTTGGATAAATATATATGCAGATGACTGTAAGACTGGGTTTATTGCCTAAAATGATTCTGATACTGAATATTTAAATTCTTACATTTGACAGAAAAAGATGTACTTTATTCACCTGTGTACCTACTAGAACATCCACCTAAGGAAGTAATCCAATATAAAGACCTAGGAATAAGGGTGACTGTTAACATTTCTTTTGACATAAATGCTTAGACAATACATAATAAAGCTCTGAATTAAATGTGATACATGTTTAAAAATCTTAACACAAGAGATGAGATGTGTCTTATGTTGCTATATAAAACATAGCTTAACAACTTTTGTGCATACAGTGCAAATCAGGTGAATCATCATGACAGAGTACAAAGAAAACTCTTCATGAGGATTTTACTTCACAAAGATTATAGTTATAATAATATATGCCTGTACCTCAACTTATTTATTATCATTACATCCATGGCAAATTAATATTTGGATACTAAGTATTTTATGATTCTAGTTTACAACCTATCTTGGATATAAGAAATTACAACTGTAGTTTAACATGGAGAACTCAGGCTGTGAAGTTTGATTTAGGTACTCTGAGGCCACAATTACATCGTTCTTACTTAATGGAAAGATTGGTGATATCGTGGAATAAATTAGCATGTCAAATTAGAGACGGTAATAACTTGGAATCCTTTAAGAGACAGCTGGATTTGTGGGTTAGGGAGAAAGTGTTTGATCCATAAATCTTTGAGACAGCATATTGCCATATGGCCTTAATACTGGTATACAACGAATGAACTTAAAAACATACAAACATGCACACGCGAGCATACACACACACATACACACACACACACACACACACACACACACACACACACACACACACACACACACACACTTACTTAAATGTATACTATATTTAAAAAATAAATAAAAACAAAAATGCGTTACTGTATTCTTTCTCCACACTCCCAGTGTTACTTCTTTTTAGGCATGGCTGAACAAAAATGTGTTACTGTATTCTTTCAACACACTCCCAGTGTTACTTCTTTTTAGGCATGGCTGTTCACAGATTCATGCAGCGACCTGGGGAAATCCTTTTTTGAGTGATTTTTTCCAATGTACTCAACAATAGCATGAAAGAGTTGCACACATTGGTGGAGTACACTTACTGGCTGACCACTTTCAAAAAGCCAAGCAACTGGACTAAGATTTTGTTTTTTTTGTTTTTTCAGTCCGGGTTTTTCTTGCAGCTCTACTCATGAGCACCAGTGAAGTTCTGATAACCAGAAACTAAAACAGAAAGCTGAATAAACTTTCAGATTTTTTACTGTTTTGTTTTAGTGGGGGGGATTACAGCCCAGTAGACAGTACTACAGGTGACCCCTGGTGGAGATCTTTAAGTCACCTCCTTTTCATTAATCACATAGACAGAATTTTAGAACATTTGGGAGAAATTAGGAGGAATGTTGATTCCAATACCCTTTTTAAACATATTAAAGAGAATCTTGGTCACTCTTTTGTTTTTCAAGTGTTGCAGTTAGTACATAAGAGTTTAAGGGGTGGACCTTTGAGAGATAGAACTAAAGGTGCTGAAACAAAATAGATAATTACTTTGCAAGCAGATAGACACAGTGGTGCAATGGTTAGCATTGTCGCCTCACAGCAAGAGGTTCTCCTGTTCGATTCTCGGCTGGAGCACCTACTGTGTGGAGTCTGCATGTCCTCCCTGTGGAGTCTGCATGTCCTCCCTGTGGTCGAGTGACATTAAAGCCATACACGTAGGTGCGTGCGTGAATGGGTATGCTTTCTTTGAAGGTTGGGCATCAGGCTGGCAACTCGGCACCATAATAATCCACTGCCAATCATTAGTGGACCAGAGTTCTGCTGCGGCAACCCCTAACTGGGAAATGCCAAAAGACTTTTTACTTTGCAAGCAGATAAGCATTTTGGCTTGAATGAAAGTGTTCCCCTTAAGCCATTTTTGGAATTATGTAAATTGAAGTATTAATTTAATTGTTAATTACTGGCTGCTATGTGAATTAATTGATCTTAATTGCTCTTATGTTGTATATAAGGATGATGTTCAGTTTTAATGGTTTGGTCTGAAGAAGTACTTATTGCATGAATGCGCTTACCTCTTGTTATTGAAAAGGTACTTTTATTCTTGGACTCTTCAGTCGTGGTGGTTTATTTCCATTAGTTCAATAGTTTATGATGAATTATTTGAACTGCGTATGACTGGTGTACTGACTTATGAACTGTTTTTATATTTAAATGTTGATGAACCTCAGTTACCAATCTTGCATGGGTTACCAAAGATTCATAAACATGCCACTGAACTTCCTATGAGTCCGATTATAGCTGGACAGGGCTGGATTATGGAGCCATCATCTAGTTATGCTGAGACTAAGTTAAAACCATCTTTAACAAAAGCACCCACTGCCATTAGAGATGCAGAAGATTTTTTTACATGGGTTATACGAATGTGTTAATAGTATTGATGGCAAAGATTTAATTTTTGGTAACCTTAGATGTTTGTATTCTATTTACAGTAATTACAAATGAGTATGGTCTGGAAGCAGTTAGAAAGTTTTTTATCTACTAATAGTGATTATACTAGGAATGAAATGTCTTTCATCTGTGCACTTTTAAATATTGTTTTAGAAAATAATGACTTCATTTTTATTTATTTGAAGTTTGTTTGCCAGGATGGTCCATTGGGCCGAATGAGCCCATTTTCAATGGAGTCCTGGGGAGAAAAGCTCCATAGATACAATATCAAATATACAAGTAAAGAATAAAAATAAAATACAATAAAATAACATAACAGTTTGTGTCAGAATAGTACATATAAGCACAAGTAAATGATAACGCAACAGGAAAACACAGAAGAGCATATGTAACAATTCATGTCAGTTTACAATTTTATAGTCTCTATGTTTACTTGAGAAAGAAAAGAAAAAAAAAGTGTTAAGTAAGACAATAGTTAGTAGGTGTGTGCATGATGTATTAACATAAGAGATTAATTACAATGTGTATGTTCCTATAGGAGGGATGAGTTTATAGACTAAGGGGGTAAGGTAGTAGCTGGTGATGTTATGCAGGATGGGAACATGAGCATTCCCAGAGAGATGATAAATGTGAGTGGAGGAGAGATTTAAAGATGGGAAGGCTGCTGGTACTGCAGATATGAGGTGGGAGGGAGTTCCAGAGATGGGCAAGGGAAAAGGAGCGTAAGAGTTTGCCTGCTGGACAGGCTGGTTTGTGGAGTTCAATTAGGTTCTGAGTGCTGGTTCTTAGGGTTCTGCTAGGTTGGTGCATGGTGAAGGTTGAGGCGAGTGAGGGGCAGAGTGAGGGCTTGAAAATGAGCTTATGAGCATGAGTTAGTTGAGTGTCGATAAGGTAGTTGGGAAGCTCTAGCCAATTTAGTTTGTGGAGGGCAGTACAGTGATGGGAGGAGGATCTGTGCCCAGTGGTGAATTTAGAGAATTTGCTGTAGCAGGAGGAGAGTTTTGTTTTGATAGAGGATTGTAGGTTGGTTAAGAGTGGGCACCATAAAGGAGAGAAGGGATGAGGTATGTGGTAGATAGGAGGAAACTAGTGGATGGGGAAAGGAAGCGAATATGGCGATAGAACATACCAAGTTTCTGATGTGTTTTTTTAATGTTTGTTTATATATGGGAATCAAATTTAAGCTGATTATCGATAAGAGCTCCTAACAGTTTAGCACTGGAGACAATTTCTAGGGATGTGTTGTTTTGACTGGTTATGAGGAAGGAATTTATGTCGATAGTTATGCTTTTGGATGGGGTGAATAACATGAGTTTGGTGTTTGATGGATTGAGAGCTAGATGGTTATCATGCATCCATTTTTCAGTGGTTGAGAAGGCATATTGAGTTAGTTTTATAAGGGAGGGAATGGAGTTTACAGCACAGATAATAGTAGAATCGTCTGCATATTGGACTAATTTAGCATTTGGGATATTGTGGTGGAAGTCATTAATGAAGATGTTGAACAGTAAGGGACCAAATATGGAACCTTGGGGTACACCAGTGTCAGTGTTGAGGAAAGATGAGGTAGATTTCTTCCATTTGACAGATTGTTGCCTGTTGGAAAGGTAACTGGAAAACCAGTTGATGCAAGAGGGTGAAAGGTGTAGGTTAGAGAGATTGGTCAGCAGGAGGGAATGGGAGATGGTATTGAAGGCCTTAGAAAGGTCTAGGAAGAGAGTGGAGACAATGCAGTTAGAGTCTCTAGCCTTATTTACAGTTTCAAGGAAGGAGAGTAGTGCAGTAGAAGTGATGTGACTGGGTCTGAATCCATGTTGTGTTGGGGTTAGTAGGTGGCTATTGGTGAGGTATATTAATAGTTGTATGTGGATACATTTTTCAAGTAGTTTAGAGATGGGAGATAAGATGGCGATAGGTCTAAAGTTGGAGATGTTATTATTGTTTCCTCCTTTGTGGAGGGGAATAATGTAGGCTTTTTTTCAAATTTGGGGTACATAACCGTCTTGGATTGACTGGTTTATAAGTATACAGATGGGGGAGGCAATGGCTTTAGCAGCTGTCTTTAGGAAGAAGGAAGGGATATTATCAGGGGCATTAGAGCAAGGTTTTAATTTTAGAAGGAATTTTTTTATAGTAGATACAGGTATGGGTTTGAGAGAGAAGTGAGGGAGGTGGGAGGTGGAAGAGCCTGAGGAGGAGGGGGTAGTGGGAATTGTAGCTGGATGAGTGGAGTTATTTATGAATGATGATGTTAATTTACATATGGAGTCAATGAAGAAGTTGTTAAATTGGAAGGCTAAGTCGGTATCAGAAGTATTGTGATCAGGGTGTGGGTTTTTCTTTTTGCCAGGGTTGAAGATGGAGGAGATACTATCCCAGAATTTTTTTGGGTTAGTCTTGTGATTATTTTGGAGGGTGATATAGTAGGATTTGTGGTCAGAAGTGATAAGTTTCTTAAGTCTGTTGCGGAGTATTTTGTATTCATTTAGGGTGGCTGGGGTTTTGTTTTTATAGTAGTTTCTCAAGGCTTTATCACAGAGGCACATGACAGCTAAGGTATCTTTGGATAACCATGGGATGGTTTTGCTCTTGATTCTTTTTGTTCTTAGGGGGGCCAAGGTGTCTAGAAGGTTTAGAAATGATGTATTAAAATAGGTGGCAGCTTTTTCTAGGGGTAGTGTATTTAGGGGACTCCAGTTAAATTGTTTAAGTAAGTCAGAGAAGGTGTTGGGGTTAAAGTTTTTTAAGAAGCATACAGAGATGGTGGTATGTGGAAGCTGTAGAGAGGGAGAGTGACGGTGAGCGAAAGTAGGAAAGTGTTCACTCAGAGAGTCGGGGAGTGTACCACTACTTGAGATAAGGTGTGGGTGCGAACCAGAATCCAGTCCAGGGTGCTTCCAGAGGAATGGTCCTTAGATGGTCTGGTTATCGAGTTGATTAACTGGTGAAAGTTATAGAGGTTTATATTTAGGGGATTTGTTGGGCATTGTATGGAGGACCAGTTGATGTTAACATCACCTAGGATAACAATTTCACTAGTAATGTTGACGGAGAGCCAAGACAGAATGTCCTCAAGAATAGGTATGTTATCACCAGGAGGGATATAGAGGGGAGGCTAAGCATATTGTTTTATGCTTGTTTAGGTGGAGTAGGGCTAGAAGTAGTTCAGCAGTGGCAAATTGGGGAATTGGCTTAGAATATGAAGTAACTGAAAAGGAAGAGGAGTAGAGAAGAGCTACTCCACCTCCTTTTTTATGGGTTCTGTCTCATCTGATGATATTGTAGTTGGGGGGAGTTATTTCAGAATCTTTTATGGAGGGTTTTAGCCATGTTTTGGATATTGACAGTATGTCAGGATAGTTATGGAGAAGCCAGACATGGAGGTTGGGGATTTTGTTACATATACTTTGAGCATTTAATGCTGAGAAGGTAAGGGTTTTTACAATAGACGTTGTGGATTTGTTTTCCTGTATTCCCAACAATTTAGGAAAGGAATATTTTTCTAACAGTCTACGTAAATACTCTGGTTTTAGTTGGGACAGGATATGTTTGTTATGTGACATGATGGGTCTGGTCTTGGAACATAATTACATCACGTTCCAAGGGGAGTTTTTCAAACAAATTAAAGGGGTGGCCATGGGCTCCTCATGTGCTCCGATATTTGCAAATCTGGTGATGGTTGAGTGGGAGGAGGAGATTTTGTTTCAAAGCCCCTATTATGCGGACATCAAATTTTATGGACGATATCTGGATGACATCTTTATTTTGTGGCAAGAATCAGCTGAGAAGTTGGACGAATTCATGTCCTTCCTTAATACTTCTTCTACATTTTTAAAATTTACTCACAACATTAGTGATAGTGACATCCCATTTCTGGATGTTCTCATTGGTTTGGGGCCTAGTGGGTTTACATCTAAACTATACCGCAAACCTACTTTTTCTAATGACTATTTGTATTTTACCAGCAATCATCCTCCACACATTTTTACTAACATAGTTAAGGGACAATGCATCCGTGCTGCGAGGATGTCTTCCACTGAAAATGTTATGATTATTGAAATTGCAAACATCAAAAAATTGTTTCTGGATAGAGGTTATCCGCTGCATTTGGTTAATAATGTTACTAAATATGTGCAAAAAGAATGGGGCAATAAATATCCCCCTTTGTTAGGAAAATATTCTGTTATTCCAGACAAAGAGGCAAAGGACGATCAAACTTTTCGGAGGGTGTGTGTATTAACTTACACCCCTCACACAAATGTCATATTGGATATATTAAAGCAACACTGGGATATTATTCTAGCTTCTAAGCTTGAACATATAGTTGGGTCCCTGCCAAAGGTAGTCTATAAGACAGGAGTGAATTTAAAGAGAATTTTAGAAAGTAATATTAATGATAGTGATCAACGGGATATTTTTGGAGGTACCACCAAATGTGGCACTTGCAAACAGTGTAGACACATTAATGTGGTTAAAAATATTAGTTTAAGGGACATTAACAACACATTTATTAAGTTTAGGACAGGGAATTGCAATACCACCAAAGTGGTATATCTGGCTACGTGCACTAACTGTTCTGCCTATTATGTGGGCAAAACGGAAAGGAATCTTAAGAAACGTATTTACGAGCATTTTTACCGCATTCAGAAAAAAGACAGCAAGAATGCCCTTTACAGGCATTTGCTTGAACATGGCGAAGCACATACTTTCCGTTTCGCCATTATTGACCATTTACAAAGTTCTGTTTTTAGTGGAAATTGGAAAATGCAGCTATCAGCCTTAGAGAGCAAGTGGCAGATTATGTTGGATGCTACTAGGGCCCCTGGACTAAATGATTCAATTAGTATAAAACCATTTCTAGTATTGTCTCAGTAATGGTGTAGGTACACCTTATATTTTACTGACTGCAGTGATATTAGTAATTTATCATAACATTATACAAGTGTGGATTTTTATTTATATAAAAATTTTATTATCACATTCATATATATTTACTAGCATAATGAATTTTATTAAATGTAGAATTTAATTTATATATATATTTTTTACATCAAAATTAATGCATATTTAAATGACACCTTTTGATATGTTTTTATGTCTATATGGTATGTATTGTTTATAAGTGAGCATTCACTTTATGTATTATATCTTTAAATGTTTTGGCGCCTTTTTTAATTAATCTTGTTATATAAACTTGTTTGGTATGGGCATTTATGGTTCTGATGAAGACTAGTATCTCTAGTTGAAAGCGCTAAACCAGGTTGGAATAAACGTTTTTCTCCTGTGTACGAGTTCTGCTGGTCATCTTTGGTCCTTTTTACTTTATCAGTTGCTGTTCGTTTGTTAAAAGTTGTTTGTTGCAATGGAGGAGCAGGGGGATACCAACGGACCTTTATTGTCACGGGAGGAATACCTAGGGCTACGTGCAGAGGTTACTGCTGTTCAAAGTGAACTAAAGAAACTTATTGAATTGGTTACAGGTTTAGTAACTAATCATGCTACCCAGAATAAATCTTCAGTCTCCACAAGCCCCCTACGGGGTTTTGAAGTTGAGCGGTTGACAAGTGAACAGGATGTGAATAACAGCAGTGAGGTTGGTAGCAGTACACGGAGGAAGTTGTACACATCAGTGGAGGTTCGCAAAAGGGAGCGTTGCAGAAAGCCGGTATACACACCGGAAAAAGGTTTTCCGATGGTTTCACCTGACAATGCTACACTTGACTCTGCAGCTCATGGAGTTTCTAACCTACGGGGTAATAGTAAGCGTTGTAAACAGCAGTTATGTACGCCGGAAAGAGGTTTTCCGGCAGTTCTTTGCAATACAGTTGTAACGTGTCCTGGTGTTCAAGGAACTATCGATTTACCTGATACTGGTGTGTTGTCACCCAAGGAACAAGGGCAATGGACTATTCTGGATGAAGCGAGAAATGAATTTGATCCCATGCGTCTTACACCGGCCCAGGACTTTACGTTTGACTTCAGTATAACCAGGGCACACAGGGAAGCGGAACGCAACGGGGCAAGGCCGAAAATTGCACCAGAGACTAAGGATGTTGCTCACAATAATCAGAACTGTTTACGAGGCAATAAAGGTACTGTTTTATATAATAATTCAAGTCCGAAGCATGATTCTAAATTTCTTCATAAATTTAATTCAGTTGTTACTAAGGGATTCAAACCCGTGTTTTTGGCTGACAAGAACAATGAAAGAGAATTAATGGAGCGGTTTCTGCATGACAAGTATAACGATTTTGATTTAAGAAATGCGGCTCCAGGCACTAATGCAAATAGTTTTCACACTATTAAGGATACTATTTTTGAATTTGGGAAGAAACTTCTTGCCTACAAGAATAGTAAAATGGACATTGACTATTTAAATTGTTGTTTAGAGAATAAGGTTGTTCCTAAAGGTATCCGTTTTTTCAAACTTCCACTGGGGCTAGTTTATAATGATGTTGTGAAACGTGAATTCAATGTACTTTTTGACAGTTTTGGGGTTTCATACATGCAATTACTCATAAAACATCACAAGGAAAAGTGTATCTTGTTAGTTGAACAACTCGAAAACATGTATGAGACCATTGTTGGGGATGTTGATTATGACACATGGAGTGATTTGTTCAAGAAACAGTTTACATTGGTGGATAACAAAGTTAAGAATATTTATGAAAGAAAAAGTAACAAGTTAAGTAGAGACCTAAATTTATATAATACCAACAAGGTTTATATTTGGCCTAAATACCAGGATAAAACTAGTTACAGCGAGCCAGTTCAGGGTAGAGTTAATTCCAGTCTTCCCTTCCGGGATTTTCAGAGGGACAGGCCCCCTACAAACAAGTACCCGGACAGGCACAGTTACCACCACTGGAGGTAGTTAAGGAATTCCAAACCCATGTCAGTGTTGAGGCTGAGGGAGACATTCTTGACCTCCCAGCTGCATTGAAGCCTTCTAGTTATGTGAATGAAATGCTGGAGAGTACCATGTTGAGCACCACGGTTCATCAACAGGGGCCTTCTTGTATTTTCAACTCTTATGAAGGCTTCAGTGTTTACAATTACACTGACATGGAGGTTAACGAACACTTTATTAAAGTCATGTGCAAGGGTATGAAATTTGTTCCTACGGTTCGCAGCAACTTAGTGGACAACATTAAACAGGTCAAACTTTTTTGTCGTAATTTAAATTTAGCTGTTACTTTCAATGATCAGGAACAGCAATTAGATGAGAGAGCGGACAAAATACTCAAGAAGAAAAGTGTATTCATACCGGCTTCCCATCCTAGTATTGCCAACTTTGAAAAACTGGTTTGTCAAGACTTGTATAGATTACACAGGGACATCAAAAACTATCAGTCCTTATACAACACTTTTCAGACCAATCTCACCCAGGCTGAGAGAGATTGTCTAAAGCAAATAGTTAAGAACAAGGAAGTCCGTATAATGAAACCAGATAAGGGTGGAGGGATTGTCCTTTTTCCTTCCGATGAGTATGTCTCTAGGATATATGACATCTTACATCAGACAGAGGTTTATGAGACAGTTTCTCTTAATCAGATCAACATAGGCCACCATCGTATTGATTTGGCCATAGAGGAATATCTCATTGACAGTAGAATTACCAATGAGACTTACTCATATTTGAAAAATGACCATCCGGTTTTAGCGAAAATAGTGGGGATCCCCAAAATCCACAAATCTGTGGACTATCCTCCTTTTAGACCGATTATTTCAGGGTCCAGATCAAAAACCTTCAAGTTGGGTAAATGGATCGACCACCAGCTTAAGCATATTTATGGAGTTATACCTCAAATTTTGAAGGATTCTTGGAGCTTTTTAGAAAACTCACACATGACCACTGGCAGACCAACCTTACCCTGGTTACAACAGACGTTGTGGATTTGTTTTCCTGTATTCCCAACAATTTAGGAAAGGAATATTTTTCTAACAGTCTACGTAAATACTCTGGTTTTAGTTGGGACAGGATATGTTTGTTATGTGACATGATGGGTCTGGTCTTGGAACATAATTACATCACGTTCCAAGGGGAGTTTTTCAAACAAATTAAGGGGGTGGCCATGGGCTCCTCATGTGCTCCGATATTTGCAAATCTGGTGATGGTTGAGTGGGAGGAGGAGATTTTGTTTCAAAGCCCCTATTATGCGGACATCAAATTTTATGGACGATATCTGGATGACATCTTTATTTTGTGGCAAGAATCAGCTGAGAAGTTGGACGAATTCATGTCCTTCCTTAATACTTCTTCTACATTTTTAAAATTTACTCACAACATTAGTGATAGTGACATCCCATTTCTGGATGTTCTCATTGGTTTGGGGCCTAGTGGGTTTACATCTAAACTATACCGCAAACCTACTTTTTCTAATGACTATTTGTATTTTACCAGCAATCATCCTCCACACATTTTTACTAACATAGTTAAGGGACAATGCACCCGTGCTGCGAGGATGTCTTCCACTGAAAATGTTATGATTATTGAAATCGCAAACATCAAAAAATTGTTTCTGGATAGAGGTTATCCGCTGCATTTGGTTAATAATGTTACTAAATATGTGCAAAAAGAATGGGGCAATAAATATCCCCCTTTGTTAGGAAAATATTCTGTTATTCCAGACAAAGAGGCAAAGGACGATCAAACTTTTCGGAGGGTGTGTGTATTAACTTACACCCCTCACACAAATGTCATATTGGATATATTAAAGCAACACTGGGATATTATTCTAGCTTCTAAGCTTGAACATATAGTTGGGTCCCTGCCAAAGGTAGTCTATAAGACAGGAGCGAATTTAAAGAGAATTTTAGAAAGTAATATTAATGATAGTGATCAACGGGATATTTTTGGAGGTACCACCAAATGTGGCACTTGCAAACAGTGTAGACACATTAATGTGGTTAAAAATATTAGTTTAAGGGACATTAACAACACATTTATTAAGTTTAGGACAGGGAATTGCAATACCACCAAAGTGGTATATCTGGCTACGTGCACTAACTGTTCTGCCTATTATGTGGGCAAAACGGAAAGGAATCTTAAGAAACGTATTTACGAGCATTTTTACCGCATTCAGAAAAAAGACAGCAAGAATGCCCTTTACAGGCATTTGCTTGAACATGGCGAAGCACATACTTTCCGTTTCGCCATTATTGACCATTTACAAAGTTCTGTTTTTAGTGGAAATTGGAAAATGCAGCTATCAGCCTTAGAGAGCAAGTGGCAGATTATGTTGGATGCTACTAGGGCCCCTGGACTAAATGATTCAATTAGTATAAAACCATTTCTAGTATTGTCTCAGTAATGGTGTAGGTACACCTTATATTTTACTGACTGCAGTGATATTAGTAATTTATCATAACATTATACAAGTGTGGATTTTTATTTATATAAAAATTTTATTATCACATTCATATATATTTACTAGCATAATGAATTTTATTAAATGTAGAATTTAATTTATATATATTTTTTACATCAAAATTAATGCATATTTAAATGACACCTTTTGATATGTTTTTATGTCTATATTTTATGTATTGTTTCTAAGTGAGCATTCACTTTATGTATTATATCTTTAAATGTTTTGGCGCCTTTTTTAATTAATCTTGTTATATAAACTTGTTTGGTATGGGCATTTATGGTTCTGATGAAGACTAGTATCTCTAGTTGAAAGCGCTAAACCAGGTTGGAATAAACGTTTTTCTCCTGTGTACGAGTTCTGCTGGTCATCCTTGGTCCTTTTTACTTTAGTAGTTCAGCAGTGGCAAATTGGGGAATTGGCTTAGAATATGAAGTAACTGAAAAGGAAGAGGAGTAGAGAAGAGCTACTCCACCTCCTTTTTTATGGGTTCTGTCTCATCTGATGATATTGTAGTTGGGGGGAGTTATTTCAGAATCTTTTATGGAGGGTTTTAGCCATGTTTCGGATATTGACAGTATGTCAGGATAGTTATGGAGAAGCCAGACATGGAGGTTGGGGATTTTGTTACATATACTTTGAGCATTTAATGCTGAGAAGGTAAGGGTTTTTGTAGATGAAGGTGTAAAGGAGGGGGTTGTTGAGGAGTTGATGGAAGAGGGACCAGGGTTAGGGTGTACGTCACCAGAAAGTAGAGTGGTGATAAGTTGGTGAAGATGAAAAGAAAGGTAATTAGAGAGTTTTGTGTATGGTTTAAGGGTTGTATGTTTTGTAGTGCAAGTCAGACTTGGATTAATATGTTTGTATGTGGAAAATAGTTTGAAGGGGAAGAGTAGGGAGGGGTTGCAGAAGTATAGGTGAGGGCTTATAGAGGTGGAAAAGTGTTTGTGTTATTTAGGGACTGGACTGGTTATGTGATAATGGAGGGAGTGAGTAGTGTAGAAGGGTTTGGCGATGTAGGTTAGATAGGATAAGCTTAGTAGTAGTAGTAGATGGGTAATAGGTGAGGAAGGTTTTGTTAACATTGCTGTAGTTTTAGGGTTGTAGTTGGGATGAGTGATTGGTGTGAATGGAGTGTAGCAAGGCTGGGAGTGGTTAGGCTAGGTGATTGAAAGGAGGTAGTGGGTGGAGAAGGAAGAGGGTAATTGGAGTGGGTTTGGTTAGCAGGCTATAAAAGTAGAGGTAGTGGGGGCGGGTGGGAATTGTGGGCAGGGTAGGGGAGCGGAGTGAGCCCGCAGGGCGAATGGAGCGGGAAGAGCCAGGAGATGAAAGACCAAGGACGAGGCTATGGAAAACAATCAGTGAGGATAAGAGAAGAGAAACAAGGTAAGAATCATAAGGTAAGCAGTCACTGGAGTTAGGGAAAGGGTGATGAGTCAAAGGTGGAAGGAAAACATAGAATTCGCTATGTGGAGAGGTAGAGAAGGCAGTTGGAGATTCTGTTTTCTTGTCTTAGTTTTCCTTTTTATTTGCAAATGTTAGAACTTATAAGATTGGAGTGTAAGGTAGTTAATGGATGGGTGCTGCCATCTGCTGACCAAATGGATAATTACAGAATGTCAGGGGCAGCACTGGGAGGGAAGGAAGGTAAGATTCTATGGAGCCAAGAGAGGACTGGGTCAGTGCTAGGCTGCTGGCTAGCGCACGCTGGGTCACACACTAACATCAACCAGTGGCACAAATGGTTATGCGGTAAGGTACATACACTTTTTTAGTATTTGGTTCATGTGGGGAGGTAGGACAATTTCCTGATACACCACACAATCCCTGAGATGGTTCTTACAGGTAGAGAAACCAGGTACTATGTAGGTCAGGTAATATGTCTGGGGTAACTTGTACATATTGATAGCAAGACTCTTTTAGTATTTGGTTCTTGTGGGGAGGTAGGACAGTTTCCCGATACACCGCACGATCCCTGAGATGTTCTTACAGGCAGGGAACCCAGGTACTATGTAGGTCAGGTAATATGTCTGGGGTAACTTGTACGTATTGATAGCAAGACTCTTTTAGTATTTGGTTATTGTGGGGAGGTAGGACAGTTTCTCGATACACCACACGATCCCTAAGATGGTTCTTACAGGTAGGGAACCCAGGTACTGTGTAGGTCAGGTAATAGGTTTGGGGTAACTTGTACATATTGATAGCAAGACTCTTAGTATTTGGTTCATGTGGGGAGGTAGGACAGTTTCCCGATACACCACACAATCCCTTCGATGGTTCTTACAGGTAGGGAAGCCAGGTACTATGTAGGTCAGGTAATATGTCTGAGGTAACTTGTATGTATTGATAGCAAGACTCTTTTAGTATTTGGTTCTTGTGGGGAGGTAGGACAGTTTCCCAATACACAAAACAATCCTTGAGATGGTTCTTACAAGTAGGGAACCCAGGTACTATGTAGGTCAGGTACTATGTCTGGGGTAACTTGTACGTATTGATAGCAAGACTCTTTTAGTATTTGGTTCTTGTGGGGAGGTAGGACAGTTTCCCGATACACCACATGATCCTTGAGATGGTTCTTACAGGTAGGGAACCCAGGTACTATGTAGGTCAGGTACTATGTCTCGGGTAACTTGTACGTATTGATAGCAAGACTCTTTTATTATTGGGATCTTGTGGGGAGGTAGGACAGTTTCCCGATACACAACATGATCCCTGACATGGTTCTTACAGGTAGGGAACCCAGGTACTAGGTAGGTCAGGTAATATGTCTGGGGTAACTTGTACGAATTGACAGCAAGACTCTTTTAGTATTTGGTTATTGTGGGGAGGTAGGACAGTTTCCCGATACACCACATGATCCCTGAGATGGTTCATACAGGCAGGGAACCCAGGTACTATGTAGGTCAGGTAATATGTCTGGGGTAACTTGAACGTGTTGATAGCAAGACTCTTTTATTATTTGGATCTTGTGGGGAGGTAGGACAGTTTCCCGATACACCACACGATCCCTGACATGGTTCTTACAGGTAGGGAGCCCAGGTACTATGTAGGTCAGGTAATATGTCTGGGGTAACTTGTACGTATTGATTGCAAGATTCTTTTAGTATTTGGTTCTTGTGGGGAGGTAGGACAGTTTCCTGATACAACACACGATCCCTGACATGGTTCTTACAGGTAGGGAACCCAGGTACTATGTAGGTCAGGTAATATGTCTGGGGTAACTTGTACGTATTGATAGCAAGACTCTTTTAGTATTTGGTTCTTGTGGGGTGGTAGGACAGTTTCCTGATACACCACATGATCCCTGAGATGGTTCATACAGGCAGGGAACCCAGGTACTATGTAGGACAGGTAATATGTCTGGGGCAACTTGTACGTATTGATAGAAAGACTCTTTTTGTATTTGGTTCTTGTGGGGAGGTAGGCCAGTTTCCCGATACACCACACGATCCTTGAGATGGTTCTTACAGGTAGGGAACCCAGGTACTCT
Organism: Protopterus annectens; assembly: GCF_019279795.1. Lineage (NCBI taxonomy): Eukaryota > Metazoa > Chordata > Ceratodontiformes > Protopteridae > Protopterus > Protopterus annectens. Next base: position 1,806,165,601 of record NC_056733.1, read on the forward strand.
GTAGGTCAGGTAATATGTCTGGGGTGACATGTACATGCTGATAGCAAGACTCTTTTAGTATTTGGTTCTTGTGGGGAGGTAGGACAGTTCCCCGATACACCACACATTCCCTGACATGGTTCTTACAGGTAGGGAACCCAGGTACTATGTAGGTCAGGTAATATGTCTGGGGTAACTTGTACGTATTGATAGAAAGACTCTTTTAGTATTTGGTTCTTGTGGGGAGGTAGGACAGTTTCCTGATACACCACATGATCCCTGACATGGTTCTTACAGGTGGGAAACCCAGGTACTATGTAGGTCAGGTAATATGTCTGGGTAACTTGTACGTATTGATAGCAAGACACTTTTAGTATTTGGTTCTTGTGGGGAGGTAGGACAGTTTTCCGATACACCACACGATCCCTGACATTGTTCTTACAGGTAGGGAACCCAGGTACTATGCAGGTCAGGTAATATGTCTGGGGTAACTTGTACGTATTGATAGCAAGACTGTTTTAGTATTTGGTTCTTGTGGGGTGGTAGGACAGTTTCCCGATACACCACATGATCCCTGAGATGGTTCATACAGGCAGGGAACCCAGGTACAATGTAGGTCAGGTAATATGTCTGGGGTAACTTGTACGTATTGATAGAAAGACTCTTTTAGTATTTGGTTTTTGTGGGGAGGTAGGACAGTTTCCCGATACACCACACGATCCTTGAGACGGTTCTTACAGGTAGGGAACCCAGGTACTCTGTAGGTCACGTAATATGTCTGGGGTGACATGTACATGTTGATAGCAAGACTCTTTTAGTATTTGGTTCTTGTGGGGAGGTAGGAGAGTTCCCCGATACACCACACAATCCCTGACATGGTTCTTACAGGTAGGGAACCCAGGTACTATGTAGGTCAGGTAATATGTCTGGGTAACTTGTAGGTCTTGATCGCAAGACTCTTTTAGTATTTGGTTCTTGTGGGGAGGTAGGACAGTTTCCCAATACACCACACGATCCCTGACATGGTTCTTACAGGTAGGGAACCCAGGTACTATGTAGGTCAGGTAATATGTCTGGGGTAACTTGTACTTATTGATAGCAAGACTCTTTTAGTATTTGGTTCTTGTGGGGTGGTAGGACAGTTTCCCGATACACCACATAATCCCTGAGATGGTTCTTACAGGCAGGGAACCCAGGTACTATGTAGGTCAGGTAATATGTCTGGGGTAACTTGTACGTATTGATAGCAAGACTCTATTAGTATTTGATTCTTGTGGGGAGGTTGGACAGTTTCCCAATACACCACACGATCCTTGAGATGGTTCTTACAGGTAGGGAACCCAAGTACTATGTAGGTCAGGTAATATGTCTGGGGTGACATATACGTGTTGATAGCAAGACTCGTTTAGTATTTGGTTCTTCTGGGGAGGTAGGACAGTTTCCCGATACACCACACGATTCCTGACATGGTTCTTACAGGTAGGGAACCCAGGTACTATGTAGGTCAGGTAATATGTCTGGGGTAACTTGTACCTATTGATAGCAAGACTCTTTTAGTATTTGGTTCTTGTGGGGAGGTAGGACAGTTTCCCGATACACCACATGATCCCTGAGATGGTTCTTACAGGTAGGGAACCCAGGTACTATGTAGGTTTGGGAATATGTCTGGGGTAACTTGTAGATATTGATAGCAAGACTCTTTTAGTATTTGGTTCTTGTGGGGAGGTAGGACAGTTCCCCGATACACCACACAATCCCTGACATGGTTCTTACAGGTAGGGAACCCAGGTACTATGTAGGTTAGGTAATATGTCTGGGTAACTTGTACGTATTGATCGCAAGACTCTTTTAGTATTTGGTTCTTGTGGGGAGGTAGGACAGTTTCCCAGTACACCACACAATCCCTGACATGGTTCTTACAGGTAGGGAACCCAGGTACTGTGTAGGTCAGGTAATATGTCTGGGGTAACTTGTACGTATTGATAGCAAGACTCTTTTAGTATCTGGTTATTGTGGGGAGGTAGGACAGTTTCCCAATACACCACACGATCCTTGAGATGGTTCTTACAGGTAGGGAACCCAAGTACTATGTAGGTCAGGTAATATGTCTGGGGTGACATATACATGTTGATAGCAAGACTCGGGAGGTAGGACAGTTTCCACCACACGATCCTTGAGATGGTTCTTACAGGTAGGGAACCCAAGTACTATGTAGGTCAGGTAATATGTCTGGGGTAACTTGTACGTATTGATAGCAAGACTCTTTTAGTATTTGGTTCTTGTGGGGAGGTAGGACAGTTTCCCGATACACCACACGATTCCTGACATGGTTCTTACAGGTAGGGAACCCAGGTACTATGTAGGTCAGGTAATATGTCTGGGGTAACTTGTACCTATTGATAGCAAGACTCTTTTAGTATTTGGTTCTTGTGGGGAGGTAGGACAGTTTCCCGATACACCACATGATCCCTGAGATGGTTCTTACAGTTAGGGAACCCAGGTACTATGTAGGTCAGGGAATATGTCTGTGGTAACTTGTACGTATTGATAGCAAGAATCTTTTAGTATTTGGTTTTTGTGGGGAGGTAGGACAGTTTCCCAATACACCATACGATCCTTGAGATGGTTCTTACAGGTAGGGAACCCAGGTACTATGTAGGTCAGGTAATATGTCTGGGGTGACATATACGTGTTGATAGCAAGACTCTTTTAGTATTTGGTTCTTGTGGGGAGGTAGGACAGTTTCCCGATACACCACACGATTCCTGACATGGTTCTTGCATGTAGGGAACCCAGGTACTATGTAGGTCAGGTAATATGTCTGGGTAACTTGTACGTATTGATCGCAAGACTCTTTTTGTATTTGGTTCTTGTGGGGAGGTAGGACAGTTTCACAATACACCACACGATCCCTGACATGGTTCTTACAGGTAGGGAACCCAGGTACTATGTAGGTCAGGTAATATGTCTGGGGTAACTTGTACTTATTGATAGCAAGACTCTTTTAGTATTTGGTTCTTGTGGGGTGGTAGGACAGTTTCCCGATACACCACATAATCCCTGAGATGGTTCTTACAGGCAGGGAACCCAGGTACTATGTAGGTCAGGTAATATGTCTGGGGTAACTTGTACGTATTGATAGCAAGACTCTTTTAGTATTTGGTTCTTGTGGGGAGGTAGGACAGTTTCCCAATACACCACACGATCCTTAAGATGGTTCTTACAGGTAGGGAACCCAAGTACTATGTAGGTCAGGTAATATGTCTGGGGTGACATATACGTGTTGATAGCAAGACTCTTTTAGTATTTGGTTCTTGTGGGGAGGTAGGACAGTTTCCTGATACACCACACGATTCCTGACATGGTTCTTGCAGGTAGGGAACCCAGGTACTATGTAGGTCAGGTAATATGTCTGGGGTAACTTGTACCTATTTATAGCTAGACTCTTTTAGTATTTGGTTCTTGTGGGGAGGTAGGACAGTTTCCCAATACACCACATGATCCCTGAGATGGTTCTTACAGGTAGGGAACCCAGGTACTATGTAGGTCAGGGAATATGTCTGGGGTAACTTGTAAGTATTGATAGCAAGACTCTTTTAGTATTTGGTTCTTGTGGGGATGTAGGACAGTTTCCCGATACACCACATAATCCCTGAGATGGTTCTTACAGGCCGGGAACCCAGGTACTATGTAGGTCAGGTAATATGTCTGGGGTAACTTGTACGTTTTGATAGCAAGACTCTTTTAGTATTTGGTTCTTGTGGGGAGTTCGGACAGTTTCCCAATACACCACACAATCTCTGAGATGGTTCTTACAGGTAGGGAACCCAGGTACTATGTAGGTCAGGTAATATGTCTGGGGTAACTTGTACCTATTGATAGCTAGACTCTTTTAGTATTTGGTTCTTGTGGGGAGGTAGGACAGTTTCCCGATACACCACACGATTCCTGACATGGTTCTTGCATGTAGGGAATCCAGGTACTATGTAGGTCAGGTAATATGTCTGGGTAACTTGTACGTATTGATCGCAAGACTCTTTTTGTATTTGGTTCTTGTGGGGAGGTAGGACAGTTTCACAATACACCACACGATCCCTGACATGGTTCTTACAGGTAGGGAACCCAGGTACTATGTAGGTCAGGTAATATGTCTGGGGTAACTTGTACTTATTGATAGCAAGACTCTTTTAGTATTTGGTTCTTGTTGGGTGGTAGGACAGTTTCCCGATACACCACATAATCCCTGAGATGGTTCTTACAGGCAGGGAACCCAGGTACTATGTAGGTCAGGTAATATGTCTGGGGTAACTTGTACGTATTGATAGCAAGACTCTTTTAGTATTTGGTTCTTGTGGGGAGGTAGGACAGTTTCCCAATACACCACACGATCCTTAAGATGGTTCTTACAGGTTGGGAACCCAAGTACTATGTAGGTCAGGTAATATGTCTGGGGTGACATATACGTGTTGATAGCAAGACTCTTTTAGTATTTGGTTCTTGTGGGGAGGTAGGACAGTTTCCTGATACACCACACGATTCCTGACATGGTTCTTGCAGGTAGGGAACCCAGGTACTATGTAGGTCAGGTAATATGTCTGGGGTAACTTGTACCTATTTATAGCTAGACTCTTTTAGTATTTGGTTCTTGTGGGGAGGTAGGACAGTTTCCCAATACACCGCATAATCCCTGAGATGGTTCTTACAGGCCAGGAACCCAGGTACTATGTAGGTCAGGTAATATGTCTGGGGTAACTTGTACGTTTTGATAGCAAGACTCTTTTAGTATTTGGTTCTTGTGGGGAGGTCGGACAGTTTCCCAATACACCACACAATCCCTGAGATGGTTCTTACAGGTAGGGAACCCAGGTACTATGTAGGTCAGGTAATATGTCTGGGGTAACTTGTACCTATTGATAGCTAGACTCTTTTAGTATTTGGTTCTTGTGGGGAGGTAGGACAGTTTCCTGATACACCACACGATTCCTGACATGGTTCTTGCAGGTAGGGAACCCATGTACTATGTAGGTCAGGTAATATGTCTGGGGTAACTTGTACCTATTGATAGCTAGACTCTTTTAGTATTTGGTTCTTGTGGGGAGGTAGGACAGTTTCCCAATACACCACATGATCCCTGAGATGGTTCTTACAGGTAGGGAACCCAGGTACTATGTAGGTCAGGTAATATGTCTGGTGTAACTTGTACGTATTGATAGCAAGACTCTTTTAGTATTTGGTTCTTGTGGGGAGGTAGGACAGTTTCCCGATACACCATACGATCCTTGAGATGGTTCTTACAGGTAAACCCAGGTACTATGTAGGTCAGGTAATATGTCCGGGGTGACATGTACATGTTGATAGCAAGACTCTTTTATTATTTGGTTCTTGTGGGGAGGTAGGACAGTTTCCCGATACACCACACGATTCCTGAGATGGTTCTTACAGGTAGGGAACCCAGGTACTATGTAGATCAGGTAATATGTCTGGGGTAACTTGTACGTACTGATAGCAAGCTGTTCAGGCATCAGGTAGAGCGAGGTCAAGTTGAAAACTAAATTAATGTTCTTGTTTGTTTCCATACCGACTTCTTGGCTGAACCCATCTTGAACATCTGCTTCCCCTTCCTCTTGTCATTCCTTACGTCCATTTCTTTTATCAGGACTGGCAATGTTGGAAGAGTGTTGACATTATGATTAGATGGAGATGGCGTCTTCTTTCTGATTAATGATGAATGTTATTTGCAAACACTTGGCATTGCTATGGGCAGGGCTTGTACTAATAGCTACGCCAATGTTGTGATGTCTTTATGGGAACATGAATACATTTACAATAACATAAATTTTAAACGTAATATTGCTTATTATAGGCGTTTCATAGATGATTTGTTTATATTGTGCCGAGGTGATGGCATACCATTGAAAACATTTGTTCAAGGCTTGAATACCAGTACGGATTTTTTAAGGTTCACATTTAATTTCTTCTACTCAGCTGTAGATTTCTTGGATGTTCAGCTAGTTAAGAATAATTGTGGGAGTTTAGATACAAAGGTTTTTAGGAAGCATAGCTGGAGGCATAACAAACTCCATCATACAAGTATGCACCTCACTCAAATTTACCGTAATACGATGAGAGGCCAGTTCCTAAGAGCTTCTAGATAACATACTGATATTGTGGATGCGGAAGATGCTTTTCAGACTTTATGAACTGAACTAGTAGATAGGGGATATAAACCTAGGAAGTTAGAGAAACAGTTGAGTATGTAAAGTGTTAGGGGAACACTCGGTTGTATCTATTTCTCTGCTTTTAGATGCTCAAATAAAAGACTAGATCCATATAGAATTTTATGAGAGTCAACCTTTCTTACAATAGTAACATAAAAATTATATGTGATACAGTTACGATAAATTAGTCCCTGTTACTAGTGGATGAACATGGTAAGAATTTAGTGGGTGAAAAGCCTAGTTTTGCCTTTAGGAACAAACCATCATTGAAACAAAGGTTATGTTACACCAAAAATAGAAATTTGAACAAACCAATACTTTCTGTTAGAATGGGTACATTCCCTTGTCGCAGTTGAAAGGCTTGCAACTTCATCTCAGAAGTTAATTATTTCATTCACCCATCAACTAAAATTTTATTTATCATTTGTTAACCGGGAAAGTCCGACTTGGAACAAAGCCAATTTTCAGCAGAGGCCCGGGGAGAAAGGCGCCAGATGCATGTCTTTGTAATCTGGGAGGAAACCAAAGCACGCAGAGAAAACCCACACGAACGCAGGGAGGACATACAAGACTCCACACAGAAGGCACCCCAGCCGAGAATCGAACCGGAGAACCTCTTGCTGTGAGGCGGCAACGCTACCGCTGCACCACTGCGCTGTGTAAAGAGTGTTGTGGGCTATAGATAGTTGATGGAATTTAATCAGATTTTGTAGTTCAAGCCATCCCAGCTGCTTTAAATGAATGCAATGGTGGGTTCTAAATGGGTGTTCTGTAGCATATCTGGCAATGTTATTGTAGGACATTTCCAATTTGCTAAGATTATTTTTAGATTAATTAGTGAAAATGGGAGAGGCATAAAGAAGTGACAAGATTAGATGAGCATGTACTAGAGTAGTTTTTGCTGAAGGTAGGAGGAAGTATTTAATCCTATAGAGAAAGCCTACTTTTTTGTTGACAGTTTTTATAGTATTGTTGATATAGATATCAAAGTTTAGATTGTTGTCTATGGTGATACCTAATAGTTTGGTGGTAGGTTTGGGGGATATAAAAGTTTTATTGGTAGAGATAACTGAGAAATCAAGAGGAGAGGACTTACTGGTGGGAGAGAAGAGGAGGATTTTAGTCTTTTTGGGGTTTAGGAGAAGGCATCTATGTGTGAACCATTTCTCAACTGTGTTAAATACTTGTTGGGTAAGAAATTGAAGTTCAGAAGAGGTGGTAGCTGAGCATATCATAGTGGAGTCATCTACATATTGAATGCATGTGGCTTGGGGGATGGCAAGGTGAAGGTCGTTGATAAATATGGAAAAAAGTAGAGGTCCTAGGATGGAACCTTGGGGGACACCAAGGTTGACGGGCAGGTGAGAGGAGAGAGACTTGTGCCATAGTACGGCCTGTTGTCTTTTATCAAGGTAGGACTGGAACCACTTTATAGAAGATGTGTCTAGTGACAGGGATTCCAGCATTTTGATGAGAATTTGATGATTTACCATGTCAAAAGCTTTAAACAAGTCAATGAATAGTGCTGAAGAAAGCTTGTTAAGATTGTGTTTTTTGCTGATACAATCTGTGAAGGAGAGAAGAGCTGTAGTAGTGCTATGTGAAGGTCTGAAACCATGTTGACAGTTGGAAAGTAAATTATTTTGGGTTAGATGGTCAAGTAATTGTTTGTGAATGCATTTCTCCATGATCTTTGCCAAAGGTGAGAGAAGGGCAATGGGGCAGTAGTCGGAGAGTTCAGTGGAGTGTCCACCTTTAAGGAGGGGGATAATACGGAGAATTTTCTATACACTGGGGATATGACTTTTGGTAATAGTTCTATTGATCAGAATAGAAATGGGATAAGCAATAGCTTTGGCTGATAGTTGTAGGAATTCAGCGGGTAGTTGGTCTGCTGAGGGTGAACATGATTTTAGTTTCTGTAAAAGGTTTAGAATATTTGTTGTTGCGACAGGTTGAAAATGAAAAGTAGGGTGTAAGGTTGATTTATAGGAAGGCAGAGTGAAATTATTGGGTGATAGCTGACTAGCTAGTGTTTGTATAGCATTAGTAAAAAAGGTATTGAAAGCTTTAGCTGTATTCATTGGATATTTGTGGTCAGTGTTTTGAGGGTCTGGAGTAGTAGATTGACCTGGATGGAGTAGCTGGCTAATGCTAGCCCAAAATTTTTGTGAGTTGTTTTGATTAGCTTGTTGGGATTGCAGGTATTAGTTTCTTTTATCAGATATTATAGCTTTCTTGGTTTCATTTCTTAGTTGTCTAAATCTAGAAAAATTAAAAATTAAATTAGATTTTAATTAAAATTAGTTGGTCTATCTGGTTTTTAGTCTTCCTCCATTTTGACCAGAGTTTGTTTCAAAGATTTATTTTGTGTTTGGTTTCTTTTGAAAGCCATGGAGCAGATTTGGTTTTGAATCTAATTAATCTAATTGGAGCATGGTGGTTGAGAATGGCAAGGAAGTTGGAGTTAAAGTAATTAACGGCTTCATCTAAAGGAAGGTTAAGTAAGGGAGACAAGTTGCATGCTCTTAGTTCCATTTGAAATAGTTCAGGGTTAAAGTACTTTTTAGATCTGATATTTTTGACAGATGTTGGAATGGGAGAGGTGATTTTATGTCTGATGATATATGTAAGAAAGTGGTCACTTAAATCATCAGGGAGGGTTCTTGAATCATAAATGTGAGGGTGATGGTTTTTGAGAATCCAGTCTAGTAAGCTAGATTTCTTGTTAAATTTATTTATCCTAGTGGGGGAGGTAATGGTTTGGGAATACCCATATAGGTTAATATGGTTTGTGGGGAGGCTGCTGCAGTAGCAGCTCCAGTCAATGTTGGTGTTGCCTAGGATGATGGATTCTTGGGGCAGATTTTGGGAAAGCTAGCAAAGTATGTTTTCCATGGTGGCAGTGTTGTTACCAGGTGGTAGATATATACAGATAATATAGATGGCTTTGGCATTGTTAAGATGAAGTTTGGAGATAAGAATTTCTGCATTGGAGTCTATAGGTGTTTTAAAGTTGTGAGCGGTTAATTGTAAGCTAGATTTATATAGGATGGCAACCCCACCACCTTTTTTGGATACTCGGTCTAGTCTCAGGATATTATATCCAGGTGGGATGATTTCTTTGTCTTTGGTTACAGGTTTTATCCAGGTTTCTGTTAAAGAGAATATCGAAGGAGTAGATTTCAGTTAGAGCCTGGAGTTGAGATATTTTATTGTTTATGCTACTTATACTGAGATGAGCAATTAGAAGGGAGTTCGATGGTTTAGAGAGGGCATGCAAGGGTGATTCTTTGTGGTTAAGGAGAGAGCTAGGAGTTGTTGATGGGCCTGGGTTAGGGTGGATGTCACCATCCTTTAAAGAGAGTAGTAGAGTTAGATAGTTTTGGTTGGAGAATCTGCAGTGTAGAGGTAGGCCTTTCCTGGGGTTCTGATTGTTGCATTTTAAGTGAAGTGTTCTGTGGTATTTAGGAAGTATGTAGTTGGATGAGGATGTTATACTAGCATGAATAAGGAAGAGAGGAGAGTTTAGAGAGTTGGTTTCTTTCTTGGGGTAGTTTAGGTGTGGGCTTAGTGGGTTTTCAAAGGAGGTGAATAGATGGGTGAGGATTAAAGGAGGTAGTAGTGTGAGTGTGAATAAGAGTGGGAAATAAAATTGGATGGGTTGTTTATACATTGTATGAGAAAATATAGATTGTTAGTTGATAGAAATATAAATTCGCTGGGTAGGGATGACAGAAGGGAGTAGGATATGGTTCGATTAAAGGAGATTGGTGTGAGGTTAATATTAGAACAGTTGGGTAACTGGAAAGTGTTTAAAAAGTAAGTTAGAAGGAAGTGTGTGTTTGAAGAAATAATGGTAGGAGCAAGAGGTATGTAATGAGAGTAAATACGATTTGAAATTAAATTAGGATTTGGTATACCTGGCTACTGGTAAAGACTGTTTATGTTATTATGTTGGGAAAACAAATCGTAGTTTGAAAGACAGAATTTTAGAACATTTAGGAGAAATTAGGAGGAACGTTGATTCCAATGTCCTCTTTAAACATAGTAAAGAGAATCCCGGTCACCCTTTTGTTGTTCAAGTGTTGCAGTTAGTACATAAGAGTTTAAAGGGTGGACCTTTGAGAGATAAAACTGAAGCTGCTGCAACAAAATATATAATTACTTTGCAAGCAGATAAGCATTTTGGCTTGAATGAAAGTGTTTCCCCTTAAGCCATTTTTGAAATTACGTAAATTGAGGCATTAATTTAATTGTTAATTTCTGGTTGCTATGTGAATTAATTGATCTTAATTGCTCTTATGGTTTATATAAGGATGGTGTTCAGTTTTAATGGTTAGGTCTGAAGAAGTGCTTATTGCACGAAAGTGCTTACCTCTTGTTAATAAAAAGGTACCTTTATTCTTAGAATCTTCAGTTGTGGTGGTTTACTTCCATTATATTTTCTTTAATTTATCATTTTGCACCATGGAGCCAGTGCACACATTATGTGACGTTTCAATGTGTTTGCTTCTAGGATCACTCCCTAGCAAGAGCTCCGACAAAATCTCAGCCTCTCCTCTCTCTTTCTGCATCAGCAGTTAGCACAGCTATTGAAAACATCTTTGTTAATGCAGGTATCTACCAACATTTCAGTTATTACTGGCAGTGTCAGGAGTTTTAGTGGAAGGATCTCTGCGTCACAGCTCATATCCTGACCTAAAGGCAGTGTCTGTGCTGAGTATTGCATGTATTACCAAGGCTATTCATAGCTATTTTCAGTTCACTGTAGTTGTCTCTAATATCCCAAAATATACTAGCAGTTTTGTTACACTGTACACTCAATATAGAGATTTGTCTACTCATCTATCTGTATTTGTATATATTTATGTATATCTATATGTATATTCCTTGCTCATGACACCTGGGCTGGCAGGGTGTGGAAAATAGCAGTTAACTTAAAAAACAAGCAAGTATATACATAATAAGATTCACTCAGCATCACTTGGATTTTATATACTTGGTAAAAGTAAGACAGAAATAAACAAAAATAGTATTCTGATCAAGCCAACAGGCATGATAATGGTGTTATTATTACTAGCTGAAAATATATTAAAAATGCACTGTTTGACATATGGAGAAATGCAAGCATAAAATGCAAAGTCATTATAATATGCTCTAGAGCAAGATGGGTTTTTGATATTAAAATATGAAATCACATAAAAAGTCATTTGTTAACACACAAATTAAAAATGCCAAGCCAAACAAAAACACATTTAACTGTATATTTGTTTTAACACTCTTCCTGCAATTGTTATATGAAACCATATATATCTGTGTTTATCGGTCTTCCATTTCAGAGTTAGTCACAGAAAAATGAGATGACAATCATATGGGTATCTCACATCTCAAAAGATTTCCCAGTGTCTAGGCATCTGTGTTCTGCTCTGTCTCATCATACCTCTCAACCTCTTAGCGCAAAAAATCTGAACCGAACCAAAAATTATGGGTGGAAAAAGCCCAAAAAATAGGGAAATATTTTAAATATTGCTTTTATAAACTTAGAATATTGACAGAACAAAAGGTCTTGTGTTACCATGCATTTTCCGAATGATATAAATTTGAAACTCAAATGCCTGTCATTATTTAGTGAATTCATTCCTCATTGATTTGCTACAAAAATCCAGAAAAACACAAATTGTATGCAGAATAGACCAAACATATAAGGCAAAAATCTGGACAGTTAAGTGGTATGTGTTCATAGGTTCATAGGTGTGTACAAGGCTAATGGCCCTGGAGCCTTTACAAACCTAGCCCATAGGATTACCCTGGCATCTTGTCACCCAACCTTAGTTTCCAGTGCGTCTGTCAAGTAGAGCCACTGGAGTGATCCCCGGGGTGAATTTTCTATTTCCCATCCACTCATCAAGATTTCTGTTATAGAGGGCCAGTGAGGTGCTCTGTTTGACATGTATGGGAAGTCTATTCCATAGCATGGGCAGTCTCTGTGTTATGAACCTGTCCCTCCAGCACGTTCTATTGATTGTGGTAATGTGGCTGAGGTCTCTGGACCATGTGGTGTGGAGGAACTGGGATTTCTTTAGATAAAGCATTTCTAACAGAGCTGAGTCAGACATGGCTTTATATGTCAAGCAGTGATCGCCTCTAAGTAGGTGATATGAGACAGATAATAGTTGGAGTTTTTTTGAGGCTGTCCATATAGGACAAGTGTTTAAGGCTTAAAATCTTCTTTGTGAGGTACTTTGGTGGCCTCTCCAATTGTTGCAGGTGTCTAGTGAGGTACATGCCAAATGGGGCATTGTACTCGATGATTGGCCTAATGAGGGAAGAGTAGAGGGAGACAATGACCACTTTCTTCCTGGATGCAAAACCCTTAGTAATGAGATGTGTCACATAGAAGGACTTTCTGACCACAGTGGCAGTGTGGTGGTCAAAAGAGAGGTTGCTGTCAACCTGTGTTTCCAGATTTCTTATAATGCCTTCTGTGTTCAGTGGGCTACCATCAATGTGGTAGTTCATGGGAAATGGGTTTTTCCCAAAGGGGATGGTGACACATTTATTGGCACTGAGCTTAAGGCCATGGTTCTGACACCAGTCGTTGGTCTCAGTGAGGCCTTTCTGTAAGATGTCAACATCACTTGGGGAGTTAATAATGGCTCCCAACTTGCAATTGTCTGTGAACTTTGTCAGCCAGAGTCCCTTTGTGTTGGACTGGACTTCTGAGAAGTAGATACCAAACAGGAGAGGACCCAGGACCAATCCCTGTGGGACTCCACACATGACTGGTCGGCAGTCCAACTTGGAGTCAGCTACTTTCACACTGTGGGTTCTATCTGTGAGCCAGTTTGCAACCCACTTAGTGATATAAGGGTTGATGCCTAGCTTAGTGTGTTTTTCTATGATTCCTGAGTGGGGAATGGTATCAAAAGCCTTGGCCAGATCAAGGTAGGCTGTATGAACCACCTTGCCTTCATCCACATCTAGTGACTGACTCAAAGAAGTCAACCAAGTTGAGCAGGCATGATCTACCCTTCACAAAACCAAACTGTGTGGGATCCAGAGTTTGGAGATTCCCTATATCCTTGTTTATTAGGTCCATGATGATGCATTCCATAGCTTTGCATATCAGACTTGTCAGGCTAATGGGGTGATAGTTTCCAGGGTCTGTAGTCACTCCTCCTTTGTGGAGAGGGATGACTATAGCAGTGTGCCATTTGGTAGGGACAAAGCCTCTGGTGAGGCAGTGATTGAACAGGGCACTCAGGTGAGGTGCCAGTTCACTCTGTAGTTCATGTAGAACACAGCCAGGGATACTGTCAGGTCCTATAGAAGCTGTATTCTTGGCTTTGGGCAGTGTTGTTTTAACCTGTGTAGCAGTAATAATGGGTGCTTGGCAATCTACTGGTATTGTGATTGTTCCTTGGGGGGGAAGGGAAAAGTTGGCATTGAATCTGTCGGCCAGTATATGGGCAATATCTGTTGGCTTGATGTAGAAGGTACCATTGTGCAGTAGCTCAGAGCAAATCTGAGTATTGCCGTGGAGGTTCTTTACATAACTGTAGAAGGCCTTGTAGTTGTCTTTACTATCTGCTGCAATTCTGTTTTCATCGCTAGCTTTAGAGGATTTGATGAGGGATCATAACTTTTTGTTGAGGCAGATGAGGGAGTTTTTCCAGTCTTGGAACTTCACATTATTCTGCATCAGTTTCCTCCTTCTGTTGTAGAGTTTGTTTATGGCAGGGGACCACCCGATTGGCTTCCTTTTTTTGGAGGAGAGTGTCTTGGTTCTATTGGGTATGGCGAGATCTATTCATTTGTGCACGTGTTCGTACAGTGCATTGGTGTATGATTTGGAGGTCATGCAACTATTCTCCATTTACATGGGCACTGTGAAGTTAGCCACCTCTGTTCTTAGGAGCCCAAAGTTAGCTTTGGAGAAGTTTTTCATGGTGGTTACCTTTGCGGGGGTGGGGGTGGGAGAGATGTGTATTTCCAAGGTGATTAGTTTGTGGTCTGATCTAACCAGGGAGGAGTTGACTATTGGTGTAGAGCAATGGTTGCCCATGTTAGTAATGACCAGGTCAAGGATGTTACTACCTCTAGTGGGGGTAAGAACAAGCTGGTAAAGGCCACTGGAATTAATGAATTCCAGGAAACTTTGGTCAAGTGTATTGGTACATGAATAGTTTTCCCAGTTAATGTGGGGGTAGTTGAAGTCACCCAGTATGAGTGTGTTAGGTTGGACCCTAATATTCTAAAGGGTGCTTAGGAAGATGGAGTGAGTGTCTTGGGACATGGTTGGGGACCTATAACAGGCTACAACCTGAATTGCTGTCTTACCCAATGTTAGCTGCTCCTGAAGTATCTCTGATGCATTATGTTGGGCTACCAGTCTGGAACTGTGCACATCCTTTATGAATATGGAAATACCACCACCTGTGGAGCTTCAATCCAAGTTCTGGGGCTGAAAGGTTTGGAATGAGTTATAGCCTGGTAGTGCAGGGGTGCTTTTTGATGATTTGAACTAGGTTTCTGTTACAGCACAAATGTTGATGTTCTCCATTTTAAGGAGTGCTTTGAGTGAGTGCATTTTGAGATTTAGACTTCTAGCATTGAGCAGCATGACCTTCAGATTGCATTTATTTATAGCTGTTACAGTGGTAATTTGGTCTTTGGAACACTGCCTAAAAAAGGCACTTTAGGGGTGGCAAGAGCCTTGGCCCGTATTCGGAAGCCCAGGGGTGACAGATGCAGACCATCTCTGGCAAAGCATCAAGGTCTGTCAATCATATCATCCCAAGCAGACAGATACTGGATACCCTTAGAATGACACCAGAAACTTAGCCAATTGTTGAAATCAATCATTTTCTGCTTGCACTGTGGTATCATTCTGGTTGATGGTAGGATGCTGCTCAGGGCTAGGGTTGTACCAGCCTGGGCTACATAATCCGAGATCTCCTCCATGTCTCTTTTCATGTAGTCCAGGGAGGTACATCTCAGGTCATTCACACCCACATGTACAATGACAGAGTCATATTTGTTCCTGTTGTTGAGGGACCTGAGTGCGTGCGTTATATGGTGGATCCTGGCACCTGACAGGCAACTGACTGTTATTTTCTCCTTATTTAACCTAGTGAGTGGGACATCAGTGTGCCTCACTATCGAGTCAGCTATGAGTAGTGTGCTGGACATGCTGTTTTGCTTTAGGGGCTTTGGTTGAGTGGCACATTGTTTAGGAGAGTTATATGTCTCGTGATTAGGGTTGTGTTGTGGTGGTTGAGTGCATTTCTGCCTTGGAGGTCTCTGCTTTTTGGGTACATTTTTATTGAGAGCCTCTGTGAAGGTGGGTGTGTGGTTTGTGTTTTTATGTGAAGGCAGTGCTGGTGTGTGTGTTCTTGAGGGCTATGTGTTACATGTGGTGTGGTGCGAGTGTTGACCTTCTCCTCCTGACCAGCTATTCTAGTCCTGGCTGAAGAGTGCATGGCTTCCAATTTGGATATACAAGTGCATCTCTCGCAAGTCTGAGTGTTGGGAGGTAAGAGGAGAGGGTTGTCAGTGTACATGAGGCAGTTGTGACATTGCCTCATAATGCCTAAGTTCACCCATGTTAACAGGACAAAGCACAGGGAACAGACCTTTAGACATGCCTGGAGGTGTGGGCATTAATAATAAGTACTGAAGCTGTTTCCTTGTATAATGTTTAGTGCTGGTAGCATTTTTGCGTGCTACAATAATTGCTACAAGAAGTCTGGTGTTTCATGTTTATATAAAACTAGCACCTATGATGACATTCCAAAATGGTGGTCGACTAGTGAACAGCCTTTGCACAGAGCTCCTCACCTCAACTTTTTCTTCTAAGCTACTACACACCTCAAATAGAGATACCTTACCTTCATTTCTTCGGTGACTGCATTACCTTCGCAGTGGGAAACAGCTTATAATAGACTTTCACCATTTCGGGCTCTTCCACTGTGTTATTCTAACAAGCAAATTAGGGAGGCCTGCTCCTACTGGTAACACTTCTAACTCCACATGGCTAAACAGACAAAAACAACAAATGACTCTATTACAATGGAAACTCAAACAATTAAAGCCAAAGCATCAGCAATTTTTCACCTGAAAAGAAGTCCTTTCAAAAGGCAGAGAATAAATAAACAAAATGCGGAGCCTACTAAAAATGATGCAACTAGTAAAGAAGACTCCAGCTTCCACATGGATGAGTTGAAGCAGGCCCTCCAGCCCATTCAATCAGCCATACAAAACTTCTCGGAACAACTTACAACTATTGGTAAATCCATCAATCAAATTGTGGACAGAGTAGACACACTCGAGCACAAAGTACAATCCAATGAACTCCAAATACAATCCTTATCAGATGATTTGCGTACCAAAACAGCCTCTCTAGTAGACTTACAAGCAAAAATTACAGATCTAGAAGCTAGAAGCAGGCGTAATAACATAATAATAAGAGGTCTTCCAGAGAGTTATGACAGCCAAGGCTTACTTGCTATAACAAAACAAATATTTGAAACACTTCTTCACTCAGATAGGGGAGAAAATGTTACAATTGAGAGAGCCCACCGTGCGCTTTATAAAGACAAGATGCCTTTGCTCCCCGTCAAATATATACAAGACTACTGAACTTCCAGTCAGCTCAACAGATATTATATGCAGCAAAAAAAAATAAAAACTTCATGTGGAACAATCACAAATTAACTTTTACACAAGATCTACCCAGGCCCATCAAGGAAAACAGACAGAAACTAGCCCCGTTTTGCTCAGACTTAATTAAAAGAAACATCAGATTCCAAATGCGATACCCAAATACTCTGTCTTTCTCCCAAAATGAAACCAAATATACAGCAACCTCCCAAAAAGAAGCAAAAGAGATCTTCCTCAAAATATTTAATAAAATCCCAGACCTTGGATAAAGTCACCAGTTTCCAACACAAGCGTTTCAGCAGCCTTACACTCCAGCTTTCTAATTCACTCACCGGAGGCTTCAGGGACATCACCGCTCTCAAACCCAGCCAATACGGCATTTCTAGCAGTTTTTGACTGTTTAATCCAGCAAAACGTCTTTCCATTATGTTTGCAGACAGATCCACGTGTCCAGCAAGGAACACATCGTCACCGAGGTTTCAGGAGGGACTCCTTCTTCTGTGGCACCTGAATTGTTCGTCTGCTAAGTCTGTTCTTCCTCAAATGCGCTTATAGCGCGGACCATCGCAGACAAGTCCTGTCTACTGCAAGCAGATCTCCTGTTCTTACTACAAGCTTGCAATCGTTTTTTTTTTTTTTCTGTTATTTTTCCTTTCAGGTCAACTATATCCTATGAGTTATGGAACATTTTATTTTTTTTTTTATCCTTCTCTTAAAACAAGTTAAGAAGCATTCTATCATTGAGTCTTAAAGTTTTAGGTACACTACTGCACCATTTCTTGAGAGTCCTTGATGCTTTCCCTCAGGGCAAAAATTTCTGCAGTGGTAAAACCGGCAGGGGAAGTTAAGCAGAGGAGCCTGCTTACACGTAGGCTCTGCATAACAGGAAGGTCTTTTGAGCGTCCTTGGTACCTTCCCTTGGGGCTAGAATCACTGTAATGGTGTACTTGGCGGGGGAAATTAAGCAAAGGAGCCTGCTTACAAGTGAGCCATGCATACCAGGTAGGATGAGATACAGCACTTTCCCCTGTAAATATACATTCCATGGCCGTTGTAATGGCAAGCAGCAAAGAGTCAAAGTCTATTGCCATAGCTGTGCAATATGCACAGAAGTAGTCATTTATCTACACAATTAATTAGTTTTGGCAGATCGAGGATGTGTGCAGCAACTTGTTTTTCCCGATAGAGCTGCCAACAAAATATTTTCTCTCAGTGGAAAGAATGCTTTGTCTGGGTCATATTTTGTACAGAAAGATATATTATGTGGAGGGTTATTACTATCCACAAGATAATATACTTATTGTTTCTGAATAAATGTAATAGTTTCTTACATGGGTAGTATTTCAATGTGATGAAATCGAGTTTTGAAGCTTCGTTTAACAACCTTTTCTGTGTAAGTCGTAAAGATGGCTTTCTATGGATCTGGGGTTTCTCATATTATAAATACACACATCTATATACCTTTTAAAAAGAGACAACAAGATTACCTTCTAGTTACACTATTGAGCCGGGGTTCCCATTAAAGATAGAAAGGAATTTCCTATGTACCCTTGTTAGTACTGTAGATGCTTATAAGAAAATAGGGAGGAAATGCATTAATCAGATTGTGATTAATTAAACAATCCCATACAGTATCAAATCTAGTACATTGGTAATAACCATCCTTTAAATACACTTATAATTTATCTCTGCCTTACTGAACCGACTACAGGTTACAATTAGAGTCCTTTTACAGAGTAGGGAAATTAGGAAAGAAATAAGGATAGGTGGGTCATTTACTAATAGGGGCAGGATGCTCATGAAACCTGACATAATGTTGGTCTATAAACGCAATGATTCAACTTAAATCAATAGGCAGATAAAAGATGTACAGGGGTTTTAAAAAATACCTATACCCAAAACAGTAATGCTTAAATTTGGTACAGGGTAAACTCAGTGCAAGGGTGGTTCCCAACAACGCAACAAGACTCTCATCTTTAACTTGCTCTGCTATCATCAGAGTCTGATCATTGGTAATATCTTCCCGCCCAAATTAACATTAAACAACACCACAACTATATATCTGTTTTAGCTTGTCAACTATCTACAATGTATGCCATAATGACAATCCCACTAGTCTCAGCCTCTTGTTTATGGCGTACCTAACAATGCCTTAGATTTACACCTTTTCCTCAGCCTTCCTGTTGTGAGTGATACTCAATGAGGAATGCTTGTACTGGTAATGAGTCTGTTATGTATAGGATATATAGATCTGCGTATCTCATATATATTAAGCTCAAGAGCTTGACATACAAGCGCATGTTTTATGTAAATAAGGTCATACTTTCATGACAAACTAGTAGGTGTAGTATTACATACGGTAGCTGTATGTGCATTGTATTAGAGACCTAGTTTGATTACCCTTTGGTTGAGAATATTCTTGTATATATGTATAGAATTGTTAGGGTTTTTTTTTGTTATCTGTTATACTTCTTCGCCTATGGGGTTTAGGTGGGTAGGCACGGGGCATGTCAGAAGGAGTATTGTGCTACTTCCTCTTCATCCAAACTGCTTACTGATACAGCTATGTTACGGTTCTCCATTTTACTATCACCCTATTACAAATACAAAGCAGGTTCTAGTAAACACACATTATGTTACCCAAATATTATTTTAAATCTCCAAATATATTATGTCTCCTCACACTTGGTAGTTTTGATCCCCATGAGCTGGGCCATTGACTCTTGGAACATTAAAGGTTTACAAAATACTGCTAAAAGAAAACTGTTTCTTCACCTGCTGTTTAAATCCCAGGCTAATATTAGCTTTCTCCAGGAAACACACTTATCTGAAAAGAATGGGAACACAAAAAATAGAAAATGGATCAGGTCAATAATAAGTGCTGGGGACAGCTCAAACTCAAAGGGGGTGGCCATTATAATTAAGAAACAATTCCAGGAACCTATCAATGAATATAAATCTGATACTAACGGCAGATGGTGCTATTTCACCTCTACACTCCCAGATTCCTCCAAACCAGTATTGTTCATGAACATCTATGGTCCTTGTTCTCAACAACAAACCTTTATCCTAGAAATCTATAACTTACTAAGCATTTCCAAATTACTTATATATAGTAGGAGGGACTGGAATGTGGTAATTGATCCTAGCCTAGATCGCACCAGCAAATCCTCCTCCTACAACTTCCAAGCTTCTATAGCCTTAGAGGAACTTATCTCAGATTTTAACCTTGTAGACACTATTACTTTTAGTAATATATCGACCAAAGAAAATCTATATACCTTCTATTCTAACTGCCATAAATCTTGGTCACGACTAGACTTCATTCTGATGTCGGACCTCCTATCTAAATTTAAAAATACTTTCAATATCGAACCCAGATCCCTCTCTGACCATGCAAAATCTCCCTTAAAATCAGATTCAACGCACCTGTTTTACATTGCTAACTGGACCCTTAACAATAATCTACTAAATAACAAAGATATCTTAAACAAAATTAATAATATGCTGTTGGCTCTTGACACTAATCTTACAAAATCCTAATCTCCCCAGACATTCAATGGGCAGCCTGCAAAGCGAAATGAGGGGTTTTCTGATTAGCAAAGCTTCCTATCTTAAAAACTCAATACTAAAAAAGAAAATACCCTATCCCTTAAACTATCATCTTTAGAAATAAGTCAGAGACTATCTCCAGACCCAAAAACTGAAGTATTGATCAACTCCATGTAAAAGAATTACTAGAATTGCACTCACAGAACTTTTCCTTACAGGAACAAAATGTATTGCAACATATTCTGAATGGGCCCAAACCCCTCAAGAACTCTGGAGAATATTAAAAACAATAACGGCTCCCAGAATATCCACTCTTCAGTATCAAGGGAAAATCTATAATTCAGACTCTGAAATAATACACCTATTTTTGAACTATTTTCAGATATATATAGTAGCAATAAACAAGATTCTTTAAAACCCCAGAGGAGTCCTTTTAAACTCCATCAACTTCCCCTCTCTTGAACCAACTCAAATCTCAGTCCTCTCCAATTACCATCCAAGAAATACACGACATTATTAACAATCTCAAAAGAGGCAAATCTCCGGGCCCTGATGGCTTCACTACTAACTTCTACAAAGCCTTTTGCCCAAAAATATCCTCTATCCTATGGAAGGTCTTTAATTGTATCATTAAGGAGGGTATTACTGACTTACATTGGAACAACTCAAAAACTATCTTACTATTAAAAAACAAACAAGACAGATCAGACCCACATAACTACAGACCAATTTAGTTAATAAATGTTGACATTAAGATTCTTGCTGCTATCTTAGCTAACAGATTACAAAAGGTTCTCCCGTCTTTATTATCCCCTGACCAAGCTGGCTTTATGAGTAATAGACACACATGGGACAATACCCTAACATTGGATTCCCTTATTCAATTGACCAAAAAAGACAAAATCCAATCTAACCCTAACCTTAGATGCCTCTAAAGCCTTTGACAGAGTCAACTGGGACTTTTTGTTCGATACCTTGTCCCATTTCAATATACCTAAATTCTTCTCGGATATAATCAGAACACTATATACAAAGTCCCACACATATCTCTATATAAACAAACAGAGATCCAAGCCAATATTGATTACTAATGGAACTAGACAAGGCTGCCCACTCTCGCCCTTTCTCTTCAACATTTTTATCGAGCCTTTCTTCCTATTTATTGCGCAGAATACACACCACAACATCCCTAAAATTCTTAATACACATGTTGCACTATCAGCTTTTGCAGATGACTTAAATTTATACTTCCAATTTCCCAACTCAGACCTACCCAAAATCTTCGACGCCATTAAATACTTTTCCTCCGCATCTGAATACGTAATTAACAATAAAAAATCACATATCTTCCCAATCAATCCTAACTCACACAAATCTTTTTATTTCCCCGAGTCCTCGTTACAAATAACATATAATCTTAAATATCTTGGTATCCATTTTGAACATAATCAGGCCTCCATGCTCCAAAACAATCTACTAAAAACATGGTCCATCATTCAGCAAGATTTACAAAGATGGAAACTTATGAACTTAGCTTTCTTGTCCAAAGTAGCAATAGTGAAAATGAATGTCTTACCCAGACTCTTATATCAATTCAACGCTTCGGATATAGAAGTATTCAATAACTTCTTCTCCAAAATTGAAAAAGATCTAGCTAAGTTCATCTGGTTCCCGAAGTCAGTCAGGATCTCTTACTCTAAATTAACTTTTCCTAAGGAGAAAGGGGGGTTAGGCCTTCCAAACTTTCAACTGTACTACAAGATCATCTGCAAACAGAGTCTGGGCTATATCAAACTTTAGCAGCAAGAATCAAACTCACTCTCCAGCATGGTTGAAAATATGGCACCATCATATTATCTCTAACAAAATCAATCCCCAGGCTATTCCATTCCTTTCCACACTCTCTATAAACAATTCTAATTTAGCACACTCTCTGAAACATAAAATTAGGCTTTTCCAAAAACTCATTAAAGGCGTCAACATGGAAAATACCCTACCCCTGCTCCAACCACTTCATCAAAATCCAAACATCAAAATCAACAATATGACGTTGGACCTTACTAAATTCCTCGTATTAAAAACCTCAGCGTTTGGGACATCCTCAAACATAGTCCAAAATCTATCCCTGAGCTACGGCTAATCCTTGGAACTAATAACAAATACACAGTGATTCTTGACAATTAAGAGAAGTTCTGCCT
The DNA here is from genome assembly GCF_019279795.1 of Protopterus annectens. Classification (NCBI taxonomy): domain Eukaryota; kingdom Metazoa; phylum Chordata; order Ceratodontiformes; family Protopteridae; genus Protopterus; species Protopterus annectens. The sequence goes on from NC_056733.1 coordinate 1,806,188,213, forward strand.
GCACAACACTTTAATCCTCTTCCTAATCCTCAGGAAATCAACAAAGTAATTGAAATCATTTCAGCAATATCAAGCACTAAAAAAACAATTTCATCCTCTTACAAACTATTGAATAAGGCTATACAACTCAAATTGTCTCTTTTCCAATTATTGGAACACAGTTGGGTCTCCTATCTCAGAGGATCAAAAATTTCAGCTATAAAATCTACATTAGAACTCTCCCTTTTCAAAAAACTCGTATACACCCAACTGATGCTAAACAACAACTCTTACTTTACCCCTGTAATACTCAATAAATTTAACCCCAACACATCCCCTCGTGTACATGCTGCTCCCATCCAGTGCGAAAGGACCTACTACACATTATGTGGTATTGCAACCACTCCTACAAACTCTGGTGTTCTCTAAAAGTTCGTTTACAAAAAATGGGTTACTACACCTCAACTTTGTCATGGGAAACAGCCATTCTCCATATCCATACCTCCGTAATACGAAAATACAACTTCACATTTTAATTATTCTCTGTTCACTTATTAAGCTTTATATCACTAAAACTGGTTAGATCGCACCAAACTTAGCTGGAAGGGTTTCAGTGAGATGGCTTTCAAACACATCTCAGCTCACAAATTCATTATAAAGGGCCCCAAAAAGAGAGCTTATTTTGGCAAACTATGGAAGAAACTTATAGATGTGATTCATACTGAATGACTCCCCATTCACACCTTGTGTATAAAAGCTTTCCTATTCCTGTTAAGTTACGGAGAACCACAGCCAACCCAATTTTCTACTATACCTCTGCATTACCACTATGGAGGAACGTAGCACTCTTGATTGTAAATATTGTATATATTTGCTTTTTGATTTTGGGTAAATGGATTACAATGCTCTCATTATGCTGTACCTATCATTCTCATATGTCTCATTGTTATAATATGTTGCTACTCACTGCTTTCTGTAATATTCCAACGTTGCATTCTAATGTGTATAACTGTAATGTATTTCCTCATACAGCTTGCATTGTACCATACTTTGAAAAATAAAAGAATTATTTGAAAAAAAAAAAAAAACTAGCACCTATGATGTAATATTAATTTAAAACAAAACTGAAATTCAAGAAATAAATAATGTGGGGGAAACTGAAAGCAGCAAGTTAGCAGCTTCTGCAGCTATTGAAAACAGCAGTAAAATGTTCTTGTGCATGACAGCTGAGGATATTACTGCTTAGAAAACAGAGCATTAAAAATACATTTTGTGCCAATGCTCCTAAGATTCAACATTCCAAATTAATTCTAAAGAGAGAAGTTCACTGCTGATTTTGAACCATTTCCAGCAGAACAGTTTATTTCCAGAAGGGATGTTCTCATTCTTTTGTTAGATGTAAATGTGTTCTGCAAAAACTGTATACTAAATTAACAAAATGAGCATTGTGAAATTATCTCTGAAGCTGCAATTGTTCTTAAGTGTTAAACATCTGAATATACAATTCAAAACCGCATATGCAAATAACAGAGGAGTATTTAAATAATATGCCACAATTAGTTTTATTTTATGACTGTATGTTACTTTTTCAAGCACAGGGATTAAGTTTTGGCTTAGCAGCCTACAACTACTATAATGAGCAATGTTTGCCCTTCAGATTGCAGATTTTGCAGAACATTGGTGATATTTCTTGTCTTGATTAACCAGCAAATTCCTTACTGAATAAGGAAGCCATCAGCATGCTGTCAGAAATGATTCAAGAATTTCTGAAGTGTAGAAGACATCCCCGCTTCAAGAATAATGACATATAAAAAGCAATAGTGGGGTGCATGAGTTGTTATTTTTAATACTGCCACAGATGTAAACTGCAGAGGGCCAGAACCTTCAAAATAACTGGTATATAGATGAAATGAATAAATGCTTTAGCAAATCATAAAACTAAGGAATTTTTGTTTGTTTAACAGGCCTTAAACATTTGTCCTATATGGACAGACTCAAAAAACTCCAACTATAGTCTATCTCATACTACTACTTAGAGGCAATCTCTGCTTGACTTACAAAGCCATGTCTGACCCAGCTCTGTTAGGAATGCTACATCTAAAAAAATCCCAATCCCTCCACACCACATGCTCCAGAGACCTCAACCTCATTACCACAATCAACAGAACATGCTGGAGGGACAGGTTCATAACCCAGAGATTGCCCATGCTATGGAATAGATTTGCCATACATGTCAATCAGAGCACCTCACTGGCCCTCTTCAAGAGAAATCTTGATGAGTGGATGGGAAATAGAAAATTCACCCCAGGGATCACTCCAGTAGCTTTACTCGACAGAGGCACTGGGAACTAAGGTCGGGTGGCACGATGCCAGGGTAATCCTATAGGCTAGGCTTGTAAATACTCCAGGGCCATTAGCCTAGTAAACATGTGTGAACCTCTGCATTCCATAAATTTTCATCAAGAAGGACAGCTGCAAGGTGGCATAGTGACACGCCAGTTTCTGTTGCTACATCACAAAACTTAGTCTCAGGTTAGATCGTGGCTGTGGTGCTTTTGGTGTAGAGCCTGCCCATCATCTCCATGTCCATGAAGGTTTTTGTGAAGTGTTTCAGTTTCCTCCCACATACAAAATAAAAACTGTAGCAGTTAAAGTGAGGATCCTGTAAATTGCTCATAGCAGTATGTATTTCGTGTGTGTGTGTGTGTGTGTGTGTGTGTGTGTGTGTGTGTGTGTGTGTGTGTGTGTGTGTGTGTGTGTGTGTTCGTGTCTGTGCACCTGCATGTATACTGCAATAGGCTGGCATTATTTCCATGATTAATTTCACTTCTTCATGATTGATGGACTTCAGCTTTACCATGAGTTTGAAATGGATTGTTGGTAAAAAGAGAAATGAATGAATGAATGGAAAAATGAGGGAATGGACAGATAAATCTATTAAAATTGCTTTATTTGCATAAGAACTCTTTTACTTTTTTTTTCCTTTGTCCCTCTCAGACCTTATTTATATTGTCCTTGCCTCCATTGCCCCATATCCATGCTGCATTTATTAGTATCCTTCAACTCGCCCCAGACTTGTTTAATTGTTGCTGAGGACAGTCGTGGATCTTAAGGGCATCCTGGGGGCTTGGCCATATAATGCTTCCATGAAGTGTTTTTTTTTTTAGTATATGTACCCTACCCACTGTTCCCTTTTACCTTCCCTGATGCTCACTTGTTGCATCTGTGTGCATCCTCGCTCTTTGGGCTAAGCCATTCCTTAGGGAGCATCACAAGCAAGCAGCCTCCCTGTGCTCCATCAGTTGCCCAAGATGCTAATCATACCTGGGTAGGCTGGGCCATAGTTGGGGCTTTATCCCTTTACCAGAGTAGCCCATTTATAGCAGAATTCTTAATATTAATTATTCCATGTTTGGACAAGAAAGCAAGGATAGTATTTGTGTGCATGCACACATGCACTTCAGAAAAAAACATTGGCAAGGCAATGGTGAATTTTAATGATTAAATAGCTTGAAGTCACCTTTTCAATGCTTTAAAGAAATGTTTGTGATTACACAGATAGCAGAAATGTAATTAAAAAATGTTTTCAGGTTTTCTTATTATGCTGTCTCGCATATACTTACTTTGCTGCATTACTTACCACCAAAAACTATGGGCACTTTTCATTCAATTTAGCATTATTGCATTATAATTGACAACACTGATTTGTTGGTGGAATCTAATAGCTTTATCAAGGCCTATTATGCACAGGTTTATTTGATTTCTTATTTAGTCGTACAGTGATTGCACAGCCTACATACTTGTGGCCAGACCCACAAATGTCACTCCTCTTCTGCAACATATAGCCCTCCTCTGCCTGGAATGGTCAAAATTGAAATGGATGATTACTACAATACTACAAGGCTGCCATGATCAAAAATGTGGGCAGCTAATACAACCTGAGATATGTGGACCATGTACAGGGCTTGATTACTGTCCACTACAGAGCTAGCACAGACGTCTTCTCTACCTTTGTCCAGATTCCATTCTTGGAACTGGGAGGAAGAAAAATGCTAAGCTGTTAGCTCCAGATGCTAATAGTGCTTAATATTCTGCCTTAGTATTACTAAGTTATTAACAAATTTACGTTTTGATTGAACTAGCTTGATCAGGCTACCTTGCAAATGTACAATAGCAACACAATCCACACACAGACATGCATGCATTCACACACATACACGTGTATTCACACGTGTACACAAACATAGGAAGCATACATCATCACCATCATCATCATCATCAGACCCTCCCTTTTCCCATTTTTCTACATTGCGTCAAGGTATCGTGTTAACTGAAAACAACTATCTCGACTCAGTGCCACACTCCTGCCTTCTTCAACACTCATGCCTGACTGTTGCAGATCTTGTTTCACAAAATCCATCCAGCTCTTTGCTGGATGTCCTCGCTTCCTCTTAGCTTCTTCCTATCTGTCCCAAATCTTCCTCACCAGATTGTCTCCTGCTTTTCTGCACATGTGCCCAAACCACCATAATCTGTTCTCTTTGATCTTTTCTGCAATTGCACCTACTTTGGCTTCTGCTCTTATGTCCTCATTTCTTCATCTGTCCCACAGTATGCATCCTAACACCTTTCTCAGGCACTTCATTTCCATCACCTCTAGCTTCTTCAACTGTTCTGCCTTTACTGCCCAGGTTTCTGTGCCATACAGTAGTACTGGTCGCACCACTGTCTTGTACACCTTACTTTTCAGCTTCTTTGGCATTCTTCTGTCATAGAATACACCTGATGCCAGTTGGCTGCAGCCCCTCTGATTCTAGCTTTGACCTCTAGATTCAGACTACACTTCTCCTCAACTACCCCTCCCAGATACTTGAAGCTGTTACCTGTTCCACTACCTTCCCTTCTATCTGTATTCTTAGCTTCTTCTGATTTCCCCAATTTGCTGCCATTACCAGCATCTTATCTGTGCTTAGTTTCATCCCATGTGCCTTCGGATTTGCATTCCATTCTCCTATCCTTTGCTGAAGTTCTAGCTCAGAGTCTGCCTGTACTGCCACATCGTCTGCATACAGCAGCTTTGTTGATCCGTCCCCTCCAACCTGTTTGCTAATGTAGTCCATCACCAGTATGAACAGCAGTGGGCACAGATGTGAACCCTGATGTACACCTAATCTTACTGGAAACCCCTCTGTGTGGCCGAACACTGTTTGTACTTGAGTCATTGGGTCCATGTACATAACCTGCACTAATTCTACCAATGTTTCTGGGACTTCAAACCACTGCAGTACTGTACAGATCAGCTTTCTTGGGACCTTGTTATATGCTTTCTCTAAGTTTTGGAATGCCCGGTTGGACTCTCTCCTCATCTCTAACTTCTTCTCAAGTATCTGTCTCAATTTAAACATCGGGTCAATTGTGCTGCATCCTGATCTGAATACAAACTGGTCATCTCCCATCTTACATTCTACTACTCTGCATATCCGCTTATCAATCACCCTCTCCAAAACTTTCATGCAAAGTGATAGGAGTTTGATGCCTTTGTACGATGTCCCCTTTGTTCTTGTCCACTGGCATGAGTATGCTTATTCTCCAGTCATCTGGGATATACCTTTCTCTCCACACTGGTATTAGTACCCTCAGGAGCCATTTCTCTCCTATCTCACCCAGCATCTTTATCATATCTGCTGTGACCTCATCCGAGCCTGCTGCTTTCCCTGACTTCATCTTCCTTAGTGCTGTTCTTACTTCTTCTAGGGTGGACTCCACTTTTTCTGTGATCGTAGGCTGTTTCTGAGGCAGTACAGCTTCTGTGGGGTTTTCTTCATTCAGAAGCTGCTGGAAATACTCCTTCCATCTGCCTTTGATGTCTTCTGGATTGGTGAGCAGGTTGTTGCTGGCATCTCTTATGAAGGGTGCCTGACTATCTTCTTTATCTTTCTGTTTTTGCCTTGCAACCTGATATAGTTTCTTTGTGCCTGTTACTGAGTCACTTCCAGAAGTTGGTACAGTGCTTAAGATGCCCTATTCTTTGTTATTGCAACTTCTTTCTTAGCTTCTTTGTTAGCCAACTAGTAGTCCTTCTTAGCCTGGTCAGTCCTTTCTAGCCCCCACTTCTTCCTGCACTCCTTCTTTCTTTTAATGACTTGCTGTACATCTGCATTCCACCACCAGATTTCCTTATCTACCTTATTTCCATACCTGGCTTGGACACATATCTTTTCTGCAGTCCTAACACATGCTGTTTTTAGGCACTGCCACTCTTCTTCTACTCCACCTATTTCCTCCTCTTCTTGGGGTGCTAGAACTCTGAGAAATTCCTTGAACTGCTCTACTTTCTTTCCAGTCAACTTCTAGGTCATCAGCCTGGTCTCTGTTGACCTTAGAGCCTTCTCTGATCACTGCTTGCAGCTGATTGTGGCAACTAGTGGTTTATGCTGTGGGCCGACACCAACATTTTACAAACAGCAATGATTAATTTTTGTAGACCTCCCCCCAGATCAATTAGAACATCACAGATATTCCCCTAAATACTAACTGAATTCCTGTTTCTACTTTAGAAACCATAATTTTTGTCACGCTTCACTTTACAGTTTTGCCTGCAGATTAGTTCCTCCTATAATTTTTAGGATAAAAATTATACCCTGAAAACATCATCATTACTGTCAAAATCAAGATGCTGTTACTCTAGAAATGTCTTATTTGGAGATAATTTGTTTGTTTGGAGATAATACTAAGTAAAAAAGACTTCCCACAATTTCCCCCACATATGCATCCATATTAAGTAAGAAAAAGACTAAATTATAAGCACATGTAAACCAAACTCTTGTAGTACCTAAGTAAGGCATACAAAGGTCATGGCTAAATGGAAAATAATATATGTGTGCAGGCAAATGACCAACTGTTAAGCATACTACACATACTCAGTAGGCTATACTGTGCATTTGGACAAATGTGGGGGTCCTCATGTCACGGAAATGAGATTAGACAAATGTGCAACGTATGCAAAGGTGTGTCTAACTCATGCAAACTGTTATCCCCTTTCCACTCTATCTCATCTATAGGTATTACCAAGTACCCTCCTGTAAGTTATGCAACAAATTTACATACCCTAAAAATATACAGTATAGACAACTCTACTTACTATAACACTGTTTCCCTGAGGCATTTCCAGGTTTAGCCAGTCAGCCGAAGTAGTAACTGTCTCTTAGTGTGTTTCTGCTAGAGAAAACATAATTTTATCATCATTCCTTGTACTGTCTGCATTCCATGTAGGGTATAGCTACATGCTATGTATTCTACTCGACTGCAGGAAGATCCAGTGCAAGTATCTGACTGACTTTAGGAGAAAGAAGATAGGATATAGCTTATCTAACTGTAGCTTAAACTCCCCTGCATTCAAATACTTCAATCAGTGGATTTAAAGTAGCACATATTGTTCACACACATAGGCTCTTTGACTGCAAAACCATAGGATTATTGCTACTTTGCTCAGGTATAATATAGCATCTCTCTTAATATTTTACATTTTTAAAAGATTAGTCATCTGCCTAAATTTAATTGATTGCATTGTTAAGTTACATGTGTAGAAGGATTGCTGTTGGCAAGACCGTTAAAATGATAGGTTAATATTCCACCAAACATAATTGTATTATATTTTAAAAACAATTAGTCATCTGGTTAAATATTGAAAATGCTAGTTAGTACTGGTATGTTTCATCTATAGACTATTTTAGTGTAGGTAAATCTACTCAACTACATTCTGGAAAAAAGGGAATCTGCAATGTGGATGAACCTTTCATGTAGTAGACCAGACAGAATATATAAATGTTCAGTAGAACAGTGATTAATAAAATAAAAATGTTTAATTCTCTTAACTTGGCTAATATAATAATTCCATCAAGTTCTGGCCTGATATGTCTACCCTGACAAACCTTTCTTCATAAGTTGTATAAACATATCTGACAACTTTTATATGCCATAACAATAATTTCCAAGAGTGCAACGATTGCCTTTACAGTTTCTTTAAAAAATATAGGTAGTAGATTAAAACCCATCAAGTTTTAACATATTTGATTGACCTGGTACAATACGCACATACCCTGCTCAACATCGATCTGCTAAATTGCTGAGCAAAATGGGCAATACTGTCAGAACCAGTTATTAAAGCCAAAGTAATTATTCTCAGTAGTATCTTCATGGTCAATATGATTTTGTTTTTCTTTTTTGTCATTAATAGGGGATATTTTCAGAATGACGGCTTTAAGTCTGAAATCCCAATCATGTGCCCTGCTCATACTTCAAGCAGTTATTGCATTTATTGTTGTTATTAATGTTAAATCCTCAGTTGTACTGCTGCAGACTGCTGAGTTATGTAAATAATACTTTCTCTCTCCATATATCTAAATATCTATATCTATGTATCACTATATATATAGATATATATATAAACCCGTAGTAAACAAAAACACCCATAGTCAACTGGTATAATGTCAATGTCAAAATGCTGAAAATGCTGACATTGACATGCCAGAACACATGCATGTCCACAACTAGTGGAGTTTAGTTTTATTGGCCTGAATGTAAACATTAAGACTGCCTTCCTTAAAACCTTTATCCTACCTTGTATATAGTGTAGATGGTTACAACAGTTTGATAAATAAGTCTTGCATTCCATTTTAAGATATCTTCTACTATTTTGTATTTACTATCACAACATGACAAATGCAAATAAAATGTTAAATGAAAAAATCTGTACTGTGAATTATCCGATAAAACACTAACAGACAGATATGGATTATATGGGTAAGTAGTTCATTTGACAAATTTATTTCCTTCATCTCTTTTGACAATTGATAGCATAGGTCAATATTAAATGAAAATCTGCTTGAAAAGAGATGAAAATCTGCATGAAAAGAGACAGCTGACCTAACACTATAAAAAGTCTGCTTCTATCAGGAAATAGCACAAAAACTTGCAAAAACATTCTATGCTGATTATTTGAAAGCAACACAGACCTGCCTTCTTGAAAAATCAAGAAAGTTCTGGGAAAAAAAACTAAACAACAGAGCAGTAAGAAGTTAAACTGCTTACCTCATTACACTGAAATGTCAATAATGAACATATTAGTTCCCGAACATTTATGGTTGAACCATTTGCTCACGTTTTTAAAACCAAGGTACTGCTAATAACATTTGAAAGCACCATATAAAAAGCCATACAAAATATTGATATGTACATCAGGCTGTTGTATTCAGGTCAGTTACAACTTAAGTTTTTATTGATGGATAAATAGCTTTCCCATCTATAGAAGTCAGAAGCCAGTCACAGCCATAATTTATTTAATGGGCATTGATCAGCCTATCACTGTGTCATATTAAATGCCGCCATAGAATATTGGTCTTCTACAGAGCAATTGAAGTTCATCAAAATTATCTCATCCAACAAGTACCTGAAAAGGTATTTGTTTGAATAATCAATTTTCTTATCAGTTAGCCATGATGCAACAGGTCAGTTGAACAGATGGAGCTTATATTGACAAGTTTCTATAACTTTCCTGGATATTTTGTGACCATGGAATTTGTTTGCTTGTTTTTTATGCACTGGTTCCTGTGACGATTGTGAAAATACTATGACCCATATATTCTCTAAGGGGAGAGGCTGAGAGCACAAATATTGGTGATAATACCTATGCTGGGATCAAAATTTTCTCTGGGTGGCCATGCGCTCTGCAGTGCATACTCATAGCCATCAAAAAGGCAGATATACAGTGGTTTCACATAGAGAGGGGTCACTTGTTTTTGTAACACAACTCTTGAAGGCCTTTCATTCCCTTGAGGAAAATGTGCCCTTGTGACCCTTTAGTCACCACTGGGGATTCTATGGGGAGTATGTATTCTGGAGAAGAGCACCCCCCCACACACACACACACACACACCAAGGGAAATGAACAGAAGCATATTCTCTTTCTTTTCCTCTCTCTCCTTGAGAATAAATTGCAATGATTGTCACTCTAACTGAAATATAGAATTTGTAGCTTTTTTTTAATTTATTTTATATTTCTTTTTTCATGGGGAAGCCACTAGAAAATTGCAGCAGAGGGTCAAAGAACATTTCCATGCAATTAATTAAAATTAGTGCAATGTTATATACACAAATACAGACACAATAAATGTTATTCAGATTATAAAAAGTTAAATTTTTTTTGTGTGGGAACATTAATTTGATACTGAGCAAAAAATAAGTACTCTGGCAAATTTTGTTTGAATCCAGTACTCCCACTTTTAAATGTCTGTGCATTTGTCTACTGCTGAAAATAAGAAAGTGAAAACATTACAGAAATAGTTTTCTACAGCTTGCGCAAAAGGGTTTATGATTTTATTGTTACTTATAAGTGTCTATATGTTTTTAATATTCTGCATTTTTAACTAAATGTGAAAAATCTTTGGTTTGTAACTGTCAAGTTATGTATTGGCTTTATTATTTAAATTAATGTTTTGGTGTGGTGGGTGTCTGATAAAGTATGGAGAAAGATATAAGGGCTTAATATCCATTTGGTAGTAAGGGTTTATAAGTCTTACAAATGAAAAATAGCAAGGGGAGTACACAGAACTTCAATTTGTGTCCTTCCCATAAAGATATAAATCATGCTGATGCATTATCTGACATTCTAAGCCCCAATGTTATTATTATGACATTTGCTATCTGTGTCATGTTAAAATACATAGAACTCACAATTTCAAACACATGAGAAAGGATGCAATGTCATTGAAATAAACCAAACTGAAGTAATTAAAAATGCCTTTTTTGCTCTGTGCTCCCTTGGATAAAACTTCTTCTTACTTTAAATCAAATGAATTCTCAGGACTGTATAAGTGTTCACATTTCAGGGGAATAATAAATTTGCCAGTTCTTTGCACTAGGGTACACCTACATTCAAGAAGAATATGGCTACCTACATTCAAGAAGAATATGGCTACCAAGACAAATACAGGGTAAAATATTACAAAATCAAATCTTCCCCTGACCTTCACAGTTTTTGAACCAAAAGAGATTAATGCAGCTGCACTAGCAAATAATCTAGAGCCACTATGACTCCAAGAAGCATCTGTGCTTGCATCATAAATAACTGGCAAATACCGATCATAACTGGCAACCAGAATAAACAAACACATGCTCAAATATGACAATGTATAACCAAAGGAAACAAAATGAAAAACAATATAAAAGCCCTTTAAGCTCTCCATCACCTCCAGTGAGAGAGATCTTTGATCTCACTCCTCTATACTTCACTATTCTTTCTTTCTGAGGTTATTGCATCTCATGCAAGGAACAGAAACCCCATTTTACTGTTTTACCAAGAGGCTGCAGAATCAAAGCACACAAAATAGATACCTTTTGAACAAAAAGTCATCACTCTTGTCTGAATTCAGTGACACCACATTAGCCACTGCTAACGCAAACTACAGTGATCTGGCAACTATAATGCAAGCAGCTGTGATGCTAGTTAACCAGTCTTACTTCTATAACCAACAATGCTGACATGTACAAAAGCAGACAAAACGCTGAGAAAGTCCAGACAATCTTCTTTATAAGGGCCACAGACCTGCACCACCTACTTTCATTTAGCTTGTTAATGTCACCATAACTGAACGTTTTTCAATCACTTGTATCACTATGCTATGAGACTTCTAACAAATGCATCTACTGAAAGTGCCATGCAGTCTTATCTCCATTTCACCATTATCCTTCCCTCTTTTATTCTTCAAGATGTCCATTCTAATGCAGTTGTCATATTTCTTAAAAAACGTAAAAACCCTGATATCCTGCAATGAACATGCTTCCAGAATAGTGAAAAGCACCACTGTATGCTCTATTGCCCATCCACTTGCCATAAAGAAAAGAAAGATACCAATCTACTAGAAGCAGTCATTGTTTTTTTCTATCTCCTCATGTTAGCCAAACAGCTATCATTTCATTTGCTTTTTGCTCCCTCTTTTCAAAACACCAGACAAATGTAAGCAAAACAGCTTTTGGAAAAACCTTATACATTTCAGTGCATATCTAACATGAACCATCTATTTTGTCCAAATCATGATGCAGATACTGCTTTCATGGATTTTGGAATATGCAAGCAATAGAAGCCTGACTTTATCAAATATCTTGGTTCAGTCTTGAACTTTCCTAAGGCTTTTGGTACCATCTTCCAATCAAAACCTGACATAGAAAATTCTTGATTTAAACAAAATACCCTTCATTGGTTCCCTGACTGTTGTGACAGCCACATTCAAGCAATGAGTCGGAACACTGCTATTTCTTCTCTTTCCAAGTAGGTATTGGTGTCTCACAAGGTTTGCTGTTTGGTCTGCTTAAGTTTGCTCTGTATATAAAAGAATAGGCAGTTATATATCAGGCATTCAAAACCCATACAGAAATGATTCAACAAATGTTTTGCCGGATAGCTCATCACATAGTTAGTTCTAAGCTTGAAGCATCCATTCACTAGCTGCAGACATGGCTGAACAATATGGGATCACATACCAGATCCTCTAAACCAGATTCTGCGCTTGATTGTTTTACAAAATAAGTCCCATATCATCCTCTAACAGTTTCTCTTTACTATAAATAGCAAGTAAGATTTTTAACTCATTCCATCCAATGGAGCATTGGAAGTTTGCATTGTAGTCTGAAAGCTTGCATTGTACATTCCAAGGGGGAGATCCTAAGCTTTTTTTTAACTGTTTTATTAATTTAACATATTTACTATATATACACAGAAAGGAAGAAATTTAACATCATATACTGATCACCAATGTTAAGAATACATTGAATCATCAAGGTAATGTTATATAGTTAACACATTAGGAGTCTTAGTATTTCAATGGAAATATGTCAGTACTAACCCAGCCACTAAAAGTTTTAATATGATTTATAGATCTTATTCTGATCACTTCTTTTTAAGTTTTACAAAGTATTGCTGTGAAATTTAAAATTTCTTTGAATGTAGAGACCAAATTTAATTTACAATTTTTTATAGTAACGTTTCTAGCTACTGCCAGGAGATTCCAGAACATTTTTTGGCTTTCACAGATAAAGGAAGTGGAACATTCATTAGTATTACTGATCTAGTTAAATAACAAATATTAGACCATAACCCCATAAACACACCTATCTCTTCACAATATACATTTTATTTTTCACAATGCATAAACATGTGTGTCCAATCAGCTTTTACATCTTTAGTACATCTCCAACAGACTGAAGTCAGTTTACTAAACTTACAAATATTATAGAGAGTAAAAAGATTCTGTTTATATAATTCCATTAAAAAAAACTTTCTAGTATAAATCTGAAGAAGTTCGACTAACTGATTTAAATAACAAAGTTTTATTCTTACCATCTAAGAGTCACTGAGTTCATTACTATCTAAAAAGTCTTGCCTTTGTTTAAAGTGCATCCTTGAGAAATGTAATTTTTTTAATATTCCAATAAATTGTTCTGGAAATGCAAACGCTTCTAAAGTTTTAAACAAGCAATTACAATCTGCAGAAAAAAGAACTTTCTCAATATCTAAGCTAATTAGCAGTAATTTCTTATTCATTCCTTTTGCTAAATCTAAGATGGTTACTGCCCTTTTTATATTGCCATACATTAATCTATTGACTATAAAACCTGTTTGATCCTTATTAATTACTTTATCGACTGTATCTCTTAATCCTGTAGCAAAGATGGAAGTAAATGTTTTATAGTCTACATTTAATAATGAAAGTCGTCTACATGAGGAAACTAACTTATTATCCTTTCCTTGTTTAAGTATAGGTGAGATTACAGAAAAACTCCATGAGGGAAGAATTATTTGGTCACTCTGAATTATCCTGAAAAAGTTACTCAGCAATTCCAAATATTTAATGGAAGCAGACTATACTGTTTCACACTTAAAACATCCAACCTTAGAGCTTTACCATTTTCCATTTTTTAAGCTTCTTTAACATATATTATGGTAATAGGCTTCTTCAACATAGATATTTGTTAGTTATTAAGTTTATTAGTAACACTTTTCTTTAAATACTTGTCAATTTTGTAATCATCATGATTATTGTTTTTATCTTTATTAAGATCCTCATGGATTTTTTTAATGTTAAGCATTTTCTCTATGTCTGAAGTAAGCTTACAGGTGTGAGGATTTTGGATATTAATTATTGTGTCTTTTTGCTTAACATCTTATGTCTATTAGCTAATCTATGTAGATTTTTTTTAAATCATTGCATAAATATGCAATTTTATTTTTTCCAAAGCTACCTCCACTTTATGAGTTAAAACTGTTTGATATTTTGTCATTACTTTTTAATGAATTCAGAATTATCTAATTTCCTTTTTGTTCAGACCTCACTTTGTGTAGTTCATCCTGCATTTCTAACAAATCCTAATCACAGTCTTTCATTTTATTACCAGCCCATCTTCCCATTCCATCTTTAATAAGTGCTTTAAGTAGTCCCATAGTATGACTTTACTAACCTGATATCACTGAAGGATAAAAAAATAGAAAATTCTCAATTTGTTCCTTACATAACTCTTCTTTTTTATTTCATAACTATGCTGTGATTCTATAAATAATCTGAAATTTCCTTACATCCATTAATATATTAATGCTTAGTGACAGTGATAAGATAAAAGACAATGAATACTTTTAAAATAATTCACATTATTAAGTAAATCTGTAGAGGCATAACTCCATCGATTGCAGTTTGTGTCCCACAAATAATGAGTGAAGAACAATGTCTTATTTTCTGCTTTAAGTATTAAATCAACTAAATTATTATTACTAATCCATCTATTTAGTGCTTTAGTTGATGGCAGAATTTCATTTGTTCTAGATAAGCAGTTAAAATACCCTGCAAAATTTAAACTACCCTTCCAATGACTTTGTATTAAGTTTAAGTGATCTTCAGTGACTCTTGCACCTATTGCAGGAATAAAGAAAAAAAATTAGGTAGTGTATAGAGATTTCCATTATATTTTATTATTACAAATGTAATAATTCCTTTGGGATTATTAATGGATTCCATGACCTAGGGCATAACAGTAGATGTTCTCCAATTTATAGCAGTTCCTCACCTTTTTCTGTTAAAAGAAGCAGGTGATAAAATTTTGCAACTTAAGTTATTTAAATGCTGTATATTTTTATCTATCAAGTGAGTCTCTTGCAAGAATATAATGTCTCCTTTATTTCATTTAGATATCTCATTAATGATTTACTTTTGTTGCCATTATTAATCCATTTAGATTAAAACTATCCATAGTGTGTATTTAAAATATTTCTTTTAAAATATAACATGACACATTTATCCACCATATTAATGTAATTGCATATAAGACTCTAATGCATTCCTCCAAAACTATCTTAGCATTCCACATTTTTTGAATTCCTCCTTTTTACAAACTAAACTAATAAAACCTGTAAGTAACAAAAACAAGTCTACAACTGTAACTGTATATATTACTAATAAAACACAACCCGTCATGCATACCAAAGTTCCTAATTTGCCTATTGAATAGACTGCCTACTATACTATATCTGTACCTACCAATACTTAAAACTTAATCAAAATGCTTTACCAAAAACTACAATGACTTACAAATACTTAGTATAATATTATACACACACACACACACACACACACACACACACACACACACATATATATATATATATATATATATATATATATATATATATATATGTTAAAAGGAAGAAATTATCAATTTAGTTAGATATTTCATCACACAACCTTTTACTCCATTTCTACATAAAAGTTTAATAATCCTCTTCAAGTAATCACAAATACCAAATAATCTATCAGCCAGTGTACTACATACCTATTTATATAATAGTAGTATAAACTATCCATTAAATATTCCTAAATTATTTGCTCATTCAACATTATTATAACTAAATCTCTAAATAAATAAGTAGCCCAAAGTGTGACCTGAAGAAATAAAGATATCTGTAAACTTAACAGTGACAAGTAATCTTATCATATTAAACTATTATACAAAAGGGAAATGAATGCACATATATTTTCATAATGCTGAAACATTCACACATATTTTTTATCTAACTAAAGCTCCAAATTAATTAAATTAATAAAAGTACACGTTTATATATCTTAGAATTGTGTAATATCCTCAATATAATAAAATTATTAAATTAAAAAAAAACTCTAGCTTATTAAACTAATTCATAAAAATATGTACATTACTGAGGTCAAAGAGAATGTCTAGCTAGTTCTATGAAGTAAAAAAGACAGACATTTGCGGTCTATATTGTATTCAGACTTTAAAATGTGCTTAATTCAAATCCAATATCTCTTCCCAAGTTCAAACACATTGAAAAATCTACTTTACTTTCCATCACAATGGATGTACTGATTCAGCAATATAGCACTCAAATTTCAGTTATGACTTATGAAATTAGTTATTTCATGTAGTATTAGTGAATCCAATATTATACAATATGGAAAAAAGCTGCAAGGTACACATGACCAAGATTCAAATTTCAGCTTTCAGGATATTTTCAAATATTTTATATAATTTTCCATGTAAATTATGGAAGATCTTCTACATTCACATTTCTGCCATATGTAGGGGGTCTATGGCACATCGTTAAAGACCTATTCAGCGAAGGCTTCTTCATTGAACTTAATTCATCAAAAGCTCTATCCAGCGAATGATCATTTTAGTGAATGTTTTCCTGGTGGGGTGGACACAGGGCCACCATTGGGGATTTTCCCTTTTCCTCACTGCAGTGCAATCTCAGAGTTGGTATATTTAGTTGGGGGATGTGGGGGCATAGCCCTCCACCTGAGTGGGTTTTAAATTTTGTAATTTTTGTGATGATCTGTAGTTGTCTTGGTGTTTTTTTTTTCCCCTGGGAAAATTTTTGCTTAAAACATCATTCGACGGAGAGACCTTTTGACAAATAAAGTTCGATGAAGAGGCATTCGCTGAGTAGATTGTTCAACGATGTGATATAGACCCATATGTAGGTATATGTAATACATATCTTTCCTGTAAACAGTTTATTTACATATATGTTTGTCTTATTTGCCCACTAATATTCTACCTTATCCTATATAAGTTGTATTTCTAAAATCTCTTATCAAAGTGCTAACAATCATATCTGAATTAGAGATCACAGTATATGTATACATTTAACTTATTGATACTGTTCTTTTATTAATATAACATAGTAGATATTCCACTCGTGCATATGCATATTATTCATAAGATGTTTACTCTTCTTATAAATTCTAGTATTGCAAGCAGTCTTGCCTATATACAAAGAATTCCTGCAATTCAACTTGAATGTGTGCTTTTAGCCACTGTGAACTGCTGTTCAGATCTAAGCTTCACATACTGTCATTAGAATTTGATTGCAGCATGTGAAAATGACAACTCACAACACAGTAGCTGCTATTGCCACTGTAAGTTTCTCATTTTTATTTTAAACTGCTGTAATCAGCAACATTTAACTTTTCTTCTTTCCATTTATATGTATGGTTAGAGTTAACAACACTTCAACATAAGCTATTATCATACCGCAAAATGTAAGCAAATTATATATCAGCAACAGCTCAATATAAAATATTATTTTAGCTTTTGTTTTACCAATTCTTCATTTCTAAATGTAAAAATGTTATATTTGAATAGATTTTTCAGATATATACTTGAAAAAATGAAAGAAATAGAAAGTTCACTTCTGTTTTCACAGACATCAGTGATGAACTTTGACCAAGATTTTCTTCAAAACAACTCAAGAAGCAGATGGGAGTCAAGACAAACAAAAATCCATCATTCTCACACAACTGGAACATTCTTTTGTTCTCAAGCTTTTTAAGTGTTCTTTGCTTCATAAGTGACCTGTGAAAGGAATGTGTTATACAGAAACAAAGAAAACAAAATCATCAGCACGTTTATACTTCTATTGAACATAATTCGTAGATGTTCCTTTCTGGTAACCCAGCAATGCACATACTAAGTAAAGTTAAGCAAACAAAATAATATTCTTAACTTACACAGGCTTAGAGTTACTTCTTATATTGCTTATAACTCAATGACATTCTCTTTAATGTTTATCAACACATTTATACGTTTAGTTAAATTAACTATATTAAGTCATCCACTGTAAATATAGTACGACAGTAAAACTAAGCATTTATTTTCTTTATCATGAAAAATGTTTCTGCTTAAAATATAAATACATACTTAAATATGTTTTGAAGCTTAAAGTCCAATAAAAATGTTTACTTAAAGGGTAAATCTATTGTATCAGAAAATAAAAGTCCTGTAATCACAAAATAAAAGTTGCTTGTTTTTAAGATTATCTCTATAAAAACACGTATTCATGTCTTGAACATATAGCATCATAGTTATGACTCGAGACACAGTCATAATATTTTATATTTCACTTAGCTGTCATCCATATTTCACACCATTACTTGGTAATCCAAGCCTTAGAATCTAAAAAGTTTTGTTAACCATACTGCGGCTGTACCAAACTCAAAATTTACTTTATGCATTGACAAGCTGTAGAATACACTCCCATTGGAATTAAGGTAAAATTTCATTTTTTTCTTCAAACTAGTAGCTGTAGTATAATTTAGTTAATTTTCTCTCACTGAACTAAATTAGATTTTTCTTAACCTACTTATGCCTTAGAAGTAGTTGTGCTATTCTTTTACATATGTGTGTGTATATATATATATATATATATATATATATATATATATATATATATATATATATGTATAGAGAAAGAGAGAGAGATGGGGTGGCCATGGTAGTGCATGGTTAGCATTGTTGCCTCACAGCAAGAGGTTCTTCGTTTCAATTCCAGCTGGGGTTCCTTCTGTGTGGAGTCTGCATGTCCTATCTGTGGTCACGTGGGTTTCTTCCAAGTGATCTGGTTTTCCTATCACATTCTAAACACATGCAGTAGGTAGACTGGACACAGTAAATTGGCTGTAGTGAGAGTGTCTGCATTTGTGAGTGTTGCAAATGAACTGCCTTGGCAGGGCTAGCCACCCGGCAGTGTAAACCTTGGCTCAAGATGATTGTCACTGCAGAAGTGACACACCGATCCCATGTGTAAAATGGGAAAAGGAGTTGAGAATGGATATATATAAATATAAATATATATATATATATATATATATATATATATATATATATATATATATATTATATATATATATATATATATATATGTATATATATATATATATATATATATATATATATATATATATATATATATATATATATATATATATTATATATACACATATACACTCTAGACAATATCAAAATACTGAAATGCCGAATTTCAGTATTTTGAGACTGAATATTCGAAAGTGTAGTTACGCAAAACTGAACTATGCTGAATGCAGAAATGTTGAATCTGTTATTGTGGTGTCACGTTTGTGGTGTGCAGTGGGGTTTGTGGATTTATCTGGGGTTTCAGGTAAGTGATGTTTGTGTAAGGGTATTAGGTAGAGATTTTAGTTTGTGTGAGTGTGTATAGTGGTGTTTTTTGTGTGTTTGTGTGTTTAATGTGACCTCGGAGTTAGTATATATAAGTAGGGGGGTGCAGGGGGGCTTGCCCCCTGCTTATAGGTAGCTAGGTGTGTTTTTGTGTTATGTTGTGTTTTTGTGTGTTGTTTTGTTTGTTTTAGTGTAGTTAGGTAGGTGTATGTGTATGTGTTTATGTGTTGGTTTGTGTGTGTGTGTGTGTGTGTGTGTGTGTGTGTGTGTGTGTGTGTGTGTGTGTGTGTGTGTGTGTGTGTGTGTGTTTATGGTTACAACTGTGCTTTTCGTGGTTTTGAGTTTTCAGGTATGTGGGTTTCCGACTATTCAGTCTCAAAGTACTGAAATTCGACATTTCAGTATTTTAAGATTGTATACTGACTCTCTCTCTCTCTGTGTATGTATATATATATATATATATATATATATATATATATATATATATATATATATATATTAGGGTCTATATTATATATTCAAACTTTCTAAACTTCGAATCCCATATGCTCGACAACATATGATCGAAGATTAAAAGTTCGAATATATAATGAAAAAAAACTTACCTCAATGGTGCAGGCAGGGGAGCAATCCCCCTGCACCCCCCACACCCCCCTACTTAAATATATCAACTCCGAGATCACACTTTAGTGCAGAAAAGGGAAATTCTCCCATTCTGCACTGAACGGTGCCATTACGTTTAACCTTTGAACTCTTGAAATGCCGATCATATGGTGCCGACCATATGATATTCGACATTTCAAGTGTTCAGAGTTCTAATAGGAACCCATTATATACATATGGGTATGTACTTACAATGCAAGTCAAACAACTCTAGAGTTTATCAAAAAAATAACAGAATGTTAGTTTGGACTTTATTGTGCAACTGTTTAGTAGGAGAAGATTTATTTTGATGTATATTTTATTTTCTACCTATGATTCTCACTGTTTTTTGTCAGAAAGAAATATATTGAAGATAGGAAAAGTCCAGCTATAAATTCATACAAATTGTAAAACAGGACAGTCCCAAGATTATCTGAAACTGTTCGGTGTTGGTATGTGATTTACTGTGTAACTGCTTGGTAGGAGATGATTTATTTTGATTTATATAACATAAAGAACATCCATCATTTTAGTGTGACTTGCACAATTGGTATAGTATGTCACAGGGATTACTTTAAGATTTACTTCCCCATGTAAAAGTTAGCTCTGTGTACTTAGTTTAATCTTTATTTGCAAATAAGCAAGTCAAATAACCTTAATGTTTGGCTTTGTAAACAACTGCTTTTTAAAGGAACTGAAAATACAAAGCAAAATGTGAGTAATAGTTACAATGAATGTTTTGATAAAATCTATGTACTTATGCTAAGACACAAAAGTTTAAATATTGAAAATATGTACTTTGAAGAATGTCTTAGTCTTAAGATTGCACCGAAGGGCTTGAGAGTTTTTAAATTCCCAAATAAAGTTGTGGAAGCAACTGAATTTTATGATGAACTGTTACATATTTTTGATAGATGTGGGTTTGACTTAATGAAAGCTATGATAAAATGGAATACTGATGAAACGGAAGAATTATTTAAACAGATTACTGAAAGGAGAGAATGTATTATAAATGACTTATTGTTTGCAGTCAACTCAGAAAAAGACAAATATTTTAATTTGAGGAAAAGTATAGATGAGAAATGTACTGTTATTATTAACAGAAAGAAAAGAAAGATCAAGAGAGACCTACAGGAATATAAGGAGAAAAGGAGCTACCCTTTACCTAATGCTAATAGAAAGACTACTAACAATGAATGGAATGAATGAATGGACATGAAACATCTGAGCAAGTGTATGTATGTGACAATAAACGGGGACATAATTTACAAGGCCAGAATGGGAATTCTTTTTATAGAAATGACCCTTTAGAATTTCTGCCCCTCCACAGATCTGAAAGGATAAGAAATGGGAACCAAGCACAGTTCTACTCTATGTATGCATGGGTGGGGGATGTCAGGGGCAGATGAACATGATGGGGGAGACAGTAACAACTATTTTAAATATTGTCAAGGATGGACACAAACACACATACAGCAAGTTTAATATCTTTAACTAGAGTGGCATCATTTTAACACCTAGTCACTTCGACCTACTGTCGAAGGGGTTGATGTTCATTTCATGTTGGAAATGTGATATAAGTAAAACCATCATTGACTTAAAAATGTTTGTACATAAAATTAAATTAGAGATCTTAGGAAACCAGAACCCTGTAGTTGACCAGAGCAAAGAACTCAGTAGGAAGAGTACATATAACCCCCGGCTCAACCCACAACTTTAAAATTTTGAAATGGTGGTTGAAAATGAACTGAGAAGGGAAATTACTAAGAACAAGTTTACTTACAACCTTTCAACAAATGAGAAGTGTATTTTGGATCAAGTAAGATCTGATAGGAATATAAGAGTAATGAAACCAGACAAGAGAGGGGGGTTGTCATTATGGACAAATTGCTATATGAAAGTAAAATGTTAACGGTGTTAAACAATGACGACAAATATATTTCTGCTTCCAGAAATGAAATAAAGATAGCTTACAAAAAGATAGACTTGGCCCTTAAAGATATGCTACTGAAAATACACAAGGACACATGGGAACCACCCTTGAGGTTGATTGTTTCAGGAGAAGGATCAAAATCAGAACCACTAGCCAAGTTTGTAGACTTTAAAGTGAGAAATCTTTGGTTAAATGACAATGAAATCCTGAAAGACTCTTGGGATTTTTTAAGAACTATCACACCAGATTTATTCAATAAAGACATCCTTTTCATGACTATTGATGTAGTCAACTTATTTAGTATAATACCCTATGACATTGGCCTTCTATGGTTTGAAGAAGCCTTGGCCACAAGAGCTGGTCTAACAAACAATGATTTTCATGTTTTTATTGAATTAATGGACCTAGTTCTTAAAAATAATTATATCTATTTTGAAGGGGAATTTTTTCACGGGTTGAAGGTTTTTGCTATGGGGGGTAAGTTGTGCCCCCATTTATGCAAACATAGTTCTCTCCATGTGGGAAGAAAAATTTATACTCGAATCACAATACACATCCTGTTAGTCCCTCTACAAGAGATACCTGGATGATATCTGCCTTTTTTGGGTGGACACCAGGGAGAAGTTACTTGAATTTATTGATTTCATCCAGAACACAACCAACTTTCTGAGGTTCTTATTATTATTAGTACAGACAAAGTCGACTACTTGGATGTCACTCTGCACAAACTGGATAATAAGTTTAAGTCCACCATTCATAGGAAAAAAAGTTTTCCAACTCATTTCTCTCTTTCTCAAGTGCACACCCTATCCACCAGAAGAGGGGTATAGTTAAAGGACAAATGGTAAGGACCAGTAGAATGTGCTCACTGGATATAGATTTTGAAATCAAACTTGCATTGTTAGAAACTATGTTGTTGGAATGTGGATACCCCTCAGCCCTGATCAAAGAAATTAGAAGTGAAGTTACTAAGCAGAGAACTAAGAAATATATACCTATTTTAGGTATTAAGAATATTGCGAGGGGTGATGCTTCTAATTCACCCAACAATGAGAAAGTCAACCAGTACCAGAGCACTTTTGTCACTGAGTATAATGGTGATGCCAATCTCATCAGAAAAATAGTTCTAAGTGAATGGGACAAATTCACAAGGCTGAATGACATCAGTAAACTGCATAATAAGACAATGGACATAATTTTTAGGAAAGGACACAATATGAAAAATATTTTGGAAAATCAAAGTTTGGCTAAAGGGAGGAAGGACGTGATTAAAAATAGAGGTACTCTTATGTGTGATGCATGTAATCTGCCAGTATATTTCTAACAAAGAAAAAATTTTATTAGGAGTCATAATAGGTTCATAGAAGGTAAGGTTTATTCCAACTGAAACACCTTAGGAGTGGTATATTTAGCTCAGTGTAAACCATGTGGGGGGTTCTACGTAGGTAAGACTGAGTGAACACTTAAGAGGAGAGTTTACAAACACTACTACAACATACGTAATAAAAACATTAGTAATGCACTTTATAAGTACTCCTTGGAATGTAACCAAGATACATACTGCTTTTTTGTCCTTGAATGCATCCTCAAGGATGTTAGGAGTGGCCTTTGGAAAAGACCATAGAATTCAAGGAATTATATTGGCAGTTTGTACTTGAGGCAAACAAGCCTTCAGGACTTAATGATAACATTTCCAATGAAAATGGACAAGGGAGGGGGGATTGCCATTATGGACAAATTGCTATATGAAAGTAAAATGTTAACTGTGTTAAACGATGATGACAAATATATTTCTGCTTCCAGAAATGAGATAAAGATAGCCTACAACAAGATAGACTTGGCCCTTAAAGATATGCAACTAGATGGCTCTATTAGTTTTAGTAGTTTTTCCTATCTCAAAAATGACAAAAGCAGAATACCCTCCATTTTGGTATACCAAAAATACACAAGAATACAGAGGAACCACCCCTGAGCTTGATTGTTTCAGGAGAAGGATCAAAAACAGTCAAAAACAGAACCACTAGCCAAGTTTGTAGACTTTAAAGTAAAAAAAATATTGGTTAAATGAGAATGAAATCCTGAAAGACTATTGGGATTTTTTAAGAACTCTCACACCAGATATATTCAATAATGACATCCTTTTAATGACTATTGATGTAGTCAACTTATTTAGTGTAATACCCCATGACATTGGCTTTCTATGGTTTGAAGAAGCCTTGGCCACAGGAAGTGGTCTAACAAACAATGATTTTAATGTTTGCATTGAATTAATGGACCTAGTTCTTAAAAAATAATTATATCTATTTCGAATGGGAATTTTTTCACCCATTGAAGGGTGTTGCTATGGGGGCAAGTTATTCCCCCACATATGCAAACATAGTTCTCTCCATGTTGAAAGAAAAGTTTATACTCGAATCACAATACACGTCCTGTTGGTCCTTCTACAAGAGATACCTGGATGATATCTGCCTTTTTTAGGTGGGCACCAGGGAGAAGTTACTTGAATTTATTGATTACATCCAGAACATGACCAACTTTTTGAGGTTCACATATGACATTAGTACAGACAAAGTCGACTATTTGGATGTCACTATATACAAACTGGATAATTAGTTTTAAGTCCACCATTCATAGGAAAAAACTTTTTCAAATCATTTCTCTATTTCTCAAGTGCACACTCTATGCACCAGAAGAGGGGTATAGTTAAAGGGCAAATGGTAAGGGCCAGTAGAATGTGCTAACTGGATACAGATTTTAAAATTGAACTTGCATTGTTAGAAACTATGTTTGTGGAATGTGGACACACCTCAGCCCTAATCAAAGAAATAAGAAGTGAAGTTAGTAAGCAGAGGACTGAGAAATATGCAGCTATTTTAGGTATTAAGAATATTTGGGGTGGGGATGATGCTTCTAATTCACCCAACAATGAGAACGTCAACCAGTACCAGAGCACTTTTGTCACTGAGTATAATGGTGATGAATGGAACAAATTCGCAAGGTTGACTGACATCAGTAAACTGCATAATAAGACAGTGGACATAATTTTTAGGAAAGGGCACAGTATGAAAAATATTTTGGAAAATCAAAGTTTGGCTAAGGGGAGGAAGGACATAATTAAAAACAAAGGTACTTTTAAGCGTGGTGCATGTCAACAGTGCCAGTATATTTCTAACAAAGAAAAAATATTTATTAGTAGTCATAATAGGTTCATAGAAGGCAAGGTTTATTCCAACTGCAACACCTTAGGAGTGGTATATTTAGCTCAGTGTAAACCATGTGGGGCGTTCTACATAGGTAAGACTGAGTGAACACTTAAGCGGAGAGTTTATGAAGACTACTATGACATACATAATAAAAACATTAATAATGCACTTTATAAGCACTCCTTGGAATGTAACCAAGCTACATACTGCTTTTTTGTCCTTGAATGCATACCCAAGGATGGTAGGAGTGGCCTTTGGGAAACGACCATAGAATTCAAGGAATTATATTGGCAGATTGTACTTGAGGCAAACAAGCCTCCAGGACTTGATAACATTTCCATTGTCCCAGTGTTAAAACAGAGAGCTGCAAAGCTATAAAACAGTAAAAATGCAATTACGTCTGTGTGACACTAGATGGAGATTTTTTCTTGCTTAAATTTTGGCTGAAAAGATTTCACCTAGATTTTATTTTTTATTTAATATATAAAGTTGAACCTACTGAGTCATTTTATGTAACACTTTTTATTGAACAGATTTTTAACATTATTTTTATGGATCATATTATTATTATTATTATTATTATTACGATTTTAAAAGCATTTTACTATAGGGTTATATATTTTAACTTTTTGAATGACAATGTGATTTTCTTATTGGTTGATCAAAATGAGGTTTAGCACTTAACAAGCAGCACCATTGCACTTGCTTTATCAGATGAAGTCTGTTTTTAACTGACGAAAACACTGTGTGAATTATTCCTGCGTTAATGTTCCTGAATTTGCTTAATAAAGCCTGTTTTCAACTTGAGTGTTGTCAAGCCTTCCTTCAGTGCTAGCTGGTTTATTATTTTATATCTGGGTATGTACTCACAATGCAATTCAAACAACTCCAGAGTTTATCTAAAAAATACCCAGTGTTGGTTTGGACTTTATTGTGCAACTGTTTAGTAGGAGAAGATTTATTTTGATGTATATTTTACTTTCTACCTCTGATTCTCACTGTTTGTTGGCAAAAAGAAATATATTGAAGATAGGAAAAGTCCAATTATAAATTCATACAAACTGTAAAACAGGGCACTCCAGAGATTATCTGAATCTGTCTGGTATTGGTTTTTGATTTGCTGTGTAACTGCTTGGTAGGAGATGCTTTATTTTGATATATATAACATAAAGGACAGCCACCATTTTAGTGTGGCACAACTGGTACAGTATGTCAAAGTGACTACTTTAAGAATTACTTCCCTATGTAAAAGGTTAGCTCTGTTCTTAGTTTCATCTTTATTTTCAAATTATTGGTGTGAGTTCCTTATGCAGTTTGACTTAAATTACTATTTTTTTAAATTGTCTGAAACCTGTTGTCACAACTACAATATTTTTCTTATAAAATTCAATTTTTTGTAGCTTAGATTGCATGAGTACACCACTAACAATTTGCCGAATCATAAGTATCTTGCCCAGTATACTAAATGCTGTGTAAGTACAAAGGTAACACCTGATAAAATTGGAGATGTTTGTCCCTCATGTCAAAAGATGGATGATTTATTTATTATTAATAATAGATCTAGATTAAATTAATATTATACCAGTTGGAAAGCTGTTGTTACATTTACTAATGACTGGGCTGATGAGATTAATAATATTAGACAGAGTGCAAATAGAACACATTTTGAAAATGAAGTGTCCTCTGCTGGTAGAGATTACTCAAGCCCTATTAAACATGGCCAAACCAATGACAATTTGGAATTCAGGATATATGTGTTCAGTAATCTGAGGATTCAAGACACTTAGAAGAAATAAAAAAAAAACAACAAAAGGGAGAAATTCACAGCAAATTAATAGGAAGATAAAGTTATTGATTCATTTCCATAATGCAAACAAAATATATACCATAAAGGACATTGCTTTGTTATACAACACACAGATTACAGGGAATAAGAACATTGTTCAATCACAAAACATTCAGTCTACAGAAAATGACATCATTTTTCCAACAGAAAAGGTAAAAAGAAAGAGACAAGGAAACTGGCTAAAAGGAGAAAACCTAAACTGAACTTGAAAGGGGTAAAGAAAATATCAGTAAAAAAAAAAAAAGAAGAGAAAGTCTGAAGTTGATGACATGTCTCAGACTGCGGAAGTACAAATACAGGTCGATGACAGCTGTTTGCTTCCAAATTAATTAAGTAGTGAAAATAGTGAGATAAATAAGACAAATTGTGATGAAGATCATTTTAGTAACAACTGATGGAGCAAAAATTATTTTTCACAAATCACATATATAAAAGAGAGTCATGTCAGCATGAATAAGAAGATGTTTGGGGTAAATGCCTACATAAATAAATGGCACATTTAAAACATCTAAACCTAATTTTGGGTTCACCTGTGTTTAGAAAAGATGGAGTTCACTTGTCAAGGTGACAGAATTTCTGCAGCAGATATATTGCAGTATTAGACTAACATAAGACAGGATTTTTCCAGGTCTGAAATTAAATAGTTTACAGATAGCTAAATTGAATTTGCTTATCCTGTTATTAATGTTAAGATTACTAATAATAACTTTTTTTAATGAAAATTTGCTACATTCACATAAGATTGATGTCGTTATTTGTGAAACCTGATTAAAGTACAATCATTGGAAGCCAGTTCTGTCAGGGTATAAGTGTTTTTACTGTAACAGACAATTAATCAAAAATCAGGGATTAGTGTTAACTGTAACAATAAAGACAACACTGGAACAGATTACAATTGCTGGAATGCTTAAGCCACCAATGACAAGTGCTGATGACCTAATGGAATTCCTATATTCCTTGCATGGAGCACATAAGGAAAAAAGGTAATAGTGGCTAGAAGATATTATCACAAGTGCCTGCCTACATTTTATATTTAACATTTTACATGCACTAGTAGACTGGAATAATATTGATTCTACATCACTAGTAAGGAAATTATTTACAACATATGTTCAGGATCAGCAGTTGTTACATATTGTAAAAAAAAATACCAAAGAACTGAAAAAATTAGACAATGGGTATATTCCTAAGGAAATGATTATTACTTCATATTAAGTGTTTCCACCAATGATGTGCAGAGAACATAGAATTATAAATCTTAAATTACTGCTTGATAATTCTGCCAACAGGAAATCTAAAGCAAGTATACAGAAGATTAATTGCAGGCCATATGGAAACAAGACTCATTACATACAACTAATTGGAATGATGCCTTTAGTGGAATGTCTGCAGAAGGAATGCAGCAAGCTTTGAAAGGAAAATTGCTTGAATGCAAAAAATAATAAAAAAATGTTTAACATCAGAGACTAGGCACACAAGGTCAGGCGGATATATTTCCATTAGAATAAGATGCTTAAAGTGTAAAGTAAAAAAAAACATGGAATAGAAATAAGGTCATACCAAAACTTTAGAAATTGAAATAAACAGACAGGAGAGAGAAATTAAACATAATATGAGATAAGATCATACATTTTTTAAATGAAATTTATATAAAGATACTGAGACAGAACTCAGTTTAGATACTCAGAAGACTGAGTTCAGAAGACAGTTCAAATTCCAAACAGTTCAGATATTCAGATTTCAATTCAGAAGTCCAAAAACTACACAAAACAGTGCAGTTTGTCTTAGTTCTGTCATTACAGAGGAAAAGAGCATTTCATTCTTCAGAGCTCAGATTTCTGAGTATTCAGTTTGCAGTCTTTAGCTACAGTTTGGTTCAGATCATTGGTTTATTTGGGAGAGCTCAGTAATATAAGACTTGTTCATATCTAGTTAGATTACTATATCTACCTCCATGTATGCTGCTACTACATAATAAACCATATTTACCAGACCTTTTCATGAATAAATACTTGTATTCTGAAAGTTACAAAAAGATTTGACATAGCTCCTGGTATTAAAATTGAAAATACAGATCTAGCCCAGATGATAGATCTATTTAAAAAATCTTATGCAAAACAGTTTGGTTCCACAAAAAGGGTAATAAATTGAGTGAATAACATCCAAGCAACTTCAGATACTGAAATTAAATTAAATTATATTGAAAAAGAACTACGCATAATGGATCCAAAACAGCTGAGCGGGGGGGGGGACATAATTAATAATAATGATTTGAGAACACTTCAGCATGAACTTACAGTACCATTATATCTGTCATTCACTAAGTCATTTAAGTATAAGGAAATTTTTCAAGGTTGGAGGCATGCACTTTTTTAAACACATTACTTTCTTGTTTCAAAATAATGGATAATGTCATTTTGGATAAATTATTGCCAAAATTAGAAAGGCTGGGCCTTGAAACCATATATCAGCATGCCTGTATTGGAAATATATCTATAAAAAACAAGTAATCTCCATGGTATCCCCGAAGTCTCAAAACAACCCACTAAAGTGTAGTGGGTCCAAAAACAAAACAGTGTAAGAAACTTCTTTGTGTGTAAGAATTTCAGTCCATATATTTCTAGTTAATCACTGTATATAAATCAGATCTGACAATAGTAGTAGAAGTAGCGAACTTAAACTCGTCTTAAGTCAAAACAAAACAAAACAAAAAAATAATAATAAAAAATATATAATTGTACACCATTACTAAGTATTCAAATATAATCCAAGCAAGGCAGGCAGTCTGTTTCCAGTCAAAAATCCTTTATTAAGTACACAGACAAGTGATCCAAGTAAAACAAAAATAGAGTAATAATTTCCTCACAAGCTTTTTAAATATATAAATACTTTTTATCAGGCATGGGAGTGGTTTATTGTGCTGTAAAACAAAGTGTTATTAAATGTGTATCAATAATTGATCATTGAGAAACTCTCTCAGCTGGGTATCAACCCATTCATCAATAGATGGGTAGCAAATTAGCTCAAAGATAGAATACACACTGTTAAAGTTGGAGAATCCACCTCCACCAGTAAACTAGTCACCAGTGGTGTACCACAAGGATCTGTACTGGGCCATTAATTGTGTGGAATTTATTTTTCTGAATTCCAGTCAAAAGTTGATGCCCTGTGGCTTACTAAGTTTGCAGATAACTGTAAATTGGGTGCATTCGTAGAGTCCTCCAGCAACATCAACAAATTACACAAGGGACTGACACAGACAAATGATTGGTGCCAGGGCCATGGACTGAAACTAGATGCAAAAAAATGCCTCATTATTCCCTTTGGCAGAAGAGTATCGCCTTCTAGTTATGAGAATGGCAGCACCCCTCTAAGCTCAAACACAGTGTTGAGTGACTTGGGGATGCAGGTTGATAGCAATCTGAACTTCGATCACCATGTGTCCACAGTAGTAAGGAAAGCCTTTTACACTGCTCATCTCATAAATAAGAGCATTGCATCCAAGACCAGGGAGGTCATTACTCCACTGTACTCAGCCCTTATCAGACCACTGATTGAGTGCAATGCTCCCTTCTGTGTACCTCACCAGACACCTGCAGCAGCCAGAGAGACCACAGAGGTTTCTAACTAAGAGAATTCAGGGCCTCCAAGACATAACCAACATGGAAAGACTGAAAGCCCTATCACTGTGCATTATATCATAAAGGCTGCTAAGAGGCAACCTGTGCCTGGCCTACAGATTAGTCTCTGACCCTCCCCTAATTGAAATGCTGCACACCTGCAAATCAAATAGGAATAGAATCACTCACTTCACAGATCTCAGCCTGCCCTGTGATATTAATAGAACTTGCACAAGAGACAGATATATCTCCCAGAGATTGGTGCTCCTCTGGAATAAGCTCATGCTTCATGTGAAGCTAAGCTTCTCAGTGACCCTATTTAAGTGCAACCTCACCAACTGGATGGGAAATCACAAATGCATTCCAGGTTGACATGACTTTATTGTCTATGTTCTTAAATTCTTTCAAAGTAGGAATAGTCCTTCCAATTATTAGTAATAACATTTCTTGCCATGGTCAATATACTTCAAGGAAGAGGATATTTTATTCTAGCAACACGTGTAGGAATTGGTACATTAAATAAAACTAAAGATTTAGAAAAAAAAACAAATCTATCATTAAGGACAGCTTGTAAAAAGAGACTTATATATTCCCAAAATTGCTTAAGCAGTGTACAGTCATAAAACATATGTTTACAATCAGCTTTTACATTTGATTTATATCTCCAACATCCTAGTTCTTTGTTATATATAAGTTTGATTTTATATGGTGTATTGAAGTTTCTGTGAATAAATTTCCATGAAAATAATCCCCAATGTAATGAAATAGTAGCTTATTTTGGAGACATTAACTTATTATCTTCTTCACTTGGAGAACATTTATTTATTAATCTAAAATAATTTCAGTAAATCTATTTGCAATATATTTTCATCCTTTTAACTATTTTATATATTTAAGATAGATCCCTTTCCTACCACAGTATGGTTTAGTAACCTAACCAAAAAATCTGTAAATTTAGGGACTGTATTTCTTGTTGATGATTGCATTACCTCAACTTTTTGAATACTATATTGTCTACAAATTTGTGTGTCTAACTACATTTATTTCGAAATTATTCATAATATAATGAGTAGCACATACTTTCCAATTGTTCATGAATTGATACCAAAATATCATTTTTCTATAAATGTTGTCATTGTTGTTAAGTTAAATGCACTAATACTATCTTGAGTATAGGCTACAGGAAAAGTAAAAAAATCATGATTTATATTTCAGATTTTTAGATATAGGGTTGTTAAATATATCTAATATATTATTAATATAGTAAAGGCATACTGGCTTATTTTTATTTCATTTAAAATATTCTCTTAATAGCCAATGAAAATTATTACTTTTTATTGTGTTATCAAATGAATTGAATTAAACTATTTGTTTGTATATTTCTTTTCATTTTGCAGAGTAATTAAAATTCAACCATAACATTTTTGTTTCAACAATTGACAATAGTCCATACATCTTGCATACATCTTGAAGTCTGGTAAACCCATGCTTCCTGCTGTCCAGTCTCTTAAATGGAGGTTTAAAGCCAATCTAGTTTTTTTAGGATGCCAGAGGAAGTTTAGAATCAAGGCATTAAACGGTTCTATACATTATTTGAGAAATGGAAGAAATATAGATTGTATTATATATAATATTTTTGGAAGAATAATCATTTTAATTAAAGACAGCCTCTCTTCCATTGTGAAAAAAGCTTATTCCATTTTTTTAATAAGTGTTATGATATCTAAGATATTAGTATAATTAATCTTTATTATATATTTAATATTATTTGTTAAAATAATTCCTAAATATTTAATTTTAATATCCACTACAATATATTTAGTAAAGTTCTTATTCATTTTATGTGAATTGCAATTTATGAGTAGAATTTTAGTTTTACTATCATTAAAACTAAGTCCAGACATCCTCTGAGAAATTCTATTAATTTAAATAAAGCATAAAAGGAAAGGTTATTAGCATTTAATGTTAATAAGATGTCATCTGCAAAAACGTTGTATTTTAGTATTTAAATTATCATTTATTTGAATGCCTCAATATTTGTATTTGACCTAATCTATTTTGTTAATCATTATATGACTAAAGAAAATAATAATGGTGATAAAGGACATCCATGTTTAGTACCTTTAGTATTCATAATTGATTTGGAAGTATGTGTGCCAATTTTTATATAAGCAAGAAATTTTTCATACAGATATTTGATGAGCTGTATAAAACTATTTTGAAAATTATATTCCTCCAGAGCAGATAACAAACAGTCTCAATGAACTGAATCAATGCAGTATTTATATCCAAGCTCACTGATGTCAAATCCCCATTCATGATATTAATATAATCTATTAATGTAATTGTTCTTTTAATGCTATCATAAGAGTTTCTATTAATAATGAAAGCAGTCTGATCTTCCTCTATCAACATGGTAAGAAATTGCT
The DNA here is from genome assembly GCF_019279795.1 of Protopterus annectens. Classification (NCBI taxonomy): domain Eukaryota; kingdom Metazoa; phylum Chordata; order Ceratodontiformes; family Protopteridae; genus Protopterus; species Protopterus annectens. The sequence continues at coordinate 1,806,221,404 of NC_056733.1, forward strand.
TAACTCTATTTACATATATTGACAGGAATATTTTATAATCAATGTTTAATAATAAAACGGTCTATAGGAAGAACATTTTGTTGTATGTTTATCATGTTTTATAATAGGGGAAATTAGAGTATATTTCTAAGATGGAGGAACATTTGATCATGTTTAAACTATTACACATATATTTAGTAATATTTCTAAAGCTATCTTAGGTATTAATTTATATAATTCTAATAAAATACCATCATTTTAGGAGCTATTTTAGACTATAGTTTGTGAATTTGAATTTTGAGTTCAGACATTAACATAGGTTTATCAATTATTTCATTTGTTAACATGTTTCTTTATAAAAGATTGTATTGTATATTTTGGCTCTATATTATTGAATTATATTGGCTAATTTTATTATAATTTATTCTAAATGCTTTCAATATATCTTTTACCTCTGAAACTTTCTATTTACTAATTGGGTTATAAACCTCATGATGTGATTAGATTTAATAATCATTTTTAACTTAATTGTTAACTTATGTAAGTTCTTGGGATTTGCAGCATAAGAATTCATCTTAATCTTTTCTAGATTTCTCATGGTTTTATGTTTTAAAATTTCTAAATATTTTTATTTGATCTGTTAAGTTTTTCTATTTGTTTTGTATTACTCTTTTGTATATCTAATTTTAGCATATCTGTCTTTTCTTGTAAGTCAATCAATTCCTTGTCCCATTGTTTCTTTTTCATATTTATATACCGGCATATAATTTTAAATATAAGTACACTTTTAAAGAATCCCATATAAATATCTCTGATATACTTTCTACACTATGTATACTTATAATGGTCTGAATTTGTTTATAACATTTTCTTAAATTCTTTTTGGTTAGTTATATATGCTGGTATTCTTTTAATATGAATATGTGCAAAAATGGGAAAAGACGGTGAAGATGGATGGGTGTATGAATTACTTTGAACTTTTATCATGACTTCAAATGTAATTGCATTATGATCTGATAATAGACATGAAACCACCTTCACCTTACCTAATCTTGTTATTATATAATTTGAAACATACTCCCTATCAATTTTAGATTGTGTACCATGCCTATGTGAAAAAATTTGTAAAAAAATAGAAAACCTGATTCCAATAACTCATTTATATCTCTTATATTAATCATATCTATAAATTATATTAAAGCTTTAGCTGATGCAGTTTTTCTACATTTATTGATAGCATTTCTATCTCTGTCAGTCAATATACAATTACAATCTCCTGCAATAATAATAGCCCCTTTAGAAATCTGTACTATTTCCTCCAATTGATATCTGACAACTTTTGCTCCTACTCCAGGTGTCTAGTAAAAATCAATTATAGTATATAGTTCCCCTTTTATTTCCAATATCACTAAGCAAAACATTCCTTTTTATCATTATATGCATTTAAAATTCTAGGTATTGGCATAGACTTCTCCCTTAATATTGTTACTCCTCTTCTTTCTGTTTATAATGAAAACTAATAAGTACAGAGTAATAATTTGTATTTAGTCTACCTATACTATTTTATACTAAGTGCATTGCTTGTAAAAATATAATCTGAGAATTGAACATTCTTATATATTTATTCAGAGTACCCCTCTTACTACCATTGTTTAACCCATTAATTTTAATGAATGTACAATTCAAGTGTGTCATATTATATGAAAATGTATCTATTCATTTTGTTTTTTATATCTAATAAATGATTTTCACTAAACTTGGATTGCTTTTAAACAGATTTGAATGGAATACTATGAAAGTTGTCAGTAGAACATATACTATTAACAATAGTAGACACCAAGCAATAAACGTATATTCTATATAGTATTAAACTTGAACATAAGTTATATCTTTCATCTTCCATGGAGCTTAATACTCTTGGTTTAGATAACCCTAACAAAATGTACCTCTAACATCCAAGTCAGAAACAAATTCTATTCTACTACTATTTGAATATTGAATTGAAGAAAGATTATAAATATATTATTATAACGTCTATTAAACATTGTCATCCAGTAGTATTGTATGTGAAATTGCACAAGTATAAAACTGTTGAAAGGTAATAATTAATTACAGTTTAAGATTTAATCATCTTACCTATTATAGGTTGGAGAAAATATTTGGAATTATAACTTAATAATATTAGATGTTTCTTAAAGTTCAGTATATATTTCTATATATCTGCATCTAATCTCTCTCTCTCTCTATATATATATATATATATATACATATATATATATATATATATATATATATATATATATATATATATTACTAATTTATCTGTATGGTTTATCACCTATTTGCTGTGTTAATCTGAAATAATATCAATGTATATCTCTATCCCTTCTCTTTGTTCTTTAAGTAATTGATATTAATTTATCTATTAGGTAACTTTCATGTAAAATCAAACCATAGTAATTTATATTTACCTAGAAATGTCTACCCCCAATCCATTATTCATAAACTATTAAAACAAAGTCTCCAAATATGAGATATTAAATTAATTTGTCTAAAGTACTATGACTACTAATATGATCAATTTAATAAAATAACTACAATCTGAACCATTTATAAATATTCCCAGTAAATATAAATAAATCTATAAAAGTAATCATGAATAAGACACTAATGATTATATTGAATATAGATAAATATGGATAACAATATATAGAGACGTTCATACATCCATATTCATATACACATCCAGGAAAAAACAAACTTCCATCTATATTGAAAGGAATGATAACCATATGAATAAGGTTGTACCTGTCAAAACATTGTCATTTAGTTTAAAATAAGTTACTAATAACTTTATGTTTGATGGTACATAGGGCCAGATTCAATAAAGCCTAAACTAAGTGCACATTCTTATCACATTTTTTGTGCTATCTTGTCACTCAGAAAGATTACACTAAGTGTACATGTAGTCTACACTTTTTGATAACCTTTATGATTCCTTGTCAGTATTTAAACCTGCAAGAATATCAGTAGGAAATCTAAAATTTGGAGGAAGTAGGTATGAGTTATGTCTGTGTCATCTGTTCACTCAGAGCAGTGTACACTTAAGGTAGGCATTATTGAATCCAGGGGATAGTTTATTATTGGCTATCTAGTGCTTTACAGAAGTGAATTTCATCTGACTGGGGCCTCAAAATTTATTTATTTATTTATTTATTTATTTTATTTTACATTTGTTAACCGGGGGTGTCTGACTGAGCTGAAAAGGCCCTTTTTCAGCAGAGGCCTGGGGAGAAAAGCTCCACAAAGAAAAATTACAGAACACATTTAGTTATTAAGACATGATCAGTATATACACAAATACAAGAGACATGTTTTTTACAGTGGTATGCGGCACATATCTCTACACAGCATTTTCTGGATATTGTATTTGCCACTGAAAAGAAAATAATCCAAAAAATAGCAGCTCGCAAATAACTCCAGACACGAAAAATAATAATAAATGCTGTGTCAGTAAGAAGAAAGTAGATTTATTGTTTCCAAAGCCAATAGTAAGCGCTTTCATCTCTCCACCCAGAGACTTCTTCAGACTAAGGCTTTGTAATAAAAACATGAGTTTATATACTTAAATAGCTCATTAACCAATTAACATTTTTAAAAACATAGTGTCATTGAAACATTTTTCTAATATAAAATAAAAACATACATATAAACACCTAAAACTATCTAAATCAATGTTCCAGCCCCTTTCTTTTTAAATACATTATAAACTCTTCCCTATTATTTAATCCTGGAGGGAAACATTTATTTAGTCTTACTTGCCAACAATATTCCAACCACCCCAACTCTTCCTCAATATTAGCATTGGGATGTAGAGCATTCTACTTCTCCCTGTTGATATCCTCTTATTTTCATTCTTTTACAGAAGTTAAAAGCTTCTTGTTCAAATACCTTATCTTCTTTAGTCAAATTACTTATCCTTTTAAATTGTCCCTTCACTATATTTGTCTTAGTTTTCTATGGATGCAGGCTGGAATAATGCAAATACATATTATTTTGAAAGTCTTTCTTATAAATTTTAGAAATAAGTTTGTTCTCGTCTTTATATATAGTAAGATCTAAAAAACTGATTTTGTCTAAACTGTAACTATGACTGAATTTTATATAGGAACAAGCATTATTAATATAATTAAAGCATTTTTTCTAACTCATTTGTAGCACCATCCCATATTAAAAAGGACATCATCAATAAACCATAACATCTTAACTATATATTTATTAAATTCACTCTCTAGTATGTTAGCAGTTTCCCAGCCTTGCATAAAAACATTACCATAACTTGGGGCTAAAGCTGCACCCATTGCAACTCCATTCATTTGTGCAAATTTTTGCTCATAAAAATCTAAATAATTATGACTCAAAACTAGATCAATCATTTCCATTAGTAGTCTGACAGTATTTGGGGAGAACTGTTTTGATTTTAATAACTCCACCCTGTTTCCATCCCTTCTTTATTGGGAATCATAGTAAACAAAGAATTGATATCTAAGGTTACCAATATATGTGAATCAGTCACCTGAATTCCTTCTATTTTTCTCATACAGTCATAACTATCCTTTATGTAAGTTATGAATTTTGGTAGTATTCTCTGTAGATGTTTATCCGCAAACACTGACATTGCTTTAGTTTCACTATTTTTAATTACTACTATAGGTCTTAATGGCAGTAAATCTACATTGTTGTCGATCATTGGAATTCCAAAGATCCTACTTCTTTTTGGATTTGTATTAGATAGATTTCTTTTTTGTTTTTTCATCTATTCTTCCTGTATAGAACCATTCTTCAATATAGGAATTAATCAATGAATATCCATTTCTTACCTCTATCATGTTCACAGTTCTATAAAATTCTTATCTGGCAACATTTTTTTCATTTTTTGTTCATATTCACTTCTATCTAACAAAACCATAGCACCACCTTTGTCAGCTTTAAAAACTAATACCTCTTCATTTTTAACAAATGCATCAAAACATTCCTTTTCTTTTTTAGTTAAATTATAATATCTAAACATTGTTTCATTATCTAACATTTCCAGCATATGTGACTCACATATTGGTTCATAGATAAGTACTTATCCATCTGCCCAAGGGCATTTATAAGCCTAGCCAGAATGTGTTGGCATTTGCCACCCCCTTAGATCAGTTCCCTATGCCTCTGTCCAGCAGAGCTATTAGTTCCCTGTGCCACTGTCCAGCAGAGCCACTGCAGTGATCCCTGGGGTAAATTTTCTGTTTCCCATCCACCCATCAAGGTTTCTCTTGAAGAATGTTATTGAGGGGCTCTGCCTGATGTATATTGGAATCCTGTTCCAAAGCATGGGGAGTCTCTGGGACAGGAATCTATACCTCCAGCATGTCCTATTTATCGTTGTGGTGAGGTTTATATCTCTAGAGCATGTGGCTCTCTGGGATTTGTTTTTTTTTTTTTTTTTTAGGTGGAGCATGTCCATCAATTCTGGGTTGGACATGGCCTTGTATGTCAGGCAGAGATCACCTCTGAGTAAGTGGTATGCATCTGAGTACAGCTGGAGTTTCTTCAGTCGGGCTGCATAGGGCATCTGTTTGAGGCCAGTAATCCTCTTGGTGAGGTACTTTTGTGGTCTTTCCAGCTGTTGCAGGTGTCTTGTAAGGTACATCCCAAATGGGGCATTGTATTCTATGATGGGTCTAATGAGTGATGAGTAGAGAGGCACAATAACCTCTTTTGTTCTAGATGTGAACCCTTTTGTGATTAGGTGGGCCACATAGAAGGATTTTCTAACCACCTTGGCAATATGATTATCAAAGGAGAGATTACTATCTACTTGGGTCCCCAGATCTCTTATTACATTTTCTGTATTTAGGGGACTACCACTTGTGTGGTAGTTCGCGGGTACTTTGTTTTTTCCAAAGGGGATGGCTATGCACTTTTTGGCATTTAGCTTGAGGCCATGATTTTGACACCAGGTATCCGTCTCAGTGAGACCCATCTGGAGGGTATCTGTATCAGCCAGAGAATCAATTATGGTCCCTAGTTTGCAGTTGTCTGTGAACTTGGTCAGCCATAGTCCTCCTATGCGTGCCTGTACCTCCGAGAAGTATATACCGAACAGGAGGGGTCCTAGGACTGAGCCGTGGGGCTCGCCACTAGCAACCAGTTTAGAGTCAGATGCAGAGCCTGCAATTCTCACCATGTGGGTTCTATCCATGAGCCAGTTGTCAACCCATCTTGTGACGTAGGGGTTTATCTTCAAGCTGGTGAGTTTGTCTATAATACCAGAATGGGGAATGGTGTTGAAAGCCTTTGTGAGGTCTAGGTAGGCTGTGTGGACCTCCTTTCCCTCATCTAATGCCTTGGTAACCATCTCAAAGAAGTCTACCAGGTTCAGGAGGCATGATCTGCCCTTAACAAAGCCAAACTGGGTAGGGTCCAAGGTTTGGAGGTTCCCAATGTCTCTGTTAATGAATTCCATGATGATGCATTCCATAGCCTTGCAGAGCAAGCTAGTTAGGCTTATAGGGTGATAGTTCCTGGGGTCCATTGTGGCTCTACCTTTGTGGACTGGGATAAGTGTTGCTGTGCGCCACTCTGTGGGTATGTAGCCTTTAGAGAGGCTGAGTTTAAACAGTGTGTTTAGTTGAGGGTTTAGTTCATTTTGGAGCTCTTGTAAGACACAGCCTGGGACACCATCCGGTCCCATTGAAGCTGTGTTTTTGGCTTTGGATAAGGCTGTTTTAACCTGTGTGTTGGTGATTGACGGGGCCCTACATTCTGCTGGTATGGTTATGGGCCCTTTAGGGGGGTGAGAGAGGGGTGACATTTGCACTAAATCTGTCTACCAGAATGTTGGCAATATCAGTCAGTTCAGTGTATTTTGTGCCATTCTGCACTAACTCAGAGCAGATCTGAGAGTTTCCACTTAGGTTCTTGACATAGCTAAAGAACGCTTTGTGGTTATCTTTGGAGTCATTGGCAATTTTTCTTTCTAAACTAGCCTTAGATGATTTAATGAGGGATCGTAGTTTCTTGCTGATACTGATCAGGGATGTCTTTCTTTCTTGGGATTTTACTATTTTCTGTACTAGTTTCCTCCTTATGTTGTATAGCTTGTTTATGGCAGGGGTCCACCAGACTGGTTTCCTTTTCTTGGAGGAGTGATTCTTTGTTTTACTTGGGATAGCATGATCCATGCATTCTTGCAGATGCTCATTGAGTGCCTTTGTAAAGATTTCAGCAGCTTGGACAGCATTGTCCTTTAGCATGGGGGCTGTGAACCTTTCCACCTCGGTCTAAAGTAACGTGAAGTTTGCTTTTGAAAAGTTTTTCATGGTGGTTTCCTTGATTGGGAGTGGGAGTGGAATGTGGATATCCAGAGTGATTAGTCTATGGTATGATCTAACCAGCGAGGGGTTGACCACCGGTGTGGAACACCGGTCGCCCATGTTGGTGATGACCAGTTCCAATATGTTGTTCCCTCTGGTGGGGGTGATGACCAGTTGATCCAGTATGTTTGAGTTTATAAATTCTAGGAAGCGTTGGGCAAGGGAGTTAGTACTTGAGTAGTTTTCCCAGTTTATGTTTGGGTAATTGAAATCACCCAGTATTAGGGTGTTTGGTAGGACCTTCATATTCCCCAGTGTCTCCAGAAATGTGGAATGGGGGTCCTGGGACATAGTGGGTTATCTGTAGCAAGCTGCAATTTGGATTGCAGTTTTGCCTGTTGTTAGTTGCACATGGATGATCTCTGATGCATTATGCTGCACCACTAACATGGAGGTGTGGGTATCCTTGATGAATATGGATACACCCCCGCCTTTTGTGTTTTGGTCCTGATTCTGTGGCCAAAAGGTATGGTATGAGTTATAGCCTAGTAGTGCTGGGGTGCTCTCAGTAGCCTTAAACCAGGTTTCTGTTACTGCACAGATGTCGTTGTTCTCCATACTGAAGAGTGCCTCGAGTGCGTGCATTTTGAGGTTTAGACTTCTGGCGCTGAGTAGCATTACCCTCAGTTTTTGGTTACTTGTGCTATTTATGGTGGCGGGTTTGCCTTTTGAGCCTTGCCTAAAAAAGGCACTATGGGGGTGGCAAGAGCCTTGGCCAGTATTTGAAAGCCTAAGGTTGACAGGTGCAAGCCATCTCTTGCAAAGCAATGTGGATTGTCGAACATGTCATCCCAGGCAAACAGATACTGGATCCCCTTTGAATGACACCAGAAACTTAGCCAATTGTTGAAATTGATCATTTTTTCTTTATACTGTGGCATCATTCTTGGTGAGGGCAGGATGCTACTCAGGGTCAGGGTCATACCAGCCCAGGCTACATGATCAGAGAGCTCTTCCATGTCTCTTCATGTAGTCCAGGGAGGTATGTCTCAGGTCATTCACACCAACATGGACAATGACAGAGTTCTATTTGTACTTGTTCTGGAGTGACCTGAGTGCTTGTGTTATGTGGCAGATCCCGGCACCCAACAGGCAGCTAACTGTAACCTTCTCCTTGTCCAGCCTAGTTAGTGGGACATCAGTGTGCCTGACTATAGAGTTGCCTATTACTAGTGTGTTGAGTATGTTATTTTGCATTAAGGGCTGTGATTGCGTGGCACACTGATTATGTGAAGTATGTGTTTCATGGTTTGTGATGGGGTGTGGAGGTTGCTTGGATGTCTGCTTTGGAGGTCTCTGTTGCTTTTGCAGATTTTTATTTAGAGCCTCCGAGTATGTTTTCATGTATTCATGTGTTATTTGCCGGTGTTGGTTTATTAGGTCTATGTGAGACTGGTAGTGTGTTGCAAGTATTACCCTTCTCCTCTTGACTGTCAGTTCCAGTCTTGGGTTGAGAGAGCTTTGCCTCCAGTTTGGCTGTATAATTGCATCTCTCACATATATTAGTGTTTGTTGTAGGAGGAAAGGGCTGTCTGTGTACATGAGGCAGATGTAACATTGCTTCAAAATGCCCAGCTTCACCAGGTGGACTGGAGAGTACACCAGAAACTGCCCTTTGGACATGCCTGAATAGGTAGAGTAAGCTGTTTTTCTGATTGGCTGATGGGGACAAATAGAGAGCCTTGTCCTTCTGGACAGTATAGGGGGGTCTAGTGCTAGCGTTAATTAGTGCTTGCTATGAGTTTTAAGCAAGTGCTTGACTGAAATGAATGGTTTGAGTGCTAAAGTTGAAGGTTTGTCTAGTTCAAAGGGAAAAATTGAAGAGTAGACTTCATGGAGCCGAGAATAGTTTAACTCTAGCTAAATGGCACTGCATAAATGCGTTTTTTATAGCAGAGAAGTGAAAGAGATAGAAATTAGCCCAAAATGGCCGATAAACTACTAACGTCTGGGCTGAAACCACTCCTCCAGGGACAGATAGGTGTTTAAAGCACCCCTCTCTCAGAGGTGAACAGAGAAACTTCCTTCTATCCAAGTAAGGTATGGGCAACACAGAAACTTGTAGCACAACCCGGGATTCAACAATAACCTGAAAACTGGACTATACTAGTTCAGAAAGGTGTGAAAAAGTATATATATATATATATATATATATATATATATATATATATATATATTTTTTTTTTAGAAAATAGAGCAGATACAATCAAAATTAGCCCAAAATGGCCAATAAACTACTAACATCTGGGCTGAAACCACTCCTCCAGGGACAGATACACTGCTCAAAGCTCCCCTCTCTCACAGGTGAACAGAGAAACTTCCTTCTATCCAAGTAAGGTATGGGCAACACAGAAACGTGTAACTCAGCTCTGGATTCAGCAATAACCTGAAAACTGGACTATACTAGTTCAGAAAGGTGGGTAACAAGTATATATATAATATATATATATATATATATATATATATATATTTTTTTTTTTTTTTTTCAGAAAATAGAGTAGATACAATCAAAACAACACTTTAAATGCACAGAAAAGGCTATCACACTTTAGTGTGTAGCCTACAACAATTAAACAGATTATTTAAACACGAAAATGACTTAATTCAAGTGCAGGCAGCTAATAAGTACAATATGTAGCAATAACAAACTTTTTAAATCAAAGATTTGCTAAAAAAAACTGGCGTTTTAGGCGGAATTAGTTAAGACAGCAAGAAAAACAGAAAAATTATACTTAATCAGTCCAAAGTCACTCATTTGTCTCTCTGCTGCTGTAGACGCTGCAGAACACCTGGAAGGCACTTGCTAAGCGGAATGCAAGCACAAAAACTATGCAAATGCGGTTTTTATATCAGGGAAGTGAAAGAGATAGAAATTAGCCCAAAATGGCCAATAAACTACTAACTTCTGGGCTGAAACCACTCCTCCAGGGACAGTTAGGCTGCTCAAAGCTCTCTTCTCTCACAGGTGAACAGAGAAACTTCCTTCTATCCAAGTAAGGTATGGGCAACACAGAAACTTGTAACACAGCACTGGATTCAGCAATAACCTGAACACTGGACTATACTAGTTCAGAAAGACAGGAAACAAGTATTATTTTTTTTTCTCCAAGAACATTTCTAGTTCTTTAATTAAAGGTGGATTTTAACAGCTAGGCCTATTAAAATCAACATTACTTTGCATTTGAGTTCCAAGTAAAATACTTAGATTCAATTTTCTAACATAATCTGTAATTTCATTAATCATAACCTGTTTGTTAGCTCTTTGTGCTGGGGCAAAATTCCACCCCTTACTTAACACACAACAGTCTTCTATAGTCAATTCTTTACTTGATAAATTAATCATCTTAAAGTTAACTGCACCTAGGTCTTCCAGAATTGTTTCTTCCTGTTCCAATTCTTCCCTGGACCTCTTCTGCCATACCATTTTTTTAGCGGTTTTTGATGTTTATTTGAATAATTAAACTTTTCTTGATTTCCGCCTGCCATTACCTGGGTCCAGGATCTTTCCTGATTATCTATTCTTTGATATACATCCACAACCTGTCTGTTCTCAGTCATTTGGTTTCTCTTCGGCTAAGACTCCATATTCATTGGTTTGGTTTGGTTGGCATCTTTTGTTTTAGGTCTTACCACTTGTTCGAATGTTTTCACTCCTTGGCTCTGTTTATATTCCATTTTGCCATTCATGCTACTTGTATTTGTTTTTAGGCTTTCTAGCCCAGTAACTTGCCCGTTAGCTTTATTGTTAAGTCTCTCAGATCTTCTAAGCAGACTGACGTCTTCCTCCATCACAGAGGTGTCCCCCATCATCTCATTGCTCAGTGTACTACTTTGCGGCCTTAATCCATAGGCTGATGCCATGCCCTCCGGCATACTCATTGCAATCTCTGAAAAACTTTTTTGTTTTTCTTTTGCTCAATTCTTCATTTAGTTGTAGAAGGTTTTCTTGAATAATAGCCATCTTGCTGTTGAAATTCTCAACTGAAGTATTTTCTTTTATTGTGGCATAATTGGCTTTCACCTTTACAGTTAATTCAACAATTTTGTTGTTGTTAACCTCATGAAGCAGTTCCATATACTGGAGCCCCACCTTCTGATTGATCTCTAGGCACTTCTCCATGAGATCTTTAGGCAAATCCTTCCCAGCTGGCAAATTTCTTATTCTTAGTCCCTTTGGGACTTGTTTAGCTTTTAAACTATTATCAACAAATAAATTGTCCCACTGGAGGCATTTTACCACCGAAAAATCCTTTTCTAAAACATGAAAACTTTCTTGAATATTAAAAGTGGTGTTCGTCATCTCTTCACACATAACCCTTCCTTCCACACAGAAAGGGTTTACCGGAGGGGCTAAACATCCATTTAGTATTTCTTCACTACAGCTTATATTCTGACCCACTCTCCTCTGGCTCACCATAACTGGGCTAACTGCCCCTTCTTCATTTATTATGAACAAACCACTCGGGGTATCGTTCAGCTTGCAGCCAGCTGATAAAGCTGCAAAACTAGTTCCTCGTACAGAACTCATCTCCATTACTGAAAGGCTGCAACAAACAGTCAATCCAAAAAATAGCAGCATGCAAATAACTCCAGACATGAAAATAATAATAAACGCTGTGTCAGTAAGAAGAAAGTAGATTTATTGTTTCCAAAGCCAATAGTAAGCGCTTTCGTCTCTCCACCCAGAGACTTCTTCAGACTAAGGCTTTGTAACAAAAACATGAGTTTATATACTTAAATAGCTCATTAACCAATTAACATTTTTAAAAACATAGTGTCATTGAAACATTTTTCTAATATTTTTCTAATATAAAATAAAAACGTATACATATAAACATCACCTAAAACTATCTAAATCAATGTTTCAGCCCCTTTCTTTTTAAATACATTATAAACTCATCCCTATTATTTAATCCTGGAGGGAAACAGGCATTTAGTCTTACTTGCCAACAATATTCCAACCACCCCAACTCTTCCTCAACATTAACAATATTAGCATTGGGATGTGGAGCATCCAAAACTATGCATTTGAAATTTACTTTGCATTTCTTCTTACTGACACAGCGTTTATTATTGTTTTTCGTGAAAAGAAAATAACATATGAAATCAAACATTAGATTCTTTTAAAATAAATTCATGTTAGAATGACAAAAATCATATACAAATTTGTATTAAAACATTTTTTTACTGCGGGAGTTCTGTTTCTAAAAAAAAAAAAAAAAATAAGTTGCAGTAAAATTATAGTCATTGTATGGGTCTTACATTTTGTGTCCTAGAGTGAATGCAGGCAAAATAATGTTATTGAAAAAAGATACAATATTGTCTGCACAACCCATTTGTCCTTCTGTTGTTTTAAAAACAGTTATTAATGCTAATGGAGATGGTGGTGGTATGAGTTTTGCTTCACAAAGCCATGGTGCAGTTGTTCAATCCTGACCTCTAGTCACCATTTGTGTAGAGCAATCATCCTCTTCTCATGTATATGTGAGCTTTCTGTGGGTGTTTTATCATAGGTTCATAGGTAGGTTCATAGGTAGATACTAGGCTATCTGCCCTAGGGCATTTATAAGCCTAGCCAGAGTGTATTTGGCTTCCGCCTCCCTATTAGATTAGCCTACTGTGCCTCTGTAAAGTAGGTCACAGAAGGTAGCCTTTTAAGATTAGTTTACTGTGCCTCTGTCTAGCAGGGACACAGAAGAGATCCCAGGGGTGAATTTGCGATTTCCCATCCATGCGTGCAGATTTCCTTGAAGAGGGTCAGCGAGGGGCTATGTCTAACATGAATTGGGATTCTATTCCAGAGTGAGGGGAGCCTCTGGGAAATTAATCTGTCCCTCCAGCATGCCCTATTTATCTTTGTGCTGAGGTTTAGGTCCCTGGAGCGTGTAGCTTGAAGGGACTTGAATTTTTTGAGGTGGAGCATGTCCATTAATTCTGGGTTTTGACATGGCTTTGTACGTCAGGCATAGATCGCCTCTGAGTAGGCGGTAAGCAACTGAGTAGAGCTGGAGTTTCTTTAGTCGGGCTGCATAGGACATCTGTTTGTAGCCCATGATCCTCTTGGTGAGGTAATTTTGGGGTCTCTCCAGTTGCTGCAGGTGTCGGGTAAGGTACATCCCAAAAGGTGCATTATATTCAGTTATGGGCCTGAAGAGTGACGAGTAGAGGGGCACAATGACCTCTCTTGATCTAGATGGGAACCCTTTCGTGATAAGGTGGGCTATATAGAAGGTCTTTCTAACCACTTTGGCAATGTGACTATCAAAGGAGAGATTACTATCTATGTTGGTCCCCAAATCTCTAATTACTTCTTCCGTACTTAATGGATTACCACCTATGTGGTAATTTGTGGGCACCTTGTTTTTCCAAAAGGGGATGACTATGCACTTTTTAGCATTTAGCTTGAGGCCGTGGCTCTGGCACCAAGCATCCATCTCTGTGAGACCCTTTTGGAGGATGCTTGTGTCAGCTGGAGATTCGATTATGGCCTCCAGTTTGCAGTCATCTGCGAACTTTGTCAGCCATAATCCCCCTGTGTTAGCCTGAACCTCAGAGAAGTATATACCGAACAAGAGTGGCCCCAGAACTGAGCCCTGTGGGACGCCACTTGTAACTGGTTTGGATTTGGACATGGCACCTGCGATTCTGACCATGTGGGTTCTATCTCTGAGCTAGTTTGCAACCCATCTTGTGATATAGGGGTTGATATTTAAGCTGGTAAGCTTATTTATGATGCCGGAGTGGGGTATTTTGATTTTCTTTTAACCAACAAAATATATGGGTTAACTGCTTAAATTAAACTGCCTATCTCTGTTTCTCTTTCTTTATGCATATATGTATGTGTATGTCTGCACATGCACACAAACACACACACACACACATATATATATATATATATATATATATATATGTATATCTATATATCTACATAGCTAGCTATATATATATATATATATATATATATATATATATATATACAAATATATAAACATATATATATCTATCTATATATATATATATATATCTATATATATATATATATATATATATATATATATATATATATATATATATAGGGTCTACCTTCATTTATTGAAATTACACTTACCTGAATTCCAAATCAGCAAGACCACTTGTATGAAAGAAATGAATTATGAAGCCTCAGATCAACGACAGTTATTCACAAAGTAAATAACCACTTGGCCTCAAGGGTGACCTTTGCTCTTTTCTCCAGTGTAGTGTGATCTCAGAGTTGTTATATTCAGTTAAGAGGGTATAGGGGCACAACCTGCCACATGGGGCTGTGGGAGGCATAGCCTCCCCCACTTAAGTACATTTGAATTTGTTCCAGTTAGTTATTTTATCCTGGTGGCTAAGTGGTTATTTACCTTGTGAATAACCGTCGGTGATTCTAGGCTTCTTTATTCTCATCACACACACACACACACACACACACACACACACACACACACACACACACACACACACACACACACATATATATATATGTGTGTGTGTGTGTGTGTGTGTGTATGGATTCCCTTTAGAAGCTCAAAATACTGAAATATTGAAATTCAGTATTTCAAGCCCATAAAGTGGAGCCCTGAAAAGAAAGAAACCTCAGAAGTGCGAAATTCAAAATCTCGCATACCGGAGATTTTAAATTAGTGCTTATACTGTACACAAACACACACCTTCCTCCCCACACACAAACACAAGCTCTGTCCTACATAAAAAGCAGGGTGGCAAGCCCCCATGCACCCCCCACACCCCCCTACTTAAATATTCTAACTCCGAGGCCACACTACATACAAAACCACACACAACACCACCACACAAGCTACATTCTCCTCGCTCACACATATCCCAGCAACAAAACACACACCACAGCCCCTACCCAAAACCCTTAACACATAAACACTTACCTGAATCCATAACCACAGCGAAACACCAGAAGCGCTAATTCAAAATCTCCGGTATGCAAGGTTTTGAATTTCGCGCTTCTGAGTTTTCATTCTTTTCAGGATTCCACTTTATGGGTGCAGAATACTGAATTTCAATATTTCAGTATTTTGAGCTTCTAAAGTGAATCCATTTATATATATATATATATATATATATATATATATATATATATATATATATATATATATATATATATATATATATATATATATATACATATATATTGATATACATATATATATATATATATATATATATATATGTATATAGAGAGCTACACAAGCACATGCACATACCCCCCCCATACACACACACACACATTTTAATTTGTCTATATCTATAGCTAGACATTTTTAACTTCCCTTTAGTTTGGGAAATGGCTGGTAAGTGTTGATGGACCACTCAACCTATATACTTAGTAGATAAAAATATTTTAAAAAATGTATAATGAAATAAGCATTGCTAGTCAGAGAATGCAGTGGAAAAAGTCAAAATATTTGCTTAAATATTTTAAATTATCATAAGTATAAATACCATTATACATAACAATTAACATAATAATACTATGTAAATAGTAGTTTAGGAAACTTTATTTTTTGATTCAACTTATTCGTTTATATGTACTTTCACAGGTTGCACTTTTGTGTCATTGGTTCACTTTATACTATATAGTTACTTTTCTAGCCAAATACTGAGGCTATTGAAACGTTTATGTACTGCTTTTTGTGTAATTTATGACTTTTGGATGTATGTTGACAAGTTCTGTTTCTGTCATTGATACTTCCTACTGTGAACAATACTGAAATGTGTCAATTCTACCTGTTAATGTGGCACTTTTCTCCCGGGGCCTGCACTGAAAATGGGCTAGCATGGCCCAGTGGACTTTCCTGGTAAACAAATGTCAATAAATTAATAAATAAATAAATAAAAGTTTCTAAACATTTGGCAGCAACCATTTTAACAGCTTCATTTACAATAAATCATAATAACTATGCTTTAAGAATTCTGATGTACAATTAAACAGTTTTATTTCTTAACTGGTTATCTAAATAATTAAGGTACATTTCCATTTTTAAATTCAGCTGCAAAAACAGTATACTTAACATATCACTCTAACTTTTAGTATAAGAAACAGAAAAACAAGTCACTCACTTCTATTTTATACTGACTAAATTCATACTGGTAATAATTATTCATTATTTGCTGCATTCACTATATGTAATTTCTATATTTAGATTCTAGAATTAAAGGTTTATCCTTACTTAAAATTCACTTCTTACTCAGGATCCATGAAGGTATTGTTCTTATCTCTGTTGTTAAACAAATTAAGTGCTTCCTAGCTTACATGACCTTTACCCCCTCCCATAAGACATCACATTAATTTACTTCCTCTCTATCTTTCGTTCCCTCCTCCCCTTCCTTCCCTCTAGATTAACAGATCACAAAGAATTGTCTTGCAGTCTTGGTGGGAAAGTATTAAACACATTTATTCAAAACAAAGGAGTTAACTGCCTTAGTCCAGTATGAGCATTTTTCTCTTTTCTTTAATACAAGTGCATCACTTCAAATTGTCAGTCATACACGCTTAACATATGAAGGTGTCTACCGTTCACTCGACCCAAACTAGCACAAATGATAACTCTGTAGATACACCACAACTACTTATTTAACCTGAACACCATGGTCCCAAATTCAGTAAAAGAACAATGTGAAGAGCATATAAGTAAACGGCCAATAATCAATCAAATTACGGACTTCTCCCCGACTGGTGAATCACTCATATCTCTCATAAAACATCAAGCAAGCACTGGCTCAATCAGCACATCCACATCTATATCAGATTCAATCATTGCTATGTAACTAATATCAATCATTTTAATGTCAAATATACTTCTTGTACTGTCAAACAAATAGGGTAATTATAAAAAAGAAGATAAAGGAGAAGAAGTACTTATGTTTTAAAATATTCATAATCTTAAAAACTTATTTAATTTATTGTGAATTCTAAGACAAAGTACATGGGTTTTCCAATTAAAATTATAAATAATTTAGAATCTTTAACTGTTTTTATATTAATATAAATAATTTTTCATTAGTTATTAGCTAGTGTAGATTAGTTAGGTTATGAGTAAGTTAATATATGTTTACTAAGTGTTTTAACTACAATTCTATAATGAAAGTGTTTATCAAATAAATAAATAATCAAATAAATTTAAATTAAAAAAAAAAAAATATATATATATATATATATATATATATATATATATATATATATATATACATTTTTGTATCCTTTTTTTCTCAGATTTGAGTCAGATAAGTTAGTGTCTCTCGAAAAGAATAGTTACAACAATTGTGTTGTATTAGTAAAGTCGTGTTTTATATTAAATAAAAAGTCATTTATCTTTTTTTCTTCTTTTTCTCATTAACTTTCCATCCATTTTTTTCTACGTGTGTCTTCAAACAGCTATTATTCCAGTTCTTTTCTTCTATTTGCTCTGGGATTTTATTTTTTTTTTAAAAAAAGTCATAGCTGCTTCCAAACTTTCAAATATTTTGGTGTCATCTAGAAGGAATATTTTGAGTTTTGCAGGAAAGAGTAAATCTACTTTTATCTGTCTTTTCTGTAGTACTTTCATCAAAGGCAGAAATTCTCTTTTTGTCATTAATACAGAAGCGTAATCATTGTCAAATCTTATCATATTGTAATTTATTTTAATAAGAAAGTTAGTCCTTTGCAATATTATTTTTTTTATCTTGGCTAGAAAAAAATCTAACTATTATGGAGCCTGGATGCAGATTTTTCTTCATTGAAGAATCTGCCAGGGACCTATGAGCTCTTTTTATACCAAAATACATGGATTCAGATAAATTCAAAGTTTTTGGAAGCCAAGATATAAGACATTTTACTATACTGTCACCTCCTATTTTCCCGGTAAACCAAATATTCAGATGTTATTTCTTCTTGATCTGTTTTCTAGGTCATCTATTTTGTTCAATAGCAAAGTATTTTGTTTTAGCAGAAATTCAATATTGTGTTCTCCCTTCCTACATTCCTCCTTCTATATCATTCAAAGCTGTTTTCATTCCTGAAACCTGAATTTTCTGTTGTTTATAATGTTATGCAGTAGATCCATTTGTTTAGTATATATATCTTTGAGGTTATCCAATTTATAGTCCATTTTATTAATTTTTTGACAATTCTTGTATATTTGTAAGAAATGACTACAGTTCTTTTTTAATGATAAATCACATGAGTTAGTTTTCAGATGACTGACTTTTAGATTAATAGTATAAACTTTTCTATTAAAATGTTGACAGGAAAAATAAAACTAAAGATTTTTATATAATACTCTTCAGTATGATGTTAGGATGATAATCCCACATAAAAAAATAACTTAGGATGTCTTAAAGCTAAAATTTCCTATCAGAAATATATTTCAAGTAGCAGAGCAGAAATGCTGTTAGTCTGTCACCATCTTGGCCACCAGAAAGATGTTTATGTTTACAAGGCTTGTAGGAAGAACAGAACTCTTTTGAGTTGTCAGTTGTTTGAAATTTCAGGATTTTGGGTGTCAGTCTTATGGGATTCAGGATTGTGAGCTTTCAGTGTTCTGAAGTGAATATATCTATCTATCTATATATATATATATATATATATATATATATATATATATATATATATATATATATATGGGTCTACTTCTAAATTTCAGAGTTTCAAAACATTGAATTTCTTATGGTTGAGACCATAAGATCAAAGTTTTGAAACTTGTAAATGTAAATAAAAAAAAAATTAAAAGAAAAAAAAGTTTTTTTTTATGTTTTTGCAGGAGGCAAACCCCCCTGCACTCCTCACACCCCCTGCTAATTAAATATACCAACTATGAGATCACACTACAGCAAGGAAAATGGAAAATATATCATTCCACACTGTATGGCAATCTCCATTTAAATGGTTTGAAGCTTCAAAGCTTCTACCTTATGGTAGACCTATGTATATATATATATATATATATATATATATATATATATATATATATATATATATATATATATATATGAAAAACAAAAACTAAACAAATAGAGATCATGACTGCTAATTGTTGGTAGTGCAACATGTAAATAAATACAAAAAAAAAAAAACAAAGCACCAAAACTACTATGGCATTAAACATAAACCAATTACTTTTACAAAATACTTAAAAAGCAATATGCAAGAAAAAAGATAAGTGCTTTTGAGTAAATTTCTTCTTCAGATCTAATTAACTGTATACTCTAAAGTTAATTTAATGCATTATTAGCCAATCAATTTGGAAATGAAAATAAGAAGTAAATTGCGGAAAGAATGGTATTGGTCAAACTGAATGGTGTAATCAAATCAAAATCACCTTCCGCATAACTTCTAAGCAATCATTAAATGCATCATAATAATGCTATGCATTTGCTGTTGTAAACCAACCAGTGTTCAAAAATGTAATTAAACATCAAACAATAAAAGTCACTTTCCTGAATATATTTCATCAGGCTACTATTGGTTATCTGGATATCTCTAATCCAATCATCGACTAAAACTGGAAGATATTCCTGATTCGTTCTTATCAAATACATAAATGAATGAACAATCAGCAAACTCTTCCAAAGTTAGATTCATTTCATACAAATTTTAGGCTTAAGATGAGCATCAAGTGGATAATCAAGAACATGTAACAAGTAAATGTAAAATACACAGTTTACACTAAAACATTCATATAAAAGAAAAAGAATACAAAGAGAATGCTGCTAAACATTACTTAACATGTTTACAAATATATTCCAGTATTCAGAGCATTATCTCATGTTTACATCATGATCAGTCCACTTCAATTTATGATGTAGACAGTGAAACAATGTCCAGTTACTTGAATTGTATGTTTTCTATTAAGTATAATACAAATAAGCTAAAAGAGTAGAAGCCGCTATTCTGGTACAAAAAAATTCAGTATACCTTAACTGCATTGTAGAAGATTGAACATTAAATAATCAAAATTATATTCCTCAAAAGGGGGTAGTTGTTGCTGTAGGGACCATGCTACTCCATTTAAGATGTTATCCCATATAATTGTAGTACGTCTACATTCTCATACAAGATTAAAGGAATTAGCCCTTACTTATGACAGTGCCAGCACATATCGTTAACCATCATACCTCTCTTCAACATCACTGTCAGGGTTATATGCCATTGATGAAGCATTTTGATATATGTAAATGTAGCTATAAGAATCCCTCGATTATTGTGTGCACATCATAGACAACTAATTTAATTATCTTTGCTAAGGGGCTAGAAATTAGTCTGTTCCAGGTGCCTTGTGATTGAGCTAGTGCTGCATTATTATCCTTCCTCAGGTTTTTGTATAGAGAGCCCAACTTACCAGTCTTTTTTCTAGCGGACTTCAAAGGTTTCATAGTGCAAGGGATTGTTTCGATACTGCTTCCCCTATTTTTATTCTTTCTTATCTAGTTAGTACTAGCTCTGAACTGCACAAAATGCCAACCTGGGGGGGGGAGGTGCCAGGGTTAGGAATTTAGTACTAATACATTCCCAATTTAGCATGCTGAGTGACATCTCATCCCAAATATTACAAACAAAATACACTCTTGCCACCATCTAGCTTTTTTACCAGATTGTTTTATCTTCTGTCCTAATATCTGGGCATCTCCATATATAAGTTGTTAGTAGTGAATACTTGTTCTTATGCTTAGCCCCAGTTGTGTCTTTCTTCATCAACATTAGCTGTAAACCATTCATAAAGCATTTAAAGCTGTGCCACATCTGGGTAAATGAAAAGTACCACTTGGGATTCTGTCCACTTCTGAGTCTATGACAACATTAAAATAAGACCCTATAATAAGCCCACAGGGCAAGTTGATGATATCCTCAGTCCTTTTATCCATATTAATTAACAGGGCAGGGTAATCTTCACTGAGTCCATAAAAACTGGCTAAGACCAAAGAGACTGTGGGGTACATACCATTAAGACAATCCATCTTCCTTTATCATCTGTATAAACACTTTCAATCCTCCATGTTAGACATGCTAGCACATGATTGACATTCATTGCCTTTCCACTTACAGAATGTCTGTGCCTCTCTACTTTGTTTTATTTCAGTTTCTTGCAAGAATATGGCTTTAGCTGCACACCTTTCTATCCTAGCCAAAACTATACTAGCCTTAAAAGGGGTAGAATTATCCTTCTCATTCCATGGTAACATTTTAATATAAAGTGAGAAGTTAGTAGCTGTAGGAGCACCACTGTTCACATCATGATGCCGACCTCATGGTTGATTCTTATTCTCTGCTATTGTCAGAATGACAGTCGAATATCCCAACATCGTGCAATCCAAAAGGTTTAACAAAATATTTAGAATGAAGTAAATACACTTACTAACCTAGCTAACAGTTGTGCATGAACTCTCATGTTTATTATCAGGGGATTTAGGTCAAAAACAGAAAGAGCGCAATGCTTTAAGTTTTACCCTTTCACCTCTGGCCCCCAGTGATTGCTCAATTATGCAAAAGCACGATCAGATAATTCCTAATCACACATTACTGGAATTCCTACAGAGAAGAGACATTAAGTGTTTCAGTTTTTTTGATGAAGGGCTCAGTCTAACTGCAAAAAAAAAAAAAAAAACTCAGTTAAGCAAACACCAGGAAGCCAAGTAGAGAGATTATACTTGCTCTTCTAAATTTGTTCCCATGACTGCCCCACTAATCTAATTTTTGAAAGTTAATTTATTTATTTACTTTGCATTTCTTAACTGGGTAGAGTCCGGCTAGGCAAGTAGCCCATTTTCAGCAGAGACCTGGGAGATAAGCTCCATAATAATAGTACAAAAAAGGTTACAAAATGTTTTTAAAGATTTATAAACAATATACAAAAAGTTTGACAGTTGCTAACAATCAGGATTTACAAAAAGAGGAATGTAAAACAGAAAACATTACATTTCTTAAGCCTTACTACAGACAATAATATGAAACTCATTAGATATATAATGTAAAACCATTGTGGCATTTTAATTTGGTAGAAGTAAGACAACAAGACAGCAGAATAGAAAACATTTAATCGAAGGCATGGAAACTAGCCAGGAGTATTACAGGAGCATAGCCATTGTTAAGTAAGGTATTCCTTTAGGAGTTTTTTGAAGCTATGATGATCTGTGCTTTTTAAGATTAAGTAACATCTTTTTTGATGTGTACCTTTTGTTTGCATCCTTCATCCTGAACTATGTGTAAAACTAGACATAAAAGGTTGGCCAATCATATTGCTCTTTCATGAGCACTTAAACATCAGAAGACTTTGTTTAATCCCTTTCTAACCTGCCACTAAATGAGCATCTGTTAACTAAAAATGTAGAATAAACAATAATTAAAAAAAATTTCCTTGATCCCCTTTTGGTGAGCACCAATCAATATAACTGGTAGTCTCTAGAAGAAACTTTATTAGACAGTCTGTGCATGCCCCCCTTTTGTGCTGACAACTTCCTATCTTACAGTAATGTATATAAAAGTGTGTACTTTATTTTGAAATTCTGTAATTAGATCATTATCTTACATTTTGCATTTCACTTTTCAGTTTGGTTTTAAGTCCACTAATTTATTCAAATGTTATATTTAATAATATCCCGGTATGACATGTATAAATACTTCATAATACTGTGTTTCACCTTTGTATTGTTAGTATTTACTGGGCTTTTAGCCTCTGATTCAATCTCAGATCATAGCATAGTAATATAAACCAAATAAAAACTCCCATTGTGCCATATATTCATTTTAAAACAGTTTTGCTTCTGAATTTTTGAGATCACTCCTTTTGATAGTACTCATGTGCTTCCTAAAGCATATCATTACTTTACTTGTTTGTTTTATGCATCTAGAACCTCAAATCATACATAATACACAATGTGTGTACTTGGAAAACTAAAGAACTACTTTTGCTGAAAGAGGCATTCTTAATTGTTCTCAACTACCCACATTATCTGCACTATTTACATCCTATCCAATGTTACCTTTATGAGTGGAACTTGCAGTATGTCTCCTTGGAGAGGGAGCACATAAAACATCTATAAATCTAGTAAAGACTATTCTTTTACCAATTGTTTTCTCCTAGAAAAAGTAGTTCAGTGATTGCTATAAATAAGTTGACTGGTGATACCTTTAGGTGACAATAGAGAACAATGTTTAAGTATGATATTTTTAACATTCTAGAAAACAAACACTACACAATTAGAAAGGCAGTAATTCTTTACTAATGAGGGAATGCACTTAAGATTAAAGTTTTACCTCTGTGATATTTTTTTCTTTCCACTTCATCCCATTTTAATACTGTGCATACCTACACTGCAAACGTGTTCTAAAACATGATGGATTTCATTAGTGTCATAATCTATTGTTTCTATCCTTGAAAGCGTGCTTTATACAGTAAAGTTCACAAGTGCAGCTTCTGTTTTAGTTTTAAAATTCTTCAAAGAATACTGAATATATAAAACAAAAAACTGAAAGCAATTCATGGTGGTATTAAATTACTTGAAATAGGAATCGTAAGGTTAGTTATAACAGACTCTTGACCTCTTGTGGCTTTCAAATCAAAATCTAATACAAACTTGCTTTATAACTGAAAATTGCAGAAGTATGAAAATTACAATTATTATTCTATTGTTATTCAGTAGAAGTGGAAGCTGTTGCTTGAGGACATGCAATTTGTAAAATAAATTGTCAATTTATCTAAAATAATGACCTTTATGACAAAAAGTAACTAGACTGTAAATGTAAGGTTCCTCACATTTTCCATTGTCATAAACAGAAATAAAAGCAGTTCCCACTGCAGTGTATTTTGTTTCCAGTAATGCAAATGGGCAAGCCATTTTCCTAATTCATAGTTATGCATAGTGTACTATGCATAACTATGAATTAAGATAATGCTCTACATTATTGCTTGAAGGGTAGACCTCATACTGCCCTTCTTCTGAGCTGTTATTTCCATGCCTTCTGTGTATGTCACACTGTCAGTTAATTCATAGCTTAAGCTAGTCTGAGTTTATTATTTATTTATTTAACATTGATCCCGGGAACTATTGACCTATTAGCCTGACAAGCCTGGTCTGCAAGGCCATGGAATGTATCATCATGGAACTCATAAACAAAGACATTGGTAACCTCCAAACTCTGGATCCCACCCAGTCTGGGATTGTGAAAGGCAGATCATGCCTCCTGAACCTGATCGACTTCTTTGAGGCAGACACCAAAGCCGTGGATTAGGGTAAGGTGGTTCACACTGCCTATCTTGACCTCGCCAAGGCTTTCAACGCCATCCCCCATTCTGGAATTATAGCTAAACTCATTAAACTAGGTATAAATCCCTACATCACAAGATGGGTTGCCAACTGGCTCACTGACAAAACCCACACTGTAAAGGTTGCAGACTCCAAATCTGACCTCAAAGCAGTGACAAGTAAAGTACCACAGGGTTCCGTCCTGGGACCTCTCCTGTTTGGTATCTGCTTCTCTGAAGTACAGGCTAACACAGAAGGCCTCTGGCTAATGAAGTTCACAGATGACTGCAAACTAGGAGCCATAGCCAAGTCCCCAAATGATGTGGACATCCTACAGAAGGGCCTCACTGAGACAGATGCCTGGTATCAGAGCCATGGCCTCAAGCTCAATGTCAAAAAGTACAGTGTCATCCCCTTTGGTAAAAACTTTGTACCCATGAACTACAACATAAGCAGCAATCTACTTAACACTGAATGCGTGATAAGAGACCTTGGGACCCAGGAAGACAGTAGTCTCTCCTTTGATAGTCACATCGCCACAGTAGTCAGGAAGTCCTTCTATGTGGCACACCTCATCATAAAAGGGTTCTCATCCAGGAAAAAAGAGGTAATCGTTCCCCTCTTCTCATCACTCATTAGACCCATTATAGAGTACAACGCCCCTTTTGGAATGTACCTCACAAGACATCTGCAGCAGCTGAAAAGTCCACAGAAGTACCTCACAAAGAGGATTACTGGCCTCAAACAAATGCCCTATACTGACCACCTCAAAAAACTCCAGCTTTACTCCATAGCATATCGCCTACTCCAAAATGATCTCTGCCTAACATATAAAGCTATGTCAAACCCAGAGCTGTTGGACATGCTACACCTAAAGAAATCCCAATCCCTCTGAGCTACACGCTCTAGGGACCTAAACCTTGTCACCACAATAAACAGGGCACGCTGGAGGGATATATTCCTGTCCTAGAGACTTCCTATACTATGGAACAAGCTACCCATCTATGTCAAGCAAAGTTCTTCATTAGCACTCTTCAAGAAAAATCTTGATGAGTGGATGGGAAATAGGGAATACACCCCGGGGATCACTTCTGTGTCTCTGCTCGACAGTGGCACAGGAAAATAACTTTCTTGGGTGGCGTAAGCCATGGAACCTTGCTGGCTAGGCGTATGTAGGCCCTTGGGCTGATAGCCTAGTCCCTACCTATGAACCTATGAACCTATTTCTTTACCAGAATGGTCCAACTGGAGAGCTAGTGTCCGTTTTCAGCTGAGTCCTGGGGAGAAAAGCACCAGAAAAAAAGTTACAAAGTATGAACAATATATATAATAACAATCAAGTTACAGATGTAAAAAGGTTAACATGCTAATAATACAGAGATAAGTACAGTCATGTGTTCTCACACTTTATAGGCATGCAGAATTTTAGTATAGTATAGGCATATAAACAATATTTACAGTATGTACAAAGAGAGTGGATGTAATACAGTATCATGTGTTTATGGGATGACATGGCTTGCAGCATGAATAATAATAAAAAGTAGAATTCACTGAAATCAAATATCTAATGAACCTATGTAGACACATAATGCAACAGAATTGTAGGACATGGCCATCTACTACTGTACTAGCCAAACATCTGATTATGATATGTGGTGCTTCTTAACTGTTTTAGTGTTGGTTTATTTGAATCTGAGACTCTGGTTCAGTTGGCTACCTGTTTTGTTTGCTCCTAAAAGGGAGTTATTTGCTTCCTTTCAAAAAGCCAAAAGTATGCCCCCCCCACAGAGTGAGAGGAAGTAGTTAAGAATGAGTTGTGACACTGGTAGAAAATTAAGGGAGCAACAAGCTATGTGCCTGGGTCATTGATGTGGTAGTCAGGCCTATGAACAAGGATATGAGGAAAAGCATAAAGGAAACGTTGAAAATAAGCCAGTTTTGATTCCTAGGGATGTGAGTTATCAATTAGTACAAATCCATAGGGTGAATATCAGGTGGAACATAGCAGGCTGGGACGTGGATGAGATTTTGTATAAGGAAGCTGTAACAATGGCAACAAAGAATGTGATAAAGTTAGTAGAAGGAATAAGGACTTTTTGTTTTGGTACACGCCAGAAAGAAGAAAGGAAGAATTAGAAAAGGCCCAGTAATATCAGAAGACTTAGAGGAAGACAAGGTACTGAATGACTTTATAGTCTTCCCAAAGGAAGGCATTAGAGGGTGCAATGCTGGATAGCGGGAGTCAGGGAAGAAATGAGAGAACAGTGTACAGACATACATATATATATATATATATATATATATATATATATATATATATATATATATATATATATATATATACACACACACACACACACACACACACACATACATACTGTATATGAAGATTAGATACAGATCTAGATAGATATATACATATAGATAGATAGATAGATAGATAGATAGATAGATAGATAGATAGATAGATAGATAGATACAGTAAGATATTTCAGAGGGAACTGTCTGCTTCTAGCAATGATGGGAAAACAAAGCACAAGCACCATATGGGCTTCCTTCTAGACTGCTCATAAATTGGGCCAGTAGGTTGGCACACCTTCTGAAAAATATCTTCAAAAGATCACCCTCTAGAAAAGGAGTGCAAAGGGTGGGAAGACAAAAAATGTAGTAGTTTAGTAAAAAAAGGGGGGGGGGTGCAGCAGAAGATTTGTAGCTAACTACAGGCCTGCTAGATTAACATCAGTAGCAAAGAACTCCATAAAGAGAACCATGACTAGAAGGCTGGTGATACTTCTAATGGACAACAATCTCAAGGAACCAACATTGTTTCATACCCTGAAAGAATTCTCAGAAAAAACTAATCCATTTTTATAACTGAGTTGTAGGTGAAATTGACAAAGGATTACATTAAGATTTTATTTTATTCATTTTAGTGAAGTTTTGTTTGTTTATTTGGTTAGTACACTGATCACTATAGACCATTTGCAGACACAGCCCCAGTGAAGAGTTTGACAAATAAATGAAAACAGGACAAATTCACAAACACAGAGTAATCACAGAAGGTAGATAATCCCATAGACAATTAATACAGTATGTAAATAATATTAGCAGAGTAGAAAATCAAATGTGAATTAATTTTAGTTGTAAATATGAGAGGGAAGCAGTGGCTGAGGACAGAGGGTCAAAGTAGATGTGATGCAGGTGAGGAGGGGTTTAGATTATGTATCCAGTGAAAAAGCACTTACAGCCAGATTTTTAATGAAGGTGTCTTCTGAGCTGTGCTCTGATGTTGGGGAAAGACGAGACTTCTTTATGGTGAAGGGGGAGGCATTGCCAGAGTTTGGGTGCAAGAATGGTGAAGGAATGGGCAGTACAATGCAGTTTAGTTTGGGGTCCTTTGGATGAGAAAAGTAATTGGGAGAGGTTGCAGGGATTGTAGGGGGTGGTTTTATTAGGGAGTTTGTCTGCAAGAGGTTGAAAGGCACCTGGTTGAAGTAGTTTGCAAACAAGAGGCCCTAGGAGTAGCTCAACTCTGTAGTAGACTGGTAGACATTTGGCCTTGGAGCGGGTAATGCAGTGGTGTTTCTGAAGGGAAGAAATGGAAGAGAACTGGCAGATTTTATCTTCAATGAACTGTAGAGTGGATGAGGTTTTTTTTCCATGTAGTCTAACCAGACTTCAGCAAGGCTGGTAATAAAACTGGAGTGGTCATTATTAAGGCCGAGAGTGAGGAACTGAATAGTTGCATACTTTATTGCTAGGACAGTGAGTTGTTGGTGAGTGAGATAATGTCAGAAGTTAGGGACATGACCAGTCAAGTACCACAGGGGGTCTGTCCTTCTTAGTATTTCTCAATGTATTTGCCTTATATATATATATATATATATATATATATATATATATATATATATATATATATATGAAGGAATATAAAACAGGGTCAACCTTTTTGCTGAAGACACAAAGATGAGCCAGAGTGGAAGATGGGACAGCCTAGTAAAGGATTTAGGAAGGCTAAAGAAATGGGCAGAACTGTGTGCAAATGAACATAAAGTAAAATACATTGGCCACAACTCTTCTGAGAATTATCAGCTAGAAGCAGGGGAAATGGTTGCACCAAAGCAGGAAAAGAGATGTAAGGGTGTTGATCACATGTGGACTGGACCAGTGGGAGCTGAGTAATTTGGCAGTGATAGCAGCAAACAGAATTTGGGATATATCATCAGTGGAATGGCTACATGAAACAAAGAGGTCATTGTTTGTACCACACCTTGAGCAATGTGTACAGTTCTGGAATCCATTTAATGAAAAAGATATCAGGCTGTGAGAAAAGTTCAAAGGAAAGCTACCAAAATCTGTCAGATGGAGAAAAGGTTAAAAGACCAGAGAGTAGAGGTAGCCAGTGTGTGTTTTTTATTTAAAACCAGAATATTCAGGAAGAACGTAATACTAGTCTGCAAAGTCCTGTCAGAAAAATACAGTGCGGTTCTTCTTCTTCCTTCAGCTGTTCCTGTTAGGGGTCACCACAGCGTATCACTTGTTTCCATTTCTTCCTGTTCTCTGTATCTTACTCTGTCACACCAACCACCTGCATGCCCTCTCTTACCACATCCATAAACCTTATCTTAGGCCTTCCTCTTTTCCTCTTTCCAGGCAGCTCCATCCTTAGCATCCTTTTCCCAATATCCCCACATCCATCTGCAGCACATGTCCAAACCAATGCAATCTCGCCTCTCTGGCTTTGTCTCCAAACCATCCAACCTGAGCTGACCCTCTTACATACTCATTCCTAATCCTGCCCATCCTCTTCACACTCAGTGCAAATCTTAACATCTTTAACTCTACCACCTCTAGCTCTGACTCCTGCCTTTTCATTAATGCCACCGTTTCCAACACATATAACATAGCTGGTCTCACTACACTCTTGTAGACCTTCCCATTCACACCTACTGGTATCCGTCTGTCACAAATCATTACTGACACTCTTCTCCACCCACTCCATCCTGCCTACACTCTCTTCTTCATCTCTTTTCCACATTCACCATTACTCTGAACTGTTGATCTCAAGTATTTAAGCTCATCCACCTTTGTCAACTCTACTCCCTGCGTTGTCACCATTCCTCCACCCTCCCTCTCATTCACACATTTATATTCTGTCTTAGTCCTGCCAGCCTTCATCTCTCTCCCCTGTAGAGCATATCTCCACCTTTCCAGGATCTCCTCAACCTATTCCCTAATGTCATCTGCAAACATTATAGTCCACAGGGACTCCTGTCTGATCTCATCTGTCAACCTGTCCATCACCATTGCAAATAAAAAAGGGCTCAGAGCTGATCCTTCATGTAATTCCACCTCCACCTTGAATGCATCCTTCACTCCTACCACAGACCTCACCACTGTCACACTACCCTTGTACATATCCTGTACCACTCATATACTTTTCAATCACTCCAACATCGTCATACAATACCACAATTCCTCTCTAGATACCCTGTCATATGCTTTCTCTAAGTCCATAAAGACACAATGCAACTCCTTCTGACCATCTCTATACTTCTACATCAACATTCTCAGAGCAAAATTTGCATCTGTAGTGCTCTTTCCCGGCATAATACCATACTGCTGATCACTAATCATCACCTCCCTTCTTAACCTAGATTCTGCTACTCTTTCCCATAACTTCATGCTGTGACTGATCAGTTGTATCCCTCAGTCATTACTACAGCTCTGCACATCACCCTTATTCTTAAAAATCAGTAACAAAACACTTCTTCTCCACTCCTCAGGCATACTCTCACTTTCCAAGATTTCATTAAGTAATTTGGTTTAAAACTCCACTACTAAACACTCTGCTAAACACCTCCATGCTTCCATAGGTATGTCATCTGTATCAACAGCCTTTCCATTTATCTTCCTCTTCATAGCTGACCTTACTTCCTCCTTGCTAATCCATTGCACTTCCTGATTCACTATCCCCACATCATCCAACCTTCTCTCTATCTCTCATTTTCTTCTTTCAGCAGAACCTCAAAGTACTCTTTCCATCTAGTCAAAACATTCTCTTCACTTGTAAGTACGTTTCCCTCATTATCTTTTATCACCCTTACCTGCTGCACATCTTTGCCAGCTCAGTCCCTCTGTCTAGCCAATTGGTACAGGTCTCTTTCTCGTTCCTTAGTGTCTAACCTGTCATACAGCTCTCCATCCGCTTTATGCTTACCCTTCATCATTTGCCTCTTCACCATATGCCTCATCTCCTTGTACTCCTGTGTACTTTTTTCATCTCTCTGACAATCCCACTTCTTCATCAGCCTCATTTTCTGTATACTCTCCTATACTTCTTTGTTCCACCACCAGGTCTCCTTGTCCTCCTTCCTCTGTCCAGATGTCACACCAAGCACCTTTCTAGCTTTCTCTCTTACCAGCTTTGCTGTAGTTAAGCAGCTATTTGGTAACTCTAAACTGCAACCCAGTGCCTGTCATACCCTGAACTCCACCTCACATTTATCCTTTTTCAACTTCCACCATTTGATCCTTGGCACTGTCCTCACTCTCTTCCTCCTCTTCTTGATCACCAACATCATCCTACAGACCACCATCCTATGCTGCCTAACTACTCTTTCCCCTCTCACCACTCTACAGTCTCCAATCTCCTTCAGACTGGCCCTCCTGTATAGGATTTAATCCACCTGCGTGCATATTCGTCCACTCCTATACATCACCCTATGCTCCTCTATCTCTTTTAAATATGTATTCACCACAGCTATGTCCATCCTTTTTGCAAAATCTACTACCATCTGAACTTCTGCATTCCTCTACTTAACACCATACCTACCCATCACTTCCTCATCCCCCTATGTTCCCTTCACCAACATGCCCATTGAAATCCACTCTAAATAACACTCTCTCACCCTTGGATACACTCACCATCACTTTATCCAACTCATTCCAAAATTGTTTTTTCTCATCCATCGCACACCCAATTTGCAGAACATATTTACTAACAACATTCATCACTACACCAACAATTTCCATCTTCATAAACACCACTCTGACACTCTTTTCATCTCTAAAACACTCTTGGAATACTTTTCCTTCAGGATAAACCTACCCCATTTCTCCTCCCATCCACACCATGATAGAACAATTTGAACCCACCTCCTATACACCTGGCCTTATTCCCATATCATCTGGTCTCTTGCATGCACAATATATCAGCCTTCCTTCTCTGTCCCTATTGATCATAATAATCTCATTGTATTCCATTGCATTGTAGAAAAATACAATGAGATTATTCTGATCAATAGGGACAGAGATGAAAGGAGGAAGTAGAAACACATATAGTAGGGATTAACTACTCCCTATTTTTCCAAAAATAGTTATTCACAGAGATGATTATGGAGCCAAAGAATGAACTAAGAGTGGGTTGTGGAGAAAGACTCTGTAGAGGCATTCAAGAGAGCATGGGTCAAGTGGAGAAAGGGTAAGGATGAGGTCGGAATGGAGGGGATGTAGAATATTAAAGCACTTAAAAGGCATACTAGTTTAACTTATTGTCTCCTACCTTCAAGCAAAAGTAAAGTAATGTAATGCAATGTAATAAATGGATGAGGACAGACCAAAATATACAGCTTGAAGAAACACTAATATACATTGCATAAAGGTAGTTACCTAGATAGTAGATGGTCCAATAAAAAACAACTGCTACCACTGCTGAATGATATAGGGTCATGCGATCATAGGAGACATACCTCTCAACCTGGAAACTTCAAAAATCTGGACAAGGCCCATGAAAAATAGGTACAAATCTGCACGCTGGTTAGCATAAAATTTACATATATAATTAAGCAACCCCGCCCACTCCAATGGAATTGTGGAATGCCAACCTTCAAATGCAAACTGAAGAACACACAACCAAAATATGGCACCAGAGTCCCCCTGCAGCCATTCCAATGTCCCATTACCTGGCTATTTTTCCCCAAATATGAATGTGTGCATAATGTGTGCATACTGCTTTACTTCTACAATGATTATTTTTATTTTATTTTTACATTTTATAGCACAATGCACACTAACACTAATAGATAGCTGCTAAACAAAGCAACACTGTCTCACAATGAAAATAGACTTGGCATTAAAACTTCTCTGCTCTTGAAACTCGCATTCATTGAAACAGCATTGAAATCCACACCACATCCAAAGAAAATGCATCTGGCTAGTGGTGGATAAAGATTACTTTTAGGCTGTTTTTAAATCATAGGCCCCTTGGCTTGCACACAAAACAAGAAACATACATGCATTCCTTGATACACTTTCCTGACTTTATTAAATTAGTATTCCTTTTATAACACAGCGCACTTGTTAGACATAAGTTAGAGCGCATTTTAAAATTTGTTTGAACATTTTTCCAGTAGGCAATTAAACAAAATGCTTGAACCAGTAATGACAAAACTGCCCAATTCAGAACATTTCCATCATAAACGTTTACTTCCACACATGCACACACACACTCTCATATAGGTGCCATAATGTTTAAGGCTTACAAGATGTATATTCCATGGTCAAATGGTGCAATTTACAGCCAGGGATTAGCAATCTCATGTATTTAAAGCAGCTTATAAAAACATATTCCACAGTCAACTCATAAAGCCCTACATGTAGTGAAAAAAATAGTGAAATAAATATGAAACAGAAGTACTTAATTTCAATTATAGCAGACCTTTTCCTGTCTGCTTTGTTCACATTTACCCGTTTGTTTCACAATTGAGCAGCTTACCTTTCTAAATAACTAAATGAACAAAAAAAACTCCACACATTACTTGCCTACTTTGAGGAAAAGAAATATCACTTAAGATAAACTATCAGAATTCAGAACAATGGGCGTGCAATCCTAATAACTTTTTAACCAAGTTCCAAAACACACACACACACACACACACACACACACACACACACACACACACACACACAATTTTCATTTATTAAATTACCACAACAGTTAGCATAAAAAGCAAGGCATGTGCAAAATCAGTCCAGTACATGATTTTCAAAAAGGTTGCAACTTGCAAATAATAATGCAATAGTTTTCTAAAGGACTCTGAGATATTTAAAAAAATATTGACAGGACTAACCTAGTTATAGCTTTGGTGAGAGACATACTGTAGGGTAAGAGTTAAGGAAAATAATGACAAACTCCCCATATCACAGATTTGTAATACTGATATGAATTTAGAAAGTCTTAGAATAACACAGTTTTACATTAGCATGAATTATCTGTAGGGTATGAAGTCTGAAACTCAAATATCTGTCATTATTTAATGATTGCAATCCTTTCTTATTTTCTACAAAAAAATCTACAAATTTTAGGAGGAACAGACCAAAAAGCTGAGGCAAGAATCTGGACATTTTGTGTAATACTGAACAATTAAGAGATGTGCTGAAAGTTGATGTTAACATGTTAACCTGCAAGTCCTGAACAAAACATAATTAAATGTATGAAACTGCAAAAGAAATGGAGGACTTAAAAAGTCATAAATACAGTAACTTACATTGTCTTCCTAAGTTCTTGTCATTTTATGAATGCATTAATCAACAACGTGAAAATAGCAGCTGTGTAATGCAGTTATTTAATCCACATTCGTGCAAAATCGTAAGTCAACACAATATATTTTTCCACAAATTGACCATGTCAAACTTCCATTGCGTTTTATGTCACTAAATGTGAGCATTTGCCTTTTAAAATACAACTCTCCAAAAGTACTGTGTATTGCCAAAATGTTGAGTGTGTATTTGTGTACAGTAATAACCTCATTAAATAGAAGAATAAATAGAGGTCCTCACAGGAAACCTCTGTAATGGTTTTGTATGCAAGTTTCAAGATCTGATGAGTGTCTAATGTGGTGGTAAACAGTTTTAACTAACAAATATTCGTGGCAGAGGACACAGAGTTAATGCAATGGTAGTCCGAACTTTAGGGTACTGAAAATCCTCTTTCAACACAGTGAACAAAAACAAGTGACAAGTGTTCTGTCTACATGACATTTGATTTGCATGTAAACTTAAAAAAAAAATTAAAGATGTGTCATTCTACTATTTGACAGGTGCTTCAGCGGATATCTGGCAACCCTTTGCCTTCTCCCAAATGTCAAAAAGCTTAAGGAGAGTCTGAATCCCAGTCAGAGGGCACATTTTAAAATAATGTATCATCTATCAGGAAGCTGGCTAAACGCACACAGACCCCCCCCCCCCCACACACACACACACACACACGCACATATGCTTTACAGAATAAATAATAACTTTGTTTCATTTCCTACTTCAGCCACCATCCCCTGCCTTGGAAATAGAGAAAAGATCCATCCATTTGAAGTTGCAGCCGCAGCTCACCGCAGATGCAGATACAGCCAAAGATCTACCAAAATGCTCAACTTGCAGTCACATATCTCATGTAAATGCAGCTGGTCCATATCAAAATGCTTGTTTGAATTCCCACTCACACTCACAGCAACAGAAATGCATTTAAAATCAGCCAGCCAGCTGGAAATGGGTGCAATGGAGCCCTTGAGCTCATTCCAACAGGCTGGTAGCTCTGACAGAGCTGACGTTATCATGCACGTGATGACGTCAGATCAAAACAAAATGGCGGAAAATATTTTAAATAAAACTTGGAAAAATACGGAAATTAAGGGGTGCCACTCGGGAATCGTGGCACCACATTATTTGGACCCCAAAACTCGGTAAAAACTGAGTAATTCAGTACAGTTGAGAGGTATGATTGGAGGTTACTAGACTATAGACCTGGAGGTCATTTCAACCCTAGCCATTTCATCCCATTGAAATACCATAGATATACTAGTCAATACCCAGGACTGTATTTATTAATGACTGCTCATGTCCAGGAGGATTGTGGGCACTATCCCCAGTAAGAATTTATGGTATGCCATTCACTCGTCCAGGTTCCTTTTGAACAGTTTCATAGAGGTGATCTTCCTCACATGAATTGACAGCCTATACCAAAAATCTGGTCATCACTGGAAGACAAATCTGTCACTCCAGCACATCCTATTCAACTAGCAGGCCATATTTAGGTCCCTGGAATGGGGAGCTCTAGTCCTGTTTGATTTATGGATGTGCAACAAATTCATTAGGTTTGGGTCAGAGATTGCTCTGTAAGCCAGGCACAAGTCTCCCCTAAAAAGTCTATACAATACTGAGTATAGTGACAGGAAATTTAGTCTGTCTGTGTAAGGCACATGCTGGAGTCCCTTGATCTTCTTAGAAACCTCTAAGGTCTCTCCAATTGCTACAAGTGCTTTATATGATACATGCCAAAAAGGGCATTATACTCAATTATGATTTTGAGTAGTAATGAGTATAGAGGGGTTATAACCTCCTTTGCTCTAGAGGTGATGCCTTTGCTAATCAAGTGTGCTACTTAGAAAGCCTTCCTTACTATAGTCGACACATGGTGGTTATAGTTAAAGTCACAGTCTACTTGTGACACCAGATCTCTTACCACTTTGTAGGTATGTAGGGTATTGTTGTTAATTTGATAGTGTGAAGAGACATTGTTTTACCAAAGGGAAAGATGATGCATTTCTTTGCATTCAGTTTGAAACCATGACTAAGACACCAGTCATTCGTCTGCATAAGACCTTCCTGAAGTATACTGACATCATTTTGGGATTCAGTAATTGCACCCACTTTGCAGTCATCTGCAAACTTGGTCAGACACAACCATTAGTTTATGCCTGAACTTCTAAGAAGTATATACCAAACATTAGGAGGCCCAGCACTGACTCTTGTGGCACCCCGCTGATGACAGGTTTGCTGGTTGATGTGGAGTCACCCACTTTGATAGTGTGTGACTGGTTTGCCAGTTGATAACCCATCTTACAACAAAAGGGTATACATTCAATCTGCTAAGTTTATCAGTAATGCCAGAGTGTAGGATTGTGTCAAAGGCTTTTGTCAAGTCGAGGTATGCTGTGTACAGAAATATGCCCTTATCAATGGCCCTGCTCACATTTTTGAAGAAATCTACCAGCTTTATCAGGCAGGATCTGCCCTTGACAAAGCTGAATTTGTCAGATCCAGTGTTTGGAGGTCACCTAACTTTTTATTTATGAGGTCCATGATGATAAGTTCCATAGCTTTAGAGATGAGGCTGGTCAGACTTATGAGTCGATAATTCCCTGGATTTGTTGCTAAGCCACCTTTGTGGAGATGAATAACTGTTTGTGTTCTCCATTCAGCAGGGACCAAGCCAGTGGTTAAGCTGGGATTGAACAGGGTACTTAATGGAGATGCAAGTTCATGTTTTAGTTTGTTTAAAAAACAGCCTGGGATGCCATTTGATCCCATAGAGGCTGTATTTTTTTGCCTTAGACAAGGCTTTAATGACCTGCTCTTCAGATATGTAGGGTGGGGGAAGCTGGGGCAAGGTTTGTGATATGTTTGAAGGGGATAAGGGCGTGAAATTTTCACCAAATCTGTTCTCTAGCAGGTTTGCTATCTCTGAAGGATCAGTGTGTGTGTGTGATACTGTTAGTCACTAGTTAGGCAAATGCTTGGATCCCATCTTTTAAGCTATGTATGCAGCTTTAAAAGGCTTTATAATTATCCTTGGCTGTGATTGCTAAATTTTTCTAAAGCTGCCATTAGAGGATGTGACATGTTGCCTTATTTGCCTGTTGAGGCTGAGGAAGGTGCTTTTCTATTGTTGTGGTCTCACTTTAGTTTTCTTAGACAGCAACTTTTTGCATTTGTTGTAAAGTTTGTTGATGATGGCTGCCGCTTTTTTACTTGGAGCTCTGGCTTAGATTCTCTCTGGAACAGCCAAGTCTATACACTTATACAAGTGACTGTACAGGGATTTAGTGTAAGCTTTTGTGTAGTTACCATTTCCAGCTGGAGATGGGGCCTGGAAAGCACTTATACCTTCCCCTAGGAGGGTACAGTTTGTCTTGGTGAATTTCATAAGTCTGGCTTTGCCTTTTGTGAGTTCTGGTGTTAGTGCCAATTCAAAGGTGACTGATTTGTGGCAAGATTTAACTAATGAGGGTCCGACAGCTGTGGTGGTGCATCTGTTTGTCATGTTAATGAGGACCTGATCTAGTATGTTTGTTCCCCTTGTTGGGGTTTGATCAATTTGTTTTAGGACATTTGAGTTAACAAAGTAAAGGAAGTTTTGCACTAGTGGATTAGGGCTAGAGTAGGTTTCCCAGTTGATGGTGGCATAATTGAAATCCCCCATGACCAGAGCGTTTGGCAATA
This sequence comes from Protopterus annectens, assembly GCF_019279795.1. NCBI lineage: Eukaryota > Metazoa > Chordata > Ceratodontiformes > Protopteridae > Protopterus > Protopterus annectens. The sequence goes on from NC_056733.1 coordinate 1,806,259,356, forward strand.
TTTGGGTTGACTCCAATTTGGACAAGTAAGACTTATGCATATCATGATCCATGGAGGGTGATCTATAACAAGCTATGACTTGAATGTGGGTCTTACCCACAGTAATCTGAACATGGAGTAGCTCCAGGGATTTGTCCTGTCTAACTAGTTGGGAGGTAAATTTATCTCTAATATAGATAAAAACACCATGTCCTTTGGTTCCCACCTGTTCATGCTATGGTCTGAAGGCGTGAAAGGCAATGTAGCATTGCAAGGCCAGGATACTCTCTGATGCCTTGAATCAGGTTTCTGTGACTGTACAAACATCTACATCCTCCAGTGATAGAAGTGCTTCCAGGGTGTGTAGTGTTTGGTTTAAGCTTCTAAGATCTAGCATCATAACCCTTATTTTGTTATAGTTGGCATTTTCACATCAGCAGTTTTGTTTTCGTGACCTTGCCTAAAAAAGGCACTATGGGGGAGGTAAGAAACTTTGCCAGCAGCTGAAAGCCTAGTGCTGCCAGTTGCAAACTGTCTCTGGCAAAGCAGCGAGGTTTATTGACTATGTCATCCCAGCCTGAAAGAAATGGGATCCCCTTTGAATGACACCAAAAACTAAGCCAATTATTGAAATGGATCATTTTTATTTATACTGTGGTATCATTCTAGGCGAGAGGAATATGCTGCTCAAAGCTAGGGACATACCTGTCTGGGACACATACTCCGATAACTCAATCATGTCTACATTTATATAGTCCAGTGAGGTATGTCTCAGGTCATGCATTCCAACATGAGCTATGAAAGAGTCATAATGGTACTTGTTGCTGACAGGCCTGAGTGCATGTGTGATCTGACGAATCCTGACACTGGACCAGCAGCTGACTGTGACTTTCTCCTTATCTTAGCTGGTGAGTGAGACATCCATGTATCTCACTATGGAGTCTCCAATGACAAGAACATTTGGTTTTTGAGTTTTATGCCTTAAGGGGTTTGTTGGTGAGCCATTGGTATTTGTATGTGTCTTGGGTGCTATGGGAACTGTGTTAGTTGTAGCAGTCTTTTGTTTTGAAGGTCTCTGGTATTTTGGCAAGATTTTTGAGAGAACCTCTGATATGTTGATTTATATGTTGGATGCATACTATGTGTATAAGTAGTGGTATTATATGCATGAGAAATGGAGGGTGAGTTGACAACCTCTTCAGAGTTACTGTTTTGAGTGCGAGAGTGCAGGGATTCAAGATTCTTGGTGTAGATACATCACTCGTACTCTGTACTAGAGTGAGTTATTAGCAGAGGGTTGTCAGTGTAAATGAGACAGTTGCTACACTGCCTCAGGGACCCAAGTTAACAAGGCTGGCAAGAGAAACAAGGGTAGCACAACTGTCCATAATGCCAGGTTTGAAGAACTATCACAAATGGGGAGCTTTCAAGACTGATTTAGAAGGTTATCTGTATATCTATATTCCTCTTGGGGTTTTTTGGTTGGTAGTTTAATAGGTCACTGCTCACTAGCAATACTTCTTAGACCAGAGATGTATGAAAGATGAGGACTACACTAATGTACTACAGCTGTATTCAAGGGAAAAATTATCAAAATTATCTTCCCAGCTATGGCTTAAAATTGTTCAGCAGTACACAGTGCTGCACGATACACAAACAAGCAGAAACCCATTCAAATGCAGGGCTTAAATACCAGAAGCTAAAAATTAAAAAAAATTGTAAAAATCTCAAAATAACCAATGCAGGTGCTTAATCTAAGACCTGGACCAATCACCCTTCACCAGACAGGTTCTAATCAGCACACTTCTCTCACAAGAGTGCAGAAGAGCCCCTTCCAATCAAAGATGGCTTGGAAAATGTGCTTGGAATACAACAGCCACTGCAGCAAACCTGTATCCGAACTATGCTACAGCTACTAGTTGTACTAATTTAGGTGGGAAATGCTAAAACATGTTTTAAACAGCAGAAAAACAGCAAGGAGACACTAAAGAACAATTTAAACAGCAAAGAAATCAATTATTTAAAACACTGCTTGGCAAGGAAACAGAACAAACAAAACAGATGCTTTGCAAGCAGTGAAAAGTAGCAACACTTACTTTGCAACTAGTGCAAATAGGAAAAAAAAAGCTTTGCAACAGTGAAAACGGCAACAGAATATAAACGAAGAGTCACAAGTGTGAATGAAAAGGCAAAATCCTCAGGTTAAAATCCAACTTTAATTCCACTGCAGGTCAGATAAGCACTTTCACTCATTCATTTGAGCTTCATCAGATCATGTAACAAAGACCTTCAAGTACATAGGCTACATTTATACAGTTAAAACATCTCCTATTGGCCTATCAAAAGCTGCTTCTTGTTTACGTATTCATGAGTCAATCTAAGCTTAAAAATATATGCACATATAAACATGCTGAAATGTATAAAATGACAAAGTAGATATAAAAAATACATATAAAAACTCTCCATGAACACTCAAGATGCTCTAATAAATATGTATATATAAATATATATGTCAAAAGAAATATATTTCAAAGGATAAAAACATATATATTTCATCATTTATTATAAAATCTACAAACATTCCTCCGTTTGTTTAACATAGGTTTAATAGAGGCTCTCTCATTGAGACCTAAACCCCTATCTGCTCTCAATCTAACTATCCACATACTCTCCTTGCTCTCAGTATGGTTCCTGATGTCACCTCCTCGTATATTGGGTTTAATGTTCTCAAGAGCTCTAAATAAAAATAATGTTCAGGACCTGCTTGGGCTACGTGCTTAGCTAAGGCATTGTGAGGTGAAGCCTTCCTAATGTGGTAAAGATGTTCTCTTATCCTGTCTTTAAATCGACGATTGGTTTTACCAACATAAAATGCATCACATATTTGGCACACTGCCAAATAAACTATATGAGTAGTATCACAGGTAGCTACAGCACGTATGCTGAAGTTAGTGTGCATATCAGGATGTTCAGAAAATGGGCTGGGGTCAAGAGAATTACAATAATTACAGCGTCCACATGGTTTTGTGTGTTCAAGAGGCATTGACCGTTCATCCCTTTTTGAATAGCATAGCATTCTCCTTAAATTCAATTTATTCCTATATAAAAAAGAGGGTTTAGTCCCCACAAGTTTGCCAATGGTGTCATCAGTACAGAGAATAGGCCAGTGTTTCGTAATAATATTCTTGATTGCTGGACAATCAGTACTATATGGTAAAGAAACCCTTACGTGAGTTGATCTATCATCTCTACCATTGTCTATTGTAATGGATCCACCAGTAATAGCTGGTCCAAAATAAGGGGCTGCTCTGTTCAGTCTAAGTTTATTGACATCCGAGAGGTTGGACTCAATCTCTTGTGAGCTATAGCCCCGTTCTTCTAGCCTTATCTTGAGGTCACTCACTTCCATTAGGAAGCCTTCTTCTGTGGCATTTAGCCTAGAGGTTCTCATCCCCTGGCCTCTAATGATATTTTTAAAAATATGCTGTGGATGCATACTATCACACTGTAATAGAGTATTGAAATAGCAAGGTTTCCTATAGACACCTGTATTGATCAAACCACATGCTAATTTTTCTATATACAAGTCAAGAAATTCTATCTTCTCTCTGGAGTGATTCATACTGAAGGTTAAATAGCCAGTGAGGTTGTTCAATGTAGTATGGAACACAAACAAATCATCAACACTGCCTCTCCATAAAACAAAAACATCATCCACGAACGTCTATAAAAGTTACATATTGTTTAAACATTTCTAAATTAAAGAGACTCTCAAATTCCCAAAATGCCAAAAACATGTTTGCATAGCTGTTGGCACAAGGTGTGCCCATGGCTACGCCACCTCGCTGTTGGTAGAACTTGTTGTCATAGGTGAAAAGATTGTTATTCAAAATGAGTTCAAGGAAATGTACAATGAGGTCTACTTTAACTGATGTATATTCGCTATGTAAGAGTAGATACTCAGTGATATAAATCAGGCCTATGTTATTTGGTAACACAGTAAACAAGGACTTGATGTCAAACGTTACAAAAATCAAGTTATCAACGTCACAAATGCCACCTAAACAGTCATACAAGTCTGTTAAAAACTATTTGGAATCTTTCAGTACAACTTTGTTCTTATTCAATATAGGTCACAAGTGTTTCTCAACATAGACAGAAAGGTTTTCAGTGATCCAACCCTGACCAGACACTATGGGTCTCATTGGTGGGTCAATGGAGTCTTTGTGAATTTTAGGTAACCCATGTATTGTTGGTACAAGTGGATTCTTAACAAAGAGATAGTCAAATAATTCTTGATCCAAGATATCTCCTTTCAACATATCTAATAACATATTGTTTACGTGACTAATAGTGGCCTGCACTGTTTGTTCATTAACTTGTAAATAGAAATCATCTTCCAAAAGTTTAATCATAGCATCATGATATTTGCTAGTGTCCATCACTACTATCCGACCACCTTTATCAGCTGGTTTGATGGTTATGGACTGTAATGACTGGAGTTTAAGTAAGCTAGTCTGCTCCCCTCTAGTCAAATTACCATTCTTCCTATATTTCTTTAGAGAAAAATATTCATACAAATCATCCTCAGTTAGTTTCAAATATGCCTCAACTAACGGATGATTAGGTGGGACAAAGTTGCTAAGCTTCTTAAACTTTGGTGGTCTAGTAACATTATTGTCTGTCAATTCACTATCAGTTTTATCATAGAATAGTAGTTTAAGCATAAGGTTTCGACAGAAAAGTCTCATGTCTACTACAGTGTCCGTAAAGTTACTGTGTGCACTTGGTATAAAGTTTAGGCCTTTACTTAATAATTTCTCATCACATTCAGTCAACAAATATCCTGAGATGTTATGTACCATAGAATCTGCTGGTATCAAAACTTCAGCTGTATCTAATTTACTTTGTTCTTCCACATCTTCTTTATTGTCTGATGTGGTACATACTCTTCTGATAATTTGCGTTTCTGTCTCCCCCTGCTCATTGAGCGTCCCCTTGTTATATTCTTGTCCTTTCGGACTGGGAGGGGAAAAGGGAGCTCACTTACTACTCCTGTGGTGATGGTAGTATGTACTTTGTGAGGTAACTTTGATCTCACTATGCCATCATCTACTGACAACCTCTTATTAATCGGTCCCTTCACAACATGTACTGCAGGATATAAGTTAGTTCTGTCTGCAATATTATTCCCAGTAATAGGCTGACTAACTTCTTTAGTATTTGTATTAACAGAGCTAGATCCACTCTCACTATGTAAAATAGTAATTACATCATCAGTATCATTGGAAGTAGTAGTGTTATTAATGTTAGCTATATTTTGTACCCTATTACTAGGCAATACATTGTTATGTACACAGTTGGTAATATCCACAGCTTCACAAGCATTATTGACAACATTAACATTTTCAGAACCAGTACTAGGTTCGGAACTCAGTTGTCTAACACTAGTAGAGTCATTGTTAAGAATCCACTTGTACCAACAATACATGGGTTACCTAAAATTCACAAAGACTCCATTGACCCACCAATGAGACCCATAGTGTCTGGTCAGGGTTGGATCACTGAAAACCTTTCTGTCTATGTTGAGAAACACTTGCGACCTATATTGAATAAGAACAAAGTTGTACTGAAAGATTCCAAATAGTTTTTAACAGACTTGTATGACTGTTTAGGTGGCATTTGTGACGTTGATAACTTGATTTTTGTAACGTTTGACATCAAGTCCTTGTTTACTGTGTTACCAAATAACATAGGCCTGATTTATATCACTGAGTATCTACTCTTACATAGCGAATATACATCAGTTAAAGTAGACCTCATTGTACATTTCCTTGAACTCATTTTGAATAACAATCTTTTCACCTATGACAACAAGTTCTACCAACAGCGAGGTGGCGAGCCATGGCACACCTTGTGCCAACAGCTATGCAAACATGTTTTTGGCATTTTGGGAATTTGAGAGTCTCTTTAATTTAGAAATGTTTAAACAATATGTAACTTTTTATAGACGTTTCGTGGATGATGTTTTTGTTTTATGGAGAGGCAGTGTTGATGATTTGTTTGTGTTCCATACTACATTGAACAACCTCACTGGCTATTTAACCTTCAGTATGAATCACTCCAGAGAGAAGATAGAATTTCTTGACTTGTATATAGAAAAATTAGCATGTGGTTTGATCAATACAGGTGTCTATAGGAAACCTTGCTATTTCAATACTCTATTACAGCGTGATAGTGTGCATCCACAGCATATTTTTAAAAATATCATTAGAGGCCAGGGATGAGAACCTCTAGGCTAAATGCCACAGAAGAAGGCTTCCTAATGGAAGTGAGTGACCTCAAGATAAGGCTAGAAGAACGGGGCTATAGCTCACAAGAGATTGAGTCCAACCTCTCGGATGTCAATAAACTTAGACTGAACAGAGCAGCCCCTTATTTTGGACCAGCTATTACTGGTGGATCCATTACAATAGACAATGGTAGAGATGATAGATCAACTCACGTAAGGGTTTCTTTACCATATAGTACTGATTGTCCAGCAATCAAGAATATTATTACGAAACACTGGCCTATTCTCTGTACTGATGACACCATTGGCAAACTTGTGGGGACTAAACCCTCTTTTTTATATAGGAATAAATTGAATTTAAGGAGAATGCTATGCTATTCAAAAAGGGATGAACGGTCAATGCCTCTTGAACACACAAAACCATGTGGACGCTGTAATTATTGTAATTCTCTTGACCCCAGCCCATTTTTTGAACATCCTGATATGCACACTAACTTCAGCATACATGCTGTAGCTACCTGTGATACTACTCATATAGTTTATTTGGCAGTGTGCCAAATATGTGATGCATTTTATGTTGGTAAAACCAATCGTCGATTTAAAGACAGGATAAGAGAACATCTTTACCACATTAGGAAGGCTTCACCTCACAATGCCTTAGCTAAGCACGTAGCCCAAGCAGGTCCTGAACATTATTTTTTATTTAGAGCTCTTGAGAACATTAAACCCAATATACGAGGAGGTGACATCAGGAACCATACTGAGAGCAAGGAGAGTATGTGGATAGTTAGATTGAGAGCAGATAGGGGTTTAGGTCTCAATGAGAGAGCCTCTATTAAACCTATGTTAAACAAACGGAGGAATGTTTGTAGATTTTATAATAAATGATGAAATATATATGTTTTTATCCCTTGAAATATATTTCTTTTGACATATATATTTATATATACATATTTATTAGAGCATCTTGAGTGTTCATGGAGAGTTTTTATATGTATTTTTTATATCTACTTTGTCACTTTATACATTTCAGCATGTTTATATGTGCATATATTTTTAAGCTTAGATTGACTCATGAATACGTAAACAAGAAGCAGCTTTTGATAGGCCAATAGGAGATGTTTTAACTGTATAAATGTAGCCTATGTACTTGAAGGTCTTTGTTACATGATCTGATGAAGCTCAAATGAATGAGTGAAAGCGCTTATCTGACCTGCAGTGGAATTAAAGTTGGATTTTAACCTGAGGATTTTGCCTTTTCATTCACACTTGTGACTCTTCATTTACAGTTGGATTCTAACCTGAGGATTTTGCCTTTTCATTCACACTTGTGACTCTGCATCAGCCTAGTTGCTCCTTTTGGTTTTATTAACATTATTCAAGTTTATCTGGAGCACTGGGCATTTATCCTGTTTGTCAGCGAGTGGTTTGTTCCTGTTTTATTGGCAACAGAATATGATTTAACAGGCACAGTAAGGCAGATAAATGCAGTACAAGCAGTGCAGTTTAGCTTATAGTATTTAAATACAGTATTAAATAAGCAGAACACAATAAAGTTGCAGTAAATACTGGCATTGTTTAAACAACAGTGAAGTAAGCAGCCGATGTGCATATACACCCATTAATGTTGGTAGTTATTTTTAGGGATGCAGATAGGCTAGACCATAAAGCAAGATGGAAGAGGTCAGTAGGTACCAGCTAAGAATCTGTTAACTAATCTTAATAGATCAAGAGACTTTAGTTAATTATCCATCATTATGGGCCAGATCTTAAACAGTTATGTGCATCCATTTAGAAATATGCTAAGTTTCATATTAGTCCTAACCTCTTTATTTAGGACACGTAACTGAGCTTTAGAAGGGAATGCTGCTATTGAAAGTATAAAAATAAATGCATACCCCCACCAGTCATGGAGAACTGACTACAGGCTGTTTGATTCTTCCTTCCTTGATTAGGTCTGCATCGCCTCAAGTTCATTATAGTATTGTCTCATAGACACAAATGTCAAAACAAGTCTTATCACCTCTTGTAGCACACCTCTCAGCTAGGAAACATCAAAAATCTGGACAAAGGCCCATGAAAAATATGTACAAATCTGTACACTGATTAACATAACATTTGCATACACAATTATGTAACCCTGCCTACTTCAATGGAACTAACTGAAGAATAGACAACCAAAATATGGCCCAGAGTCCCCCTGCAACCATTCCAATGTCCCATTACCTGGCTATTTTATCCCATTTACCATAAACACTAATGTGCATACTGCTTTACTTCTATAATGATTATTTGGATTTTATTTTACATTTTATAGCACAATGCACAAACACTAATAGACATCTGCTAAACAAAGCAATACTGTCTCACAATGACAATAGATGATAGATGTAGCATTAAAACGTCTCTGCCCTTGAAACTCACATCTATTGAACAACATTGAAACCCACACAACATCCAAAGAAAATGCATCTGGCCAGTGGTGGATAAAGATTACCTTTAGGATATTTTCAAATCATAGGCCCCTTGCACACGAAACAAGAAACATACATGTGTTCTTTAATATACCTTCCTGACTTTATTAAATTATATTCCTTGTATAATACAGCACACTTGTTAAACTTAGAGAGCATTTTAAATTTATTGTTTGAACATTTTTCCAGTGATGTATGTATATATATATATATATATATATATATATATATATATATATATATATATATATTAAACTTCATGTAAACAGAATGACAGTAGTGTAAGCCATGGACATCTTGCACAGATTCTTGAACTTATTTTCAGTTTCAGTTTTTTGCTTGACTTACTCTGATTTGTGTTATCAGACCAACTCAACAGCTATAAATGTACAACAAAATAAACTAGGTGAACTGCATGTTTTAAGACTTCCAATTTTTAGTCCAAGTACTGACAGACCCTCACCTACATTCATCCTAAAGCATCAAAATTATCATTGTAATCCTGGTGCTGTTAGCTGGCCACTCTTGCTTCTCCACTGTCTACAGTGGAAAAACGTGTTTTATCTTGAATGCTGGAAAATGTACTGTACTTGTTTAAAAATATTTTTCTTATAATGCAGCACCGATCATAATAATTCTGATTTTCTGTTCCTGCATTTGGGTTATATTTTTTGCTCTTTGCACTGAGGCATAAATGTCCTTCTGCATGACATTTTCTCACTTCTGCTGTATCTGTAGCTACACCCTTGACTTGTTACACCCATCCCCTTTAAAAGTACAACAACACAGTACAGTACAGTATCAGCAATGCATCTACATACTGTGGGAGTAGAATCCACAACCTTCTGCATCATAAATAAGCCTTTAACCTGTTATGCTATTAACAATGCAAGCAAACTCAGTATAGGCAACACTAAACTTCTCTTCCCCTGAAGCTCTCAACTCCTTCTAAAATCCACTCTGCACTCAACTGTATCTCTCAACTCTGCAGCACAAGAAATCTGGAAAAAGCCAAAATGTATTGGGGGGGGGGAAAGCCCAAACACCAGGGGCACATTTTAAGCATTGCTTGTATAATTTTGGAAAGTTGCTAGAATAAAATGTTGTGTTACCACCATGCATTTCACTGACCCTGTGCACAACAGTCAGAGCAACATACCATTATGCCAAATCAGCAGTTTTCTGAAAGATAGGAATACAGAAACTTAAATGGCTATCAGTTAATGAATTCAGTTCTCACTTCTCACCATAGCACTCAACCTCTTAGCACAAAATACCTGAACAAAGCCAATAGTGAGAAAATATAGCCACAAAAATAGGGGCAAATTTCAAATACTGATTATATAAACTTAAAAAATTGCTAGAGTAAAAGGTTTTGTGTTACCATATATTTTCTGAAGAATAGTAAGTCTAAAATTCAAATGCCTGTCATTATTTAGTGAATTCAGTCCTTCACTGATTTGCCACAAAAATCCAGAAAACAACAGATTTTATGAGGAACAGAACAAAAATATGAGGCAAAACTCTGGAATTTTTTCACAAGTGGTGTATGGTAGGGAATTTATACTCTTGTTATCTGTACCCAAGGTACAGGGTTTGAGCCTGAGTACCACTAGCCACCAGGTATATTCACCTGGGGCATTTTACGCTCACACTTTTAATACAATAGCCATCAGCTCAGCATAACAAATACCTCCAAGCTTGTTCCATCCATTCTTGCTAACAACTAATTGCTCCATTCCTGCATAATAAATACCTTCCAGCTTATTCCTGCTAATGCTAACAGCCTTGTAATTGTTCTGTTTCAGAACCACCACCATTAACAGCTAATTGTTCCATTCCTGCTTGCAGCTATGTTCAACAGCCTTGCTGCTTGGCTGGAGCAGCCAGAAATGCATGCATGTTATGTTGTTGATCCCTTGAGCTCAATTCCAACAGGCTGGCAGGCTGTTTCACGGAGCTGATGTCATCACGGAAGTGATGACATCAGCTCAAAAACGCGGAAAAAAAATTTTAAATAAAAAAGCCGGGAAATTTGGAAATTAAGGGGTGCCACATGGGAATTGTGGCACCCCATTATTTGGACCTCAAAACCAGTAAAAACAGAAAAATCCGGTATGCTTGGGAGGTATGTCTTGTAGTAAACATTGTTAGGATATTCAAGTGGGAAGTATGAAAACTGTCTATGTCTAGTCAAATAAGCCAACCATGACTGCAGCATACCTCACTGTGTGTGTCTCAAATCTGGAGGAGTTGGACTATCAGTATCCAAATCTATGCATATTTACCCAAGATTTACCATCTATCAATATTTATTAACTGATACTAATCTTGTGTCTTCAGGGTGCATTTTTCTTTCTCTCTCTCTTCAGTCTTGATGTTGTTATGTATGCAGTTTTAAAAGTAATGCTGTCAAGTTATATGAGGTCATATTCATGTCTGATGACTTCTTAAAAGCTTTGTTCATTTCTTACAACTTAGCCATTTTTGCTTCATTCTTATGTAATCAGCAACCTGGAACAGAAGTTTTAACAGCTTTTGAGTAGTTGCTGCCCTCTGTATAACAAGTTTTGCAGAATTCAACCCACTGTATTCTGCACCTTTTACTTCTGTGAATCATGCTGGTACCTCTGCCACACATACGTACATGAATGATATATGAAGTGCTATGCTACTATATCAAGCTTAACATGGATGTGTACATTCACCAGTCTTTATGCATGAGCATTATACTATGAAGAAATAAAATGAATTTCCAAGTTTAAATGGAACAAAAGTAGGAGACACCAACACGATACTGGGTCTTCAATATATCAAACTCCAAATACGAGACTCCATAAAAGTATAGAAAACACTTTAATGAACAAGAAATAAGCGCTTTCGCGTAGTGCAAAGCTACGCTTCATCAGATAAATTCACAAAAAACAGTACAAGTTTAAATATAATCCCTTTTGGCGGGATCATTAGTCAATAAATGAATAATTAAATTAAATTAACGAATTGTACCTTAATCATTTCATTTATCAATTAGAAGTTGCTGCTAAAATTATCAGCCTGATGGCTTGAAATACAAAACAGAATAGAGATTAAAATAGATAAAACACCTTTAAATGAAAATAACAATAAAACTTCTATACATATAGCATAGCCACATGTCTCGTATACGAGAAAAAGAAGAGAATATGCTCCATTTCATATCATATTAATGTTGTAAATAGGGCTGCATGCTTAAATGACATGGCTTATAGATCAGTAAAAATCAGATACAATACACAGATATCAAATCACACATATCGGTGACAGTATCAGACAATCGCATACATAAGTCATATCTCAAACTATCCCTTAGTAGAGCAGTTTAAATAGAAATTCAAAATTCAGGCTCAAGTCGGAAAAAATAAAATGAAATACCTTTACCTAAATATAATCCGGTGCAGAAACGCTAGTGTTAAGCTGATCCTTAGTCAAAAAAGACCATATAGCATTTAGGAAAAACTAATAACCAGGGTAACGCACACTCACCTTAGTAAACACAGAATGCATTCCGTAAGCATGGAACTATAAAACCCTTAGACTGTCTAATATATGACAAACGGTAGATATAGATATTTCCGTTAACGAAAAGTGCATAAAGTTCCAACAATACGGAGCAGTAAAGCCAAGAGATATTCAGACACATAGGAATACAACTAATGGACTCATTCTAAAAACAAACCCATAAGAAAACAACCATACCTGGTAACAGATCCTAAAAGTTTCAGTATAGTCCACTTAAGCCAGCGAACTTGTTACCGCATACGTCTAACTAGCTGCTAGACAAAACGGACGATCTTATAGTAAGTTAATCCCAAACAACACCAAGATAAAATCCAGAACGAAAGCAACGTCTCAAGAGAACACAATGTTTGGCGGACATATTGCTGCCTTCAGGTCACATGATGACTGTATGTAAACAAAGAATAATAAAAAGACCTTAGTATCGAAAAGGAGAAATACTCCTTATTAACTAACGATACAACTATGAACTGCAACGAACCCCATACTTAATAACCAGAGGTAGTCACAGAATAAAACTGTCGAATGCATCCTCAGAAGAAGTAAAAAGGGAAAGTATAAACTTCCTGTATAGATGTTATAGAATCTTCTATAGCATGTTAAAGACAAGGAAAGGGAAGTATATATGCATAAGAGATTCATATAAATGATAGAAATCTTCAAACAATATAAATATACAAAAGGGTACAATAATGTATGCATATCTGATAGAACATATGCTTAGAAATCATTATCATAAAAGACTGTGCTTATTAACTAAACAAATAACAAAATATAAATCACCAGCAAAAAATCAGATTTATATATAACCAACTGAGTAAATGGGAAAAAAATGACAAAAGTTAGAAAGATGATGAATAGTACCTATATCACCATGTATTGGGTATCACTTCCTATCTAGTAATATTGGCTTAATCGATATGGAACTATTTAACCCAGGGGGTAAGTGAGCTGCCAGCTTAAGAATCCAACAAAGCTCAGCTCTAGCTAATGCATTCTCATTATTTCCCCCTCTCATATTCATTGCCAAAACTTGCAGCACCCTAAAAATAAAAGAATGTGTGTCATATTCTCTGGCATGCCTGGCCAAGGCATTGGTATCATCTTGCTTACGGATACTATAAAGATGGTCATAAATGCGATCTCTCAATCTCCTCTTGGTCAGTCCTACATAGAAGGCTGTGCATTCAGAGCAAGTGGCCAGGTAAACAACATTTCTGGTATTGCAATTGGCATATAAAGTAGGTTGAATAGTAATACCCATAATAGGGTGCTGATAAGTTTGTGTTTTAGTGATGTAGTTACACCTGTTACATTGATGGCACGGATATGTGCCTTCAATCACATCATCCTCAATAACCAATTTATTTGGACACTTAACATTTGTCACATGTTGATCATTGCATAACAAAAATTTAAGGTTATCACTGTTCTTGTAACAAAACCTAGGTCTAACGCCTACAATATCTCTAACCTGTTTATGTATGACTAGCACATTCCAGTTCTTCCTGACTATTTGTCTTATTCTTTCAATGTCACTAGTGTATTTAACAGTATAGTTTACCATAGACCCATAGTGCCTAGGTTCAAAGGATTTCTTATGCCTATACCCCTCCAAAGCAGCAAGATCATGTAGACCAATCGGTTCGACATCACCCAACATCTCACATCTTATCTTCCTGACCATTGCTGGATCATAGCCCCTATCACTAAATAAAAGTTCCATCATGTCTGCCTCTTTTCGTAGATCTTGTATATCATAACAAAGTCTAGATATTCTGGTGAACTGACCTCTAACTATCCCATTGAACGTGTACCTGGGGTGCATACTATCAAAAGCTAGAATTGCGTTCTTCCATACCGATTTCCTATATAGGGTAGGTAAAATCTTCCCTTCATTAGTCAACCTTAAAGTAACATCTAAAAAGTGGACCTGCTCAGGGGAATATTCCTTGGTAAACCTGAGAAAATCAGTTGTTGTTTCCAAGTATCCCAGGAACCTGTCATAGTCTTCAATGGTGCCTTCCCATACAATAAGTATGTCATCCACGAACCGTTTATAGAACTTTATGGATTTAGATGACTCATGCTGGAACAAAAATAATTGTTCCCACCAATAGACAACCAAATTGGCGTAGGTATTAGCACAGGGGGTGCCCATAGCCACCCCCCATGTTTGTAAAAAATACCTATCACCAAACATAAAGACATTGTTATTCAGGATAATGTCAAGTAGTTGACAAACCAGTATGACCCTATCATTAGAGAAGGTAGTTACTTTGTGCAAAAGTTCTCTAACGTATTGTATCCCAACATCATTAGGAATTGAGGTAAACAATTTTTCCACATCCATAGTAATAAGGAGATATTGTTTATTACCCACATCTAGATGTAAACTTTTTAAACTCTCTAGCAGTTGGTATGTATCTTTCAGGATAGTAGCACAACTATCAACAACAGGTCGTAGAATACTTTCCAAAAAGGCTGAAACTTGGGAAGTTATCCAGCCCTCACCTGACACTATCGGTCTCATGGGTATAGGCCAGGTTTTTTTGTGTATTTTGAGTAACCCCTTTAATATCGGTATGACAGGATGGGTTCTGGAAAAGTACTCGTATAGTTCTATACTGATCTGTCTATAAAGTAAAAGATCATAGAGGGTGTCCTTAACAGTTTGTATGATATTAGACACTTCACTACTAGATATACCCTTATAGGTCAATTCATCAGATAACATGGCAGTCATACATTTCACATATTCTGCAATATCAAGGACAACAACTCCCCCCCTTTGTCCGCAGGTTTCACTATTAACATGCTATTAGTCTTTAAATCAAAAAGGGCTTGATTTTCATGGGTGGTAAGATTATAAAATCTCCCTTTCTTTTGATCAACTCTTGAATAGAGTTCATAAAAATCTTTCTCACACAGATCCAGGAAACATTCCACCATAGGAGGCATCGGTGGAACAAAAGTGCTCTTGTTCCTGAATGGTGTAGGGGATTCAGTCATTAAAGTAGAACTACCATTGTCACAAAAATATAATTTTAAGCATAGGCGTCGACAAAAAAGCCTTAGATCAATAAGGGACTCTGTCAAAGAAGATGTTGCCGCTGGGATAAAATTCAGCCCTCTATTGAGTAGACTGAGTGTATGAGCACCCAAGCAAACACTAGAATAATTGAATACCAAAGAAGTCAGTACCTCATCTTTCTGTTTGATGTATTCCTTTCCTCTGAGTACTTGCGTTTTCTCGGCCCTCTGCTGTTGGAGCGCCCCCTTTGTTGGCCCATATACTTCTTTTGATATGGTAAAAAAAGGGGGGCAGCAGTTGTTGAAGCAGTATTAGTCTTGGGTATGGCTCCTGGATCACGATGCCCAAACGATGCTTCCTGGTTCGGATCAGGTGTATCAATTTCCAAGTTTATCGTAAACTCAATTATACATGGTGCTCAAAGCATCCTGTCTAAGAACCACTATTTCTATCAGTAATTCTTCACACTAACTCACTTTACATGGCATACCAAGAGACTTGTCTCAGAATCTTATGTATCAGTACTATGCTTGAATAATTTACTTATACTATTATTACCAAGAACGCGGCCTTTGAATTACTGTTAGCTGTTAGCAATATACTGGTACAAATCATTGTCATGCACAGTACAGAACTTAAGTCCTTTCTGCATACCAGTCTTACATACAAGTACCAAACTCTCTGAACACTATCAACTGATATGAGGTGACTTTCTCCAATTGTAATGCCCACCTTCAGCTTAAGAATGGTTTAGGCCCATGGATTCTGCACAGTCATTCTGAGGTCCTTGTAGTGAAGGTTCATGGCTCTACCACGGTTTCAGCCTTCAGCCTGCCATTCATTAAATCTGCCCTCAATAAGGCACGCCCAACTGTTTCACCTATCCATGAATTCTACCTGGGGTTAGGAAAGAAGCTGTCCTGAGAGAGGTCCTGATCTAGGCAGTCAAGAGGGTACTTTGTACTTCCACCTGAACATCTACATATGCCTGCATCATCATGGAGGCAATCTCACTTGCCTCAGCCAGACATATCTGTCTTACCCCCATGAACTGCACCCCTAGGCAACCTTATCTACCTGATCTGGCCGTGACCAAGAGGGCTTGTCCCACCAGCAGTGTAAGTTGGGCTTTTCACTCAAACCAAGAATAACGGCATTCATATCCATCTAGCCCTTAATATCAGGTATTTCCTCTAATCAGTAGTCCACAACATTCCAAGGACAGGCATTTTCCCTCCTGAGGTCATAATGTAGGCACCATATCACTGAGGGGAATACAGTGCTCTCCCCAAACACATAAGTGTTCTTCCTCCCTACACACACACACACACACACACACACACACACACACACACACACACACACACACACACACACACACACACACAATCACACACACACACATATACATGCACATCCCCTGAAATCTATACAGCCACTGAATTAGGATTCCAAGCCTACATCTCCTGGCCACAATGTCTTCTACACAAGCTTCAGCTTGCAGTGTAGCAATGTCGGCTTAGAAATAATCTCTCCATCCAACAGGAACAACAGAGCCAATCCTGCCTCTCAGTCTCATGCCATATTTTCCTGAATATTCCAGCTCCTGAGCCACTACTCAAACTTAGCTCATCTAAGTTCCAGTCAGGGCTTCATCCTTCTATGCTACAGAGCCAAGCATAACTTACCATATGATGTTTTAGAAGTAGCCCACCTTATCAAGGACAGTGATGCAAAGAATATGGTGTGGTTAATGGGGAATGACCTAAATGAATGCTAAGAAATGGCTAAGTGATTGCCCATTTTCAGCATTATTATTCAATTTGTTTTTCTTGTTTTAACTGTAGTTTCCTTCTCTGAAGGAAAGCATTTTTGGTTCCTGTTTATTTAATTTGTACTTTTTGGGTTTAAAAGCCTAGTGAGCCAGGATATGAACTGATGGCTGGGATGTTGCTTTTAGCATTCCAAAGAAAACTAAAATTAATAGCACAAAATCTGATGACATCACTAACATGCTTTTAATTGCAGTAACATAACTCTGAGTCTGAGATGAAGCCATTTTCCACAGCACAATTTAAACATTCAGTCTACAATGCATTCACAGATAGGGCCTCAGGGTTATGATTCTGTTTTAATTTTTGGTTCAGTCGACTGTATTTCACTTATTGGAGATTAGACACTGCTGTGCTACGTATATCTGACTTATTATGGTGTTTGTATTTATAGTCAGCTCATCTACAGTTTGAAGGAGGGCTGTTCTGTAAACTTCAGAATTTTGTAAAAAGTGTGATATAACCTCAGAGGTCTGACAGTATTACAGACCAGCTTTAAGTTGCAGATCATCTGTTCTTGGGTCTCAGTACAATATATTTTTGTAGACAACAATTTAAAAATTGTGATGACATCGCAGAGGCATACCACAACATTTTTGTTCTTTTTTTAGTTTATGAGTCAATGACATATAAAATATAACAAATAAGAATGTATGTATGTATATATATATATATATATATATATATATATATATATATATATATATATATATATAAACATCTGTTAACTGGATAGGGGGATGGGTCCAACAACTTTTTCAGCTATGGCTTGAGCCATTAGGAAAGCAAAACCTAAAATAAAAATATATTGTAACAGTAGTACATGTCACAGAACAAATATTAATTAAGAAAGATTATATCATTGAATATACATTAGCACAATACAACATAAAACAGAGAAAGCTTATATAGTCCTGCATTAGGCATAGCTAGGACAGAATGAAGGGGCTGAGTACCCTGGGTGTAAGGGGTCAGTAGGCCCCAATCAGCAGATACCATTTGGGAGGCAGTGCAGCAACAACATTCAGAAATGAGTGCTGATGCCTTTTTTGTGGTCACGGCTGAAATGCTGCAGCTCTTTGCCATATTATAACTGCAACAAGCTGTCAGTTATATTTATAACAAGTTGATATGTTGAGCTGCTCTAAACCTGGTTGAAAATATCATCACTTTCTCTGTTTAAAAACACCCATCCTACCCTGAACTATCACATACCATGAATCACACTTCCTCTTCTCCTGGTTTAACAGTCCTTCTCCTTTATATGATTAAAATACAAATAATAATAATAATAATAATAATAATAATAATAATAATAATAGGCATTTGTTAAACAGGTAGGCCCACTGGACATACAGAACCTTTTCGATAGTAACCTAGGAGTATTGTCTGGTTAAATGACTTGCTCAAGTCACACTGAAGGCAAATGAGGACTGAAGAAATCTGTGCTATTGCAAGGGTTATGAGAATACTTAGATTAATTTATCCCTAAAGCAGTACTGCATGAGTACACTTAGTACAGCATTATGTTTCTATTAGTTGATTACATAAAGTATTTCTGTAACAATGGATCATACACACCATACTGCTTAAAGAGGTGAAGACAATGTACACACGAGTCAGAAAGAAATTAATTTGTGAGTTGAAAAACAATGTTCACAGTTCATTTGCATTCATCCAGTCTTAGCAGGAATACCTGAATAAAGTGTTGTTAGAAGAACCAGTCGTAGATACTGTGGTAATTCCAAAAACACGGCACATGGAGGACTGTGACAGAATTATAAACAAACTACTGTACACATTTGTCAGATAGACAATGTGAATACCCAGGAAGAGATGCAGCCATATGCATAAGGAAATGGATAACATAGCAACACATACAAATAAACAAAATGAAAAGGATCATTAATTGGTATTATGGATTCATGTTAATCCATCAAAGGCGGTTTTGAAGAACATAAATAAACCACAACACTTCGACAAAACCGCCTTTAACAAAATTTACATTTTTTTTTTTTTTGCTGGGGGCTAGCCCCCCCTACACCACCTATGTGTGGGCCATACCCCACACACACCCTGCAAGTATATATACTAACTCTGAGGTCACACAACAGTGGAGTAAAAGGCAATCTCCACTTTTGTTGAAGGCTGTTTTGGTGAATTGGCTTTGATGGATTAACATGCTCCCACTATTGCTTAGTCTGGAAATAGCAGGATAGCTGGTATTGGGAGTTGTATGCAAATCTCCTTCTTATACAGAAGAACATAAAAAATGATCAATCTGTAGACAAAGAAAGAGAATATAAGGAAAACAGTTTGATATGACTTTTAATGCATAAAACTATTCAAGACAAAGAAGCTTTGAACTTTAAGTTCTGAGTGAGAA
The DNA here is from genome assembly GCF_019279795.1 of Protopterus annectens. Lineage (NCBI taxonomy): Eukaryota > Metazoa > Chordata > Ceratodontiformes > Protopteridae > Protopterus > Protopterus annectens. Next base: position 1,806,278,908 of record NC_056733.1, read on the forward strand.
GAGGAAGAAAGAGAATAAAATCAATAGGCTGATGAAATGAAAGTGAATTTGTATGAGACTATATCATAATCTTTATAAAACTGTACAGTATAATTGATTGTTGTCATCAAACTTATTTTATGGAATCGATTATCTTAGTGTCTGCATGTATGTACATCCAAAATATTTTTAAAATTAGCATACACAACCACAGACAAATTACCTTGCAAGGCTCCTAGCATGGATACCACAAGCCAACTTCTGCTTTTATTATAGATATAAACTTAAATGACTGTTGTGTCCTACATTATATTGTTTCATTGTCATAACATTTAATTTAGATGATAAATCTGTTAAGTGCAAGAGTTACCCATCATCCCATTTTATAATCTTTAGCTGTTTTCAACACACAGTGACTTGGATTCAGAACATTTCCTACCACAAGCAGTAAGAGTTACAGCTAAAAGGAACTGTTTCTGCTTAATTGCTTTACTGGAAAATCTCACTCTGACTCAGCCATAGACTGCTGTGAGGAAAAAAGTTAGCGTGTTTTTGTTTATATTGTTTTCTTGTATTTTTGTTGCTTTATTGTTTTCTAATATTTTGTATATTGTGGTGTACTTTCATTACACTGTATTTTAATTACAGTCTGTTTTCTATTGCATATTTAAACTATGAAATAAACCAAAGCAAGGTCTTGTGTTAGTTGCACAGAAATAATATTTTCCCAATTCTTCCACCCTGGTGTTTTAGTGTTCTTAAACTCACTATCTCTCTATATGCCTGCCCCTTATTTTAATTTGATCACATAATTCCTTTCCTCTTCTTTTTAATTGGCTGTTGTTAGTAAGCAGAAAATTATAATTTTGTAAACTCACTCTCCCTTAAGGTAATTAATGTATTTGCTCTCCCACTCACTCATAATATGCCATAGAGCGAGAATATTGAGTGCCCCCACCATCTAATCCATCTTACTCTTTTAAAAAATAAATACTCAGAAATTACCTCATCTTTCATATCTTACTAACAGCTTAGTGCAAGCTACAACTCTTAGGATATCAAACCAGTTTTGCCATCATATCTTTAAAATCTGCAACATCTGGTCAAAGACCACCAATCATTGGAGAGCCCACATTCTGCTTCTCAGTAGTCATCTTGGCATTAGTTCTTATCCTTTGGTACTGGTGTGAGAAGGATCAAGGGGAAATTATTTCCTGGAAACTGTTAATCAACATAAAGCCTAACTGCTTCATAGAAGCCAACTTGGAATTTGTGATACTGGTTTGCTCCTGCTGAGAGAAGAAGCAGAGGGTCGTTGATTCCTGACTGTCTCTGAGTGGGCAGTGTCAGTGTTAGTGTGGGATATTCCTGACTGGTCTGATTACTATTCAGGGCATCTGCGAGGAAAAGGCTACAACAAGCCTGCTGACACCTGTATTAACAGAGATGAGACTGCTAATCACCAAAGAGCCTGTGGCCTGCTTTTCATCTTGGGATCAGTGTTACTGTTTTTCTTCTACTGAGAGAAGAAACAAAGGGGCATTTAATCCCAGCTGGGTAAAGTCGTAGGGCCAGTAATGAATCCCCACTATTCATCATTCTTTGCAAAGCTAATTCTTTCTTTTCAATAACTACTGCTCGATTGGCTACTGTCTAACCTAACTTCTAATTGTCTCCCTAAGTAGTTTATCCATAAATTGTCAGGGTCTACTGCAATAACTTCCCTCAAGTGTTTTGTAGTGCCCTTTATAGACTGGTATTTTGAGATGACATTTCTGAGTAAAAGTACCCTTGAAATTTCACCAATATTTAGTTGCACACAGGGTAGCTAGTCTGCTTAGTGACAAGCGCTGCCTGCAGAGCTGTAAACCAGATACTCCTGACATTACTCTATATTCTCACTGCAACTACCTAATCAATAAATAAGGGCCTGTTGCCATGAATATGAACTTTTACACTATATCTGTTGCTAGCATGATGGATATGGACACCCTGAGACAATTAAGAAATTACCTCATGTTCACTGACAGCCAGCTAATTCTCAAACAAACAACAAATGTATGTGAGAGATGTATTTACACAATGCCACTGAGACAAAGCTCTCACATAAAAGCACTCCTAATGTCAATCAAGTTGTCAGTAGTAAACATGCTGCACCCATCACAGACAGTACAAAGCAGAAACATAGACCCATATATGCTGAGACACTTAAATTTAACCTTTGTAAACTCCAAAGACCTCCAATATGAAGCTACATAGCAAATGTTCACAGCAGCACCAAATACACACTTTCTGAACCGCACCCACATCAACACATACAGCCACATCTTGTGGACCTTCTAATTTTAAGCCCATTATGTGAACCACCACAAAACTCATCATTGTGGTCAATGGAGACTCAGTTGTGAGACACACTGATGTTTCTCTCTCATCAAACTGAGTAATGAGAAAATCAAGGTCAGGTGCTTATCAGGGGCCAGGATAGGGCCTCTACATACTGCCCTAGATTATATGAAAAGGGAAATGATGGAATTCTCAGAATATGTGTCCCAGGCTGGTATGAGTCTAGCATTGAGTACCATTATACCTTCTTCAAGGATGATCTCATAATACAAAGAAAAGATGAACTGCCATTAATAATTGGCTTAGTTTCTGGTGGCATTGAATGGGAGTTCAGTATTTGTTAGCATGGAAGGAGATGGTCAACAGACTACATTGCTTTACCAGAGATGGTTTGCAGTTCTTCCTTCTAGGCTTTTGAATGTTAGGGAAAACATTGTCCTCCATAGTGCCTTTTTAAGGCAATGCCAACCTAACAATCCTCCCAACATAGCAAATCAAAACCATGAAAATCTAAAGGTATTGTTGCTCAATGCCTGGAGTCTAAACAAAAAACTCTAGACAGAATGCTGACATCTGAGCAGTCCCTGAAGCATGGTTTAAAGCCATGGAGAGCACCTCAGCAGTGCAAGGCTATAATGCCTTCCACACATTTAGATCAGCTACTAGACAGGCAGGGACTAACGGTTAAAGTGTCTTAATTTAAATTAAAATGAATATACCTCAAGGCTGGTCAAAAAGGATAATGCACTTGAGCTTCTCCAAGTTCAAAACGCCATAAGCAAAATCCCATACTACTTTCATGCAAGCTATAGGTCTCACTCTATGACATAGGAAAGCCATGACACATATTTGAGCTTAATGGAGACACTCACCATCTGACCCAATACCATAATCATGGGTGATGTTAATTACCCCAGTATTAATTAGGAATCATTTATGACACCAAACATGCAGGCATTAAAGATTCCTGGACTTTTAAACACAAACTCCCAAGACCAGATTGTCAATATGCTGACCATGGGTGCAAACCTACTGGATCTGGTCCTCACTAATATGGGAGAGTGCTACATACCCCTTACTGTAATGCCCTGTCTTCTAATGTTGGATCATAAAATGGCCTTCTTTGAAGTAAAAATAAAACCTAGAACCCCAGCTAACACTAGAACATTCAGGAAGTACTCCAAGGCAAACTTTCTACTATTATGTGAAATCCTGGTAAAATTTCAAGCCCCTCTACACCCTGAGAACATTATATGTAAATAGCTGTATAGAGGCAGTTGTACCCACTGGGAATAAGTACAGAATTAACTAAAAAACAACCAACCCTGGTGGAATCATATCATTAATAGGCAGTATAAAAAGGAAGAAAACCATGATATAAATTAGGATGTATCACACCCAGCAGGATAAAAGTGCTCTTGTCAGACTAAACAAACAACGCCATGTACAAATAAAGTTCCAAAGTCACCTTTGAGATAAATATGGCTTCCCAGATCTAGGACAACCACAAGGCATTCTTTAGTTATGTCTGCAATCACAAAGGTAATGCACAACTGTGTGCAGACCTCCTTGATAATGGAGCCACCTACACTGAGCCAGAAGATATATCAAACCTCCTGACAGACAAATTCAGCTCTAACTTTAAACCTCTTTAGCACTCATCCCCTTTCAGGAGTTTTAAACCATGAGGAGAATAAGTTTACAATGACTGCCCTGCTTAGTTTAGCAGAAGCATATTGTTGTCAAGTGGGAATGGAAATCAAACCAGAAGTAGATAAAAATCAGGCAGCAACCGAATGTGCTAAAAACAAAAGAAAGATATTAGGTGAAGGATCAGATGAGAAGACAAGAAATGTGGAAAATGCATAAATGTAGCTGCAAGTACAGAAAACTCCTGGAACAGGCTCACGTTGGTCAGGACTGAATGCAGGAATGGTTAAGGAGAGGTGAATTTAAACCAAAGATGAAAGGTTTAGAAAAGTTAAACACTCAAAAACCAAGAAAAAAGTGCTGAAAACCAGGTTCTTGACTGGAAAAAATGCTGTACAACCCCAAACAGTTGTAAAGTGAAAAATGCTGGTATGTGATCCAGTTCAAATGAAAAAACTTTCACGATAAATAAACAGTCAAAAAAATGACAAAAAGAAAGACAACTTTAATCCAAAAGTTCATCAAACCACGAGCGCTTTCGCCTGGTATTACCAGGCTTTTTCAAGTGTAAAAAACAATAACAACACATGTCTGTTATATACTGCCTGGCTTAAACTCATTGGTTAATTGAAAAAGGCTAATTAAGATCCATTAAATTGAATGAAAAAGTTAAAAACGTTTTTACATTGAACCATGAGAACAAGCTGTTTTTAAAACACACAGTCTCATGTAGCACTTATTTTATGTGCAATGCTATACACACTTTTTTAGAATCTTTATAAAAAAGCCTTGTAAACATGAAATATTTTAAAATCATTAACAAGTTAGGAATGGACAGTCTGTACAGAATCCATAGTGTCAAACCTAAAACCAAAAACATCTTACAACTAAATTGACTACTGCAAACCCCTGATTTTCTAAAAACTATAAAAGGTATAAACCTTGTGTGTACCTAGGACAAAGCTGCAAACTAGTAATGTAAATAAAAAAGGTGAAATGAAAAAAGAGAGTACTGTTGCACCTAAAAACTAAGGAAATAGACAGAAAGGGAAAAAAAGGAAAAGAGTAGAGAAGAGAGAGAAGGAAATAAAAGAAAAGAGTGAAAAAGGAATAAAGCAAAAACGCGGCATAAACCAACTGATGAGAAGACAAGCCAACTTCAAAGAACATTTCTATTTGCTTTAAGTATACTGCCTATGCTTAAACTATCATTAAGGCCTGGGTGTCTTGTCGCATTCAACTTAATTTGCCACATCAATTCCTTGGAAGAAAGTGTGGTTTCCCAATCCCCTCCTCTCTGATCAGGGCAAACTTTCTCAAGAACAAAGAAACGAATGGACATGTTGGGGCATACTAAAGAATGTTTGAAAAAGGCATTTGTTTCTTTTTTACATTTGATGTCATAAAGATGTTCATAAATCCTACGCTTCAATGCCTTTCCGTTTTACCTACATAAAACGATGTACAAACCACACATAACCCTAAATAAACTACTCCCGAAGAATAACAAGAGTAGTAGTCACTAGCTGTAAGAGTGATGTTGCGGGCAGTAATGTGTATCTTGTGAGTGTTGGAAATGGAGGAGCATTGATGACATCTACCACATTGAAATGTCCCTTTTCTCTTGTTGGAACTAGAATAAACAACGTTGTCTTTGTTGAGCAGTCTTTGTTCAAAGATGCCTTTCAAATTGGTGTTCCTTTTTCTAACAAAGGAAAGGTTAGTAGGGAACAAGCTAACTGAATCTTCATGGGAAATAACCACCAGCCAAAAATTCTTCATGGTCTTCTCTATAAGTGGTGCATCAGCTGAATAAGTGTAAACAAAACTCTTAAAATTGTTGTGTGCTGTGGTGGATTGAGCTCTAGAAAAAGGAGCTCCTGAACCTATCAATGGTGGGTAACAATTGTCCTTTTTACTGAGAACCTCAGTAAGGATGTCCTGGAAAAAACTGGGAGGGTACCCTCTGTCCAGGAACAATCCTCTTAGAAAATCAATTTCTTCCCTTAATAAGTCCAGATTGCTGCACATTCTGCATGCTCTAATTAGTTGACCTTTAATGATGCCTTTCTTGACATATAAAGGGTGCCCACTGTCAAAGTGAAGAGAGGAGTTCGAATATGTCTACTTTCTGTACACCTTAGACAGGAAGCCCTTGTTGTTAGGATGTTTTGTCAGATGGACATCTAAGTAGTGCAAAAAGGTGTCATTGAAGGCATAAGTGAATTTGAGAAAGGTGGTCGTATTGTTCAGGTAATTAATGAAAGAATGGAACAACTCTTCTGTGCCCTCCCATAGGATACAGATATCATCCAAATATCTTTTGTAAAATCTGATGTACTGATTCCAGTTGGTAGAGTGGATGTTCTCCGTTTCCCACTTATGTAGCACTATGTTAGCGTACGCACTAGCGCATGGCGCGCCCATGGCTACTCCACTTTTTTGGCGGAAACATTCGCCATTAAAGTAAATAAAATTGTTAGAGAGAACCATGAACATAAATTCTATAACTAAGTTTATTAGACCGTTGCTCAAATTTGATTCCCTGCTTAGCATTTCGCCAAACCATGATAACCCTGTACTGTGAGGGATGCTGGGAAACAATTCGACAACGTCTATAGTTGCCATGAACAAGTTAGAGTTGTCCATGTCTTGGTCCAAGTGGGTTAAAAATTCCCAGGAATCTTTACATACAAAAGTTAAACTAGAGACATAGTTCTTTAGATGAAAGTCAACAAATTTACTCAGGGGTTCTGTCATGCTCCCTGCTCCTGCAACTATCGGGCGGAATTTTAAAGGATTAACCCCTTTGTGAACCTTAGGTATACCAAACAAAATGGGGGGTTTTGGTTTGGATACCAAAAGGTAATTGTAAGACTTTTCATCAGTCCCTTGATTTTTAAACAGTAGTGTTAAATTCAAGTTCCTGATGAATAATTTAAGCTCAATCAAAAGTTTTGGAAGGAAACTAGCCCTGTGTGGAACAAATTGTATCCCTTTGGTGAATAGTTCAAAAAAAGGGGGGGAAATTTCCAACTCAGTGAAATTGTAAATAGAGAAGTTATTAATGGTTTTAATTCTGCATTCACCTTGTTCTGCTTCAATGAAAAACTGTGAAGTGTTTGACAGAGTTTTATTAATACTGTCTAATGCCTCTTCCCCCATGCATTCTGCTGGAAGTGATTCGTTTTCCCCCGTGGTCTGCCCTGGGGTACTTGAAAACCCTGCTGACCATTGTTACTTCCCTTTTGGGCTAGTCGCTCACTTCTTCTAGGTATATCTAGGTATAAGATGAACTTGAATTTAACACTACTGTTTAAAAATCAAGGGACCCAGGACACAACTTTACACAGAAGCAATATCTTTAATCCGCCTACTCATCCTACTCTCAAAATCTATGAAGAACTAATTGAAAACACACTGAGAGAGAATCTTGGCAGCAAGCAGGCATCTCAATCTTCTAATTTTCCACAAAGATTACAATTAATTGTGGACACATTAAAAAAAGAAAGGATTCGGGTGATGAAGCCTGACAAGGGAGGGGGTATTGTAGTAATGCATCAACTAGATTATGAAAATTACATACATGGTTTGTTACAGGATGAAAACATTTATGAATCCATTTCCTTAAACGAACTAAATATTGCTATTGCTAGAATGAAATATTATTTATACGATCTACTAATTCAAGGAGCTATTGATGAAAAGTCTTACAATTACCTTTTGGTATACCTAAGGTTCACAAAGGGGTTAATCCTTTAACATTCCGCCCGATAGTTGCAGGAGCAGGGAGCATGACAGAACCCCTGAGTAAATTTGTTGACTTTCATCTAAAGAACTATGTCTCTAGTTTAACTTTTGTATGTAAAGATTCCTGGGAATTTTTAACCCACTTGGACCAAGACATGGACAACTCTAACTTGTTCATGGCAACTATAGACGTTGTCGAATTGTTTCCCAGCATCCCTCACAGTACAGGGTTATCATGGTTTGGCGAAATGCTAAGCAGGGAATCAAATTTGAGCAACGGTCTAATAAACTTAGTTATAGAATTTATGTTCATGGTTCTCTCTAACAATTTTATTTACTTTAATGGCGAATGTTTCCGCCAAAAAAGTGGAGTAGCCATGGGCGCGCCATGCGCTAGTGCGTACGCTAACATAGTGCTACATAAGTGGGAAACGGAGAACATCCACTCTACCAACTGGAATCAGTACATCAGATTTTACAAAAGATATTTGGATGATATCTGTATCCTACGGGAGGGCACAGAAGAGTTGTTCCATTCTTTCATTAATTACCTGAACAATACGACCACCTTTCTCAAATTCACTTATGCCTTCAATGACACCTTTTTGCACTACTTAGATGTCCATCTGACAAAACATCCTAACAACAAGGGCTTCCTGTCTAAGGTGTACAGAAAGGAGACATATTCAAACTCCTTTCTTCACTTTGACAGTGGGCACCCTTAATATGTCAAGAAAGGCATCATTAAAGGTCAACTAATTAGAGCATGCAGAATGTGCAGCAATCTGGACTTATTAAGGGAAGAAATTGATTTTCTAAGAGGATTGTTCCTGGACAGAGGGTACCCTCCCAGTTTTTTCCAGGACATCCTTACTGAAGTTCTCAGTAAAAAGGCCAATTGTTACCCACCATTGATAGGTTCAGGAGCTCCTTTTTCTAGAGCTCAATCCACCACAGCACACAACAATTTTAAGAGTTTTGTTTACACTTATTCAGCTGATGCACCACTTATAGAGAAGACCATGAAGAATTTTTGGCCGGTGGTTATTTCCCATGAAGATTCAGTTAGCTTGTTCCCTACTAACCTTTCCTTTGTTAGAAAAAGGAACACCAATTTGAAAGGCATCTTTGAACAAAGACTGCTCAACAAAGACAATGTTGTTTATTCTAGTTCCAACAAGAGAAAAGGGACATTTCAATGTGGTAGATGTCATCAATGCTCCTCCATTTCCAACACTCACAAGATACACATTACTGCCCGCAACATCACTCTTACAGCTAGTGACTACTACTCTTGTTATTCTTCGGGAGTAGTTTATTTAGGGTTATGTGTGGTTTGTACATCGTTTTATGTAGGTAAAACGGAAAGGGCATTGAAGCGTAGGATTTATGAACATCTTTATGACATCAAATGTAAAAAAGAAACAAATGCCTTTTTCAAACATTCTTTAGTATGCCCCAACATGTCCATTCGTTTCTTTGTTCTTGAGAAAGTTTGCCCTGATCAGAGAGGAGGGGATTGGGAAACCACACTTTCTTCCAAGGAATTGATGTGGCAAATTAAGTTGAATGCGACAAGACACCCAGGCCTTAATGATAGTTTAAGCATAGGCAGTATACTTAAAGCAAATAGAAATGTTCTTTGAAGTTGGCTTGTCTTCTCATCAGTTGGTTTATGCCGCGTTTTTGCTTTATTCCTTTTTCACTCTTTTCTTTTATTTCCTTCTCTCTCTTCTCTACTCTTTTCCTTTTTTTCCCTTTCTGTCTATTTCCTTAGTTTTTAGGTGCAACAGTACTCTCTTTTTTCATTTCACCTTTTTTATTTACATTACTAGTTTGCAGCTTTGTCCTAGGTACACACAAGGTTTATACCTTTTATAGTTTTTAGAAAATCAGGGGTTTGCAGTAGTCAATTTAGTTGTAAGATGTTTTTGGTTTTAGGTTTGACACTATGGATTCTGTACAGACTGTCCATTCCTAACTTGTTAATGATTTTAAAATATTTCATGTTTACAAGGCTTTTTTATAAAGATTCTAAAAAAGTGTGTATAGCATTGCACATAAAATAAGTGCTACATGAGATTGTGTGTTTTAAAAACAGCTTGTTCTCATGGTTCAATGTAAAAACGTTTTTAACTTTTTCATTCAATTTAATGGATCTTAATTAGCCTTTTACAATTAACCAATGAGTTTAAGCCAGGCAGTATATAATAGGCATGTGTTGTTATTGTTTTTTACACTTGAAAAAGCCTGGTAATACCAGGCGAAAGCGCTCGTGGTTTGATGAACTTTTGGATTAAAGTTGTCTTTCTTTTTGTCATTTTTTTGACTGTTTATTTATCGTGAAAGTTTTTTCATTTGAACTGGATCACATACCAGCATTTTTCACTTTACAACTGTTTGGGGTTGTAAAGATGAAAGGTTAATACTGGCACCCCAAGATAGTGGACTACATACACTTTGGTTTACAAAGTCCATTGAACATGTGGGAGAAACCAAAAAATGTAGGTTTTGTAAAACAAAATTAGAAACAGTCACACATCTTATTGCTGGTTGTGATATATTAATGGCAGAAGGACTGTATATTGAAAGACATAATAATGTTTCAAGGCTGTTGCATTGGGGATTGTGCAAACATTGGAAACATAAGCCACAAAGCATTATAGAAAAGGATGAAGTTTATATCATATGGGATCATCCATTATCAACAATTCAAAACATAGATGCAAGAAAACCAGATATAGTAGTCCATGAAAAAAGAAGACAAAAGTAACATTGATCATTGAAATTGCTACACCCAGTAACTACAGTTTCTTATGTACAGAGAGACACAAAGTCATAAAATATCAGGATGCAAGCAGAAATTAGGGTAATGTGGAGGAAGGATAAACAGACGGTTCCAATAGCAGTAGGTGCAATGGGTCTTATAAAAAGGAATTTACAGTTGTACTTAGATATGTTACCAATACATGTAACTCCATATGAACTGCAGAAGGAGTCAGTTTTGGGCACATTGTGGGTGCTGCAAAGAGCACTTCTGGATAACATCAAAGATAAAAAAATAATAATTTCATGAACATTAATCACACTTTGCCTTAGGAATGGGGTCCATTCTTGTCATGGTATTAGAAACCCAAAAGACTTACAGAAATTAAAAAAGAAAGAAGATATATCAAACCTACTGACAGACAAGTCGATCTCTAACTTTAAATCTCTGGAATCCTCAGACCCCCTCAGGTATACCATAAAATTTAAACCCCACAGCTATCACTAGCGAACAGGCCCTCACTGCTCTCTCTAAGGTCAAGAACACTGTATCAATAGGTTCAACAGTATCCCAGGCTACCTTCTAAATATCATAAAACATGACCTTAATAGGACCCCTGGAATTGCTATTTTAACTGTAACCTCCAAACAGGCTTCATGACTCACAAATGGAGAATGGCAACTGTCATCCCTCTGCACAAAGGCAGGTCAGCTACAGGTCTTGGAAACAACAGACCCATAAGTCTCACTACTCTCAGCTGCAAAGCCATGGAGTGAATTATCCTGGAAATGATCAATAATTACATCAGAAACCTCCAGTCACTAGACCCAACTCAGTTTAATTTCATCAATGGCAGGGCATGCCTACTCAACCTGGTGATCTTCTTTCAAAAGGTCACCAAACAATGACTGAGGGAAAATGGTTCAAACTGCCTACCTTGACCTGGCCATGGCATCTGACACCACATCCCACGGGAATTGTTGCCAAACTTAAGAGGTTAGGTATAAATCAAACCCTTATGTGGCCCAGTGGATACCTAACTGTCTCAAAGGCAGGACCCAAAAAGTTAGAGTTAGGGAGTCCACCTCTACAAAGAGACCAGTCACCAGTAAAGACACTCTGAGATTGGTCCTGGTCTGTTCCTTTTTAGCATCTACTTCTCTGAAGTCAAGGCCGATGTCAAGGGCCTCTGGCTGACCAAATTTGCAGATGGTTGCAAATTAGGAGCAGTCAGTGAAACCCCCACCAAGACTAATGTTCTCTATAAAAGGATGACACACACACACACACACACACACACACACACACACACACACACACACACACACACACACATACACACACACACGTATACACACACACACACACACACACACACACACACACACACACACACACACACACACACACACACACACACACACACACACATAACTAGTGTCAGGTCCATGGACTAAAACTAAATGCAGAGAAATGCATAACAGTATTCATTAGGAAGTTGAACATCACTGGTAACTACCATAACACACTGCTAAGAGTAAACCAGTAGTTAGGGACTTGGGAATATACATGGATAGTAATCTAGCCTTTGGCCATCAAGTGCCTATGGTGGTGAGTAATTCATTCTATGTTGAGCAATTTATAAACAAAGGTATGGCATCTAGGTCCAAGGAGGTTATTGTTCGACACTAATCTGCACTCATCAGATCTATCGTGGAGTACAAGGGCCCCATCCCTGTTGTAAGACTTGATAATATTGTACAGTACTGTAATTAGCTGGAAACACTGAAATGAAAATGAGCTGAACATTTTTATCTGTTAATTACCCAAACTCATGCTGAACAGGTTCCAGTCTCTCCTTTATGGTCCATGTCTTGTGTACTTTTCAGAATGAATTCTCCAAACACTGTAGTTTATTTAATAAGACTTTATTAGATGTTCACAATATCTGAATACTGTTTTCATTAACAGTGCTGATTACAACAGTGCTGCTAAATATATTTTAAGTTTCTGTACATATCTTCTGATTTTCCTGAATAATGTAAATTAAACAGTCTTTATTTGACCTGACTTCCATACTTAAGCTTGGGTGTCTGTAACGTCAGGCTGAACGAACTAACTAACCTTAACTGAACTGCTGTCCTGAACACAACATATTATATTGTTTCAGTCCAGTAATTTTCCTTATTTACTTTTTCTAACCTTGGTTTCAGCCTTTGTCTCATTTGTGCTTTATTTAACATTCCAATAAGGAACATTCTGTAGCTAACAAGATTGTATCTTTCTTTTGAGAAAACAACATTCTGTATTTCTGTATTTTTATACACTTTATGCTTATCTTTCCTTTGTAATAAACTGTTGATCATGCTTGACCAGCAAGGTTATTTTTCTGCCTGCTTAACTGTCTTTTATGCATGAATGAAACACAATTTATTTTACCCTTTAGCTTGTCTAATGTCTAATAACTACTTTAAAATGCAAACCCCTAATCTAACAGTTGTCCCTGAAGTCCTTCAAGAAAGTCTACAGGAACCTACTTCTGTAGTTATCTTACATTTATATTGCTAAATACTAGTTCCAGCTTTATGCTACCTGACTTATAAACTGAAAATAAACCTGCAATTTTAATTTTGATGACTAGGTGTCACCTGAGCATTTATGGCCTGTTTGGATTGAAGTCTTTTAACTTTATGATTTGATTTTTATATTACCTAGACCATAGTTTTTAGAGTCTTTAAGTCTAAGTTTATTTAAAATCTGTACATTATTCTAAAAATGAATGTCTTTTAATTCTGTTTTTTAAAGCTGATTAACCTGTCTTTATGAATTTTTATTTAAGTTAGACAGAGTACGAACTGTTAACCCTGCCTATTTTTTTATATCTCTCTATGCTGTAATGGTGCAGTTATTACCTATGTTTTTTTACCTTATGAACTAGTGCTTTAGTGTACTATGATGTCTTTTTCTTATAGCAAATGAAACATTGTCCTGTTGTTTATAGATTTACATATTTACACATTGTGCTGTTTGTTTTTTGTCGTATAGTCTATCAAGCATGATGGCTATTTTTTGAAGACTAATTGAAATCTGCACTAAAAAGATAACTTTATAAGTGGTCTTGAAGCATAATTCCATATTCTGTGTTAACTTCTGCCTATAAAGTTTTATTTACATTTGCTCTATAATGCTACTTACCTTTTTTAACTTTTATGAATATTTATGGGCTATAATAGTTTACTAAAACCTACACTTTCTATATTTCAAGTCAATACCTTTGCATTGTCTGTTAGTGTCCTTAATTTCTGTCTAGTGTACAATAATTATGTAAAGTGCACTGTAGTTTGTAAATGTGCACTGTAATCTGTAAACTAATAAATAACTATCACTACCTATTATTTAGATAAGTTATATTAATAGTTTGCTAAACTTATATTTTCTGTATTTCTGGTCTATACCTTTGCATTTTATGTTAGTGTCTTTTTTAACTTTTTGACTTGTTGTGTCTTTTGGCTTTTCCCGGTTAGAGGTCGCCACAGCGATCCGGTCTGCTAATGATTGGCAGCAGATTTTTATGTGCCGAGTTGCCAGCTCTGACGCACAACCTTCAACGAAGGTATGCCCATTCACGCATATCTCCACACAGAAAACGCTCTAGTTGAGAATCGAACGGGACAACGTCTTACTGTGAGGCGACAACGCTACCGCAGCACCACCACCGCAGTTAATGCACAATAATTATGTAAAGTGTACTGTAATTTGTAAATTAATTAACAAATTAAGCCTGTCATGTTATACCTTGAGTATGAATAACTATTAATGCCTATTATTTAAATATCTTATTTTAATAAGCCTGTAGAAAATAATTATGTTACTTTACCCTTAACTAATGACTGAATAATGTAATAAGCCTGTTACAAGTCTGTCACTTTACCCTTAACTAATGACTAAATAATGTAATTCTGTTAATTTACTCTTAAACTAATACCTGAATAATGTGAAGTCAAGATGGGTGTCCCACAAGGGTCGATTCTTGGCCCATTACTCTTTAACATATTCACCAATCTTCTCCACTCCTCCTGCCCTCAATCTTCCCTCATACAATATGCCGATGACTCTACTGTCATCACCATCTCAGACACCCCCTCAGACCTTATCACTGCGACCCAAGAATCCTTCAACTCAGTTGAAATCTGACTTTCTCAAAATCTGCTTATTCTCAACCTTAAAAAAATAAAACTCCTCCTTTTTCTCCCTAAAAACCTCTCCCACCTCAAAACCAATTTCTCAGTACTATCCCTTGACAACACCTCCTTCACTGTTAAAAACAACACTAAACTCTTAGGAGTCATAATTGCTGATCAACTTAAACTTGACTTGCACATAAACAACTGCATCAAAAAAACTCACCAGAAACTAGGACTTTTCTACCGAAACAAAAATTTCCTCACTGCCAAAGCTAAAATCACTCTCTCTCTCATGCCTACCTCCTACCCAGCCTATTATACAGCACCCAAATCCTCACAAATCTAAACTCTACATCACTAGCCAAAATAGAGACAACATACAATAAGGTAGCAAGATCTGCAGCACAACACACCTATAAATCTCACCATTGCCTTGCCCTAAAACACCTAAACTGGCTAGAGCTTCCCCACCAGCTTCTTCTCTCTCAACCCCTTATCATCTACTCTATCCTCTACCAGAAATCTTACTGTCCCAACCTATCTCCTCTCATCTCACATTATAACCCTGTCAGGCCACTTCACAGCTCCCACCAGGACCTGCTAAAAATACACAAACCCAACAATAAAATTGGTCAAAACCTCTATAGTTACTGCCCTTCTATAACCTGGAACAAACTACCACTTGAAATCAGAAACCAAAAAATCCTAAGCAATTCAAAACTGTAGCAAGAGAATATCTAAAAACTCAGTGGTCCTGCCTCTGTACACAACCTCCTTAAAACATGTACAGTCCACGCCCCTTCCATACTAAAACAGCTTTGACTTTTATAGCATAATTGTCACTAACCAGGTTTTTTACCCCTATTGTATCACACTAACCTGTTGTAAAATGAAATTGTGATATTTGCATAACAGGTTTTATGTATACCATCATCTGTAAGGTAGATTCTCAAAATTGTATTTTACGTAATTAGTCACTGTGTTGACTATTCTCTGCAAAATCTAATTTTCTTTTGTCATTTGTCTCTATTTCAATATTTAAGGTATAATTGTGAAGCTTTTCTCCCTGGACCTCTGCTGAAAAAAGGCTACTCAGCTCAGTCAGACTATCCCAGTCAACAAATGTAAAATAACAGTAAAATAAAATAAACAAGTATTTTGAGATTTGACTGAAATGTACTATACTGATCACATAACTGAATATGAATGTCATATTCTGAAACTTGACTGAAATTTACATTAGCATATATTAAACATTTAAAAGGAGGCTGCAGTGGTACAGCGGTTAGCATTGCCACCTCACACCAAGAGATTCTCCCGTTCGATTCTCAGCTGGAGCGCCTTCTGTGTGGAGTCTGCATGTCCTCCCCACAGCTGAGTGACATTAAAAGACATGCAGGTAGGTGCATGCGTGAATGAGTATGCCTTCCTTGAAGGTCGGGTATCAGGCTGGCACGTCGGCACCATAGAAATCTACTGCCAATCATTAGCGGACCGGAGTTCTGCTGTGGCAACCCCTAACCAGGAAAAGCCGAAAGACATTTTATACTAAACATTTAAAAATACCTGTGTATATTCTGGAAACTAACTAAACTAAATTAATATAATTGTATGAAAACATGAGAACATTGTCTGAATATAGATAAACTGGAACTAGTACTATTGTACAATTGTTTGATAACACGAAAACATTTTGACAGTGTTACATGAACACAGATAAGAAACGTACTGAAATTTTTTTTTTGTCAGTATCATCTGAATATTAAAATAAACATAAACTGAAACTAGTACGGTTATATAACTGTCTGAAACATACATACTTGCTTTAACTCATACATTTTAACTTTAAACAAGCATTGTCACGGTCCACTTTAAAAACCACACAGACACCCACTGACCTTTGACGACTTTTATTAACAAAATGGTGACCATGGAAACGTTATTAGAAACAATCATTTAAATTCATTGCAACAAGTTACAATCAATAAACAATAAGGGCAGCATACCTGCTCACCCTTAGATAAGCAGGTCCCCGACTTGCTCACTTATCATTGTAATAACAAGGCAGCGTCCCCGCTCACCTTAACATATCACCAATCCAATCCATCCACTCAAAGTCCTCCACCATCAAATCCTCACCACCTCAAAATTCCAATTAACCTCCTGAGGGGGGAAAGAAGAGGGGCAAGCCTGTCCCTCTTCTCTGACCACCATGCCATCACCAAAACGGGACGGGCTGAAAGGGCAATAAGATCACACCAAATGTGCCTCCTGACACTAAATCCCACCTCAAAACCCTTTAGACCCTCCCCTTAATCCTACCTCACTTCCTCCCAAACTTTCCACTAACTTAACCCTTTCCTACCCCCTTCCTGCCTAATCCCTACCCACTCACATAAACCCATCTTGCTTAACACCTTACATACCAACTTCCCTCCCTGCCCCACACTGAAGTTGTCCCATGACAACTTTGTCTCTTCCCAAACTTCATTTGTCATGGTCCACTTTAAAAACAAACACAGACACCCACTGACCTTTGACAACCTTTATTAACAAAATGGTGAACATGAAAACTTTATAATAAACAATCAATTTAAATTAATTGCAACAAGTAACAATCAATAAACAATAAGGGCAGCGTACCGGCTCACCCTTAGATAAGCAGCATCCCCACTTACTCAATTATCATTGTAATAACAAGGCTCCCTCCCCGCTCACCTTAGCACATCACCAATCCAATCCATCCACTCAAAATCCTCCACCATCAAATCCTCACAACCTCAAAATTCCAATTAACCTCCTGAGGGGGAACAGAAGAGGGTCAAGCCTGTCCATTTTCTCCGGCCACCAGACTGATAGGGCTGTTCCCCCTCACACCACACCCTCTTTCAATAAACCTTCCAACATTAACCCAAAATTTAAATTAAACAAATCAAGACAGAATTCGTTGAGATGAACCCCATCCACTCTGTCCCACATGGGATCCCCATCCTCAAACTCCACATGCCGGATAGTACACATACCCATCTCTGACAAATATTTATCCAAAGTAAAATTAACATACTTCCGAGCCCTCTCCACCACAGAAAAATTGTTTGCCTCCCTCCAGACCAACCTGGGAATAATGTCAGACCAAAGTAAAACTACTGATGGATAAAGTCTTATCAACGCTAAAACATCCTCACAAATCTGATAAACTAACTGTCTTTTTGGAACGCTACCCAAATCATTCCCCCTTTAAATTAATTAGAAAAACATGCGGCAGTCCCCACTGACTCTGTAACATGGTAAATACCTGTAGTATCCGACTCCACATCGACCCTCTAATACCATGCCAGGTAACCTTCATTTCAAAACGTTCCAAACCCAAATTCATTCCATTGCGCCTAACCGCCATACGCCTAGCTGCCCAATATATGAAAGAATATCCAAGGATGATGATCCTACTTTCACCTAAAAAAAAAAATAAATAAATAAAATTACAAAATTGCTCAACGAAATTACTTAATATAAGTCAAAAAGGCATTGGAATACCACTGCCCCACCCTCTTAATAACTTCAATCAAACTTCCTCCCTTCGCTAGATCAGATGCCGGCCCATCCTGAAACACAACTAAGAGCCCTTCTCATAATTAAATTCAATTGCTCACCCAACAATGCTCTACCACTTACTGATGTAAAAGCTAACCCCTGAACACTCCTCCCTTAAATGGCACACAACCTCTTCTTCTACACCAGCAGACATCTCCAGCTTAACCTAACCTCTTCCAAAACTATCAGTGTCCCTCTCCCTTCCTGATCCATCTTCGATGACCTCAGCCTAATATGGACTGCCCTGGGTAATATAATCACATCATCCCACACCAAAGAACCCAACAACTCAGACACACGAAATGCCCCGCAATACATCCATATGTTTGCTGTACTCCATAGCACATATTCATCCACACATCCACATACTCTATCTAAACCCCTTAGCAGCATTCTTAAAATCCCAGTAGTCACAGGCTATCTCTTATCAGTAGCAGGACCTTCAACTCTACCCCAACTTTTCAATACTCGCCCCACCATCCATGACCTAGTCCAGTCCTCTAATCTGGCCGACCGAGCAAATATTCCAATTGCTGCCAATGCCACCCTCACCATTTGAACTGTCTTATCTTCCTTCCTCAGCATAGCTAAATAACACAGCAACAAACTCTCAGACCACTCATACTCTTCATCAGGTAGCTGCCTCACAAAGCTATCAAAATGTCACAATACACTACTGTAAGCTCTCCTTGTAGATACTGCCCATGACTGTTGCACCAACCTGCTGATCACTACATCCCAATCTGCCAAATCTCATCCAGTACAACTGAAGGATGCCTTTCTGTTGTTGGAACCACCTGCCGAAATCTGCAAAACTGAAAGCGAGGCCAAACGTCAGCGATCTCGTTCTTGATCCCAAACACATGCAACCCTGTAAAGGAAAAGTGAAGCTTTGCAAAACAAGTTTACGAAGAGCCAGTAACAAATGCGGGGAATTAGCCATCTTAACCTGCAACACTCTCACTTCCACAATATTATCTAAATTAAACACCATCCTCCTTCTCATCAAATGATCCTGTCATACCACAGAAGCTGCCCAAATCAGCATCAGCTCCAAAAAGGCAATGTCCCATTTCCAGTCTTCTGAGCAATGAGCAGGCCATGGCACTGCAAACCATTGCCCTGCAAAATAAGCCCCCATGCCCAGACCCCTAGCTGGGTCTGTAACAAATTGCAGATCCCCTTGACCTACCCAGCCCGACTGCCAAAATGAGATCCCATTAAACTGATGTAAAAATTGCATCCACAAAGCTACATCCTCCCGAACTAACTTATTGACCCTTAATCTGTGGTGCTTACTCTTCCCACTTTCAAGAGATAAGCCACCGACCGGCAAAACGTACGTCCCAGATGCGCTGCAGGCAAGCAAAATTCATCAAGCCCTACAATTTCATCACATCCCTCACCCGGACCTTATTCTTGGACTTCACCCAGATGATTTTCTCTCACAGTCGAACCACCTTTTCATCCAGAAAATGAAACAAACCCTGGCATGCATAGGTTCATAGGTTCATAGGTAGGTACTAGGCTATCAGCCCTGGGGCCTATACAAGCCCAGCCAAAAAGGTACCCTGGCTTTTCCCACCCAAGAAAATTATTTTCCTGTGCCACTGTCGAGCAGAGCCACAGAGGTGATCCCCGGGGTGAAGTTCCTATTTCCCATCCAGTCATCAAGATTTTTCTTGAAGAGTGCTAATGAGTAGCTTTGTTTGATATAGATAGGTAGTTTATTCCAGAGTATGGGAAGTCTCTGGGACAGGAATCTATCCCTCCGGCATGTTCTGTTTATTGTGGTGACAAGGTTTAGGTCCCTAGAGCGTGTAGCTCAGAGGGATTGGGATTTCTTTAAGTGGAGCAAGTCCAGCAGCTCTGGGTTTGACATAGCTTTGTATGTTAGGCAGAGATCACCTCTGAGTAGGCGATATGCGACAGAGTAAAGGTGGAGTTTTTTGAGACGGTCTACGTAGGGCATCTGTTTGAGGCCGGTAATCCTCTTTGTGAGGTATTTCTGTGGCCTTTCCAGTTGTTGTAGATGTCTTGTGAGGTACATACCAAAACGGGCATATTACTCTATAATGGGTCTAATGAGTGATGAGTAGAGGGGAACAATGACCTCTTTTTTTCTGGATGAGAAACCTTTTGTGATGAGGTGTGCCACATAAAAGGATTTCCTGACTACTGTGGCGATGTGATTATCAAAGGAGAGACTACTGTCCACTTGTGTTCCATGGTGTCTTATCACACTTTCGGTGTTAAGTATACTACCGCCTATGTTGTAGTTCATGGGTGCAGAGTTTTTACCAAAGGGGATGACAATGCACTTTTTAGCATTGAGCTTGAGGCCATGGCTTTGACACCAGGCATCTGTCTCAGTGAGGCCCTTTTGTAGGATGTCCACATCGTTAGGAGTTTCGATTATGGCTCCTAGTTTGTAGTCATCTGCAAACTTCATTAGCCAAAGACCTTCTTTGTTAGCCTGTACTTCAGAGAAGTAGATACCAAACAGGAGAGGACCAAGGACTGAACCCTGTGGTACTCCACTTGTCACTGGTCTGAAGTCGGATTTGGAGTCTGCTACTTTCACAGTGTGGGTTCTGTCAGTGAGCCAGTTGGCAACCCATCTTGTGACATAGTGATTTATACCTAGTTTAGTGAGTTTATCTATAATTCCAGAGTGGGGGATGGTGTCGAAAGCCTTGGCAAGATCTAGATAGGCTGAGTGAACCACCTTACCCTTGTCTACGGCTTTGGTGACTGCTTCAAAGAAGTCTATCAGGTTTAGGAGACATGATTTGCCTTTTACAAACCCAAACTGGGTGGGATCCAGAGTTTGGAGATTACCAATGTCTTTGTTTACAAGTTCCATGATGATACGTTCCATGGCCTTGCAGACCAGGCTCGTCAGGCTAATGGGGCCGTAGTTCCCGGGGTCCATGATGGCTCCCCCCTTGTGGAGTGGGATAACCATTGCTGTGTGCCATTCAGCAGGCACAAAGCCTGAGGTGAGGCTATGATTGAACATGGTACTTAGGTGGGGTGCCAGTTTGTTCTGTAGTTCATGTAGAATGCAGCCTGGGATGTTGTCTGGTCCCATGGATGCTGTGTTCTTGGCTTTGGAGAGTGTGGTTTTTACCTGTGCAACCGTGATTACAGGAACTTTGCATTCTTCCAGTATAGAGATGGGCTCTTTAGGGGGTGAGAGGGGGGGTAAAGTTAGCACTGAATCTATCTGCCAGGATGTTGTCAATATCAGATGGGTCTGTATATTTAGTGCCATTGTGCGGTAACTCAGAGCAGATCTGAGTGTTGCCATTGAGATTCTTGACATAGCTATAGAATGCTTTGTGGTTGTCTTTAGAATCAGTGGTGATTTTGTTTTCATAACTAGCTTTGGAGGATTTTATCAGGGATCGCAGCTACTTACTGAGGCTGACCAGGGAGCTCCTCCACTCGTGAGATTTTTCTCTCTTTTGCAAGAGTTTCTTTCTTTTGTTATACAGTTTGTTTATGGCAGGGGACCACCAGATTGGCTTACTTTTTTTGGAGGATAGCATCTTGGTTCTGTTTGGGATAGCACAATCCATGCACTCATGTAAGTGCTTATAAAGTGCAATTGTGTAGGATTCAGTAGTCGTAACTGTATTATCCATCTGCATGGGTGTCATGAAGTTCATCACTTCTGTCTTAAGAAGCATGAAGTTGGCTTTGGAGAAATTTTTTACCATGGTTTCCTTAATGAGGGGGTGGAGGCAGGATGTGGATATCTAGGGTAATTAGCTTATGGTCAGATCGGACCAATGAGGCATTGACTTCAGGTGTGGGACACCGGTCCCTCATATTGGTAATGACTAGATCTAGGATATTGTTGCCCCTGGTGGGGGTGTGGATAAGATGATCCAGGGCATTGGAGTTTATGAATTCCAGAAAGCGTTGAGCGAAGGAGTTGGTACATGAGTAATTTTCCCAGTTTATGGTGGGGTAGTTGAAATCGCCCATTATTAGGGTGTTTGGTTGAACCCTAATATTTTCCAGTACATCAAGAAAAGAGGAGTGGGAATCCTGGGGCATGGCGGGTGATCTGTAGCAAGCTACAATTTGGATTGCAGTTTTGCCCAGAGTTAGTTGCACTTGGATAACCCCAGCTGCATTATGCTGAGCAACTAGCCTGGAGGTGTGGATATCCTTAATGAATATGGACACACCTCTGCCTTTGCTGTTCCAGTCCAGGTTACATGGCCGAAAAGTGTTATGAGTTATAGCCTGGTAGTGCAAGGGTGCTCTCTGGAGCATTGAACCAGGTCTCAGTCACTGCACAGATATCGATGTTCTCCATTTTAAGGAGTGCCTTGAGTGAGTGCATTTTGAGATTTGGACTTCTAGCATTGAGTAGCATCACCCTCAGTTTTTGCTTGCCTGTTCCTGTTACAGTGTTGAATTTGTCATTTGAACCTTGCTTAAAAAAGGCACTATAAGAGCGGCAAGAACCTTAACCAGTATCCGGAATTCCAGGGGTGACAGGTGCAGGCTATCTCTGGCAAAGCATCGTGGTCTGTCGACCATGTCATCCCAGGCAGACAGATACTGGATTCTTGTAGAATGGCACCAGAAGCTTAGCCAATAGTTGAAGTCAATCATTTTGTCCTTGTACTGCGGCATCATTCTGGGTGATGGCAGAATGCTACTCAGGGCTAGAGTTATACCTGCCTGGGCTACAAGATCGGAGAGCTCTTCCATGTGTCTTTTCATGTAGTCCAGGGAGGTACGTCTCGGGTCGTTCACACCAACATGGACAATGACAGAGTCATATTTGTACTTGTAGTGAAGTGACCTGAGTGCGTGGGTTATGTGGCAGATCCTGGCACCCAACAGGCAGCTGACAGTAACCTTCTCCTTGTTTAGCCTGGTGAGTGGGACATCAGTGTTCCTGACTATAGAGTCACCTATGACTAGTGTGTTGGGTACGTTGTTTTGCCTTATTGGCTGTGGTTGAGTGGCACACTGAGTCTGCGGGCTATGTGTCATTTGGGTTGTGTTGGGGGGTGGAGGTTGCTTGCATTTCTGCTTTGGAGGTCTCTGTTGCTTGAGCAGATTATTATTGAGAGCCTCCATGAATGTTTTTGTGTTTCTATGTGTGGATTTTGGTGGTGTAGATTTAGTGAGACTATGTGACGAGTGTGGTGTGGTGCAAGTGTTTACATTCTCCTCTTGACTGTCAAGTTCAGTCTTGATTGAAGAGAGCTTTACCTCCAGTTTGGCTAGATATGTGCATCTCTCACAGGTTGTAGTATTGGGTGGTAGGAGGAGAGGGTTTTCTGTGTACATGAGGCAATTTCTACATTGCCCCAAGATGCCCAGATTCATCAGATAAACAGGAGAGAACACTGGGAGCTGACCCTTGGACATGCCTGAATAAAAAAACTATTTTCCTCTAGATAAGTAAGGAAAGTGAGTACAAGAGCTGTTTTTCTCTAAGCAAGTGAGGAAAGTAAGTACCAAAACTGTTTTCCTCTAGGTAATGAGGAAGGTTGAGTGCTGTAGGAATTAGTAGGTTATTTAGTGCTTACAAGTTCTGAACAAGTGCTGATCACGAATAAGCAAATTCAAGTGCTAAAAGTAAGAATCTGTATCTGGACTAAACTAGTTACAGGAAAGGGAAGAAACAAGTGCAAATGTGGGCTTTTAAATCAGAAAGTTGAGAGAGTTGGAAAAACTGCCCAAACGGCCAATAACTACAAAACCAACAACTTCAGCAGAGATCTGAAAAACTATACAGTGAAGCAAAAATAGTGCACAACTCTGAAGTCAGCCAGCAATGATAGTCAAACAATAATTATCAGTACACAACTCTGAAGTGCCAGAAAAATATACTCAGCTCTGTTTATCTCCAGATAGCTTGAAGAGCACTCTTTCAGGACACAGGAAGGCTCCAGCAATGATATGCAGACTTTTTTACTAAGAGGGTCTAACTTTATGCAAGTAATCCTTGAGATGGTCAGATAACACACAGGAGGGGGGAAAAACACCTTCAGCAGAGATCTGAAAAACTATACAGTGAAGCAAAAATAAAAGTGCACAACTCTGAAGTCAGCCAGTAATGATATAAAATTAGTCAAAGAAAAATTACCAGTACACAACTCTGAAGTGCCAGAAAAATATACTCAGCTCTGTATATCTTCAGATAGTTTGAAGAGCACTCTTTCAGGACACAGGAAGGCTCGAGCATCCAGTGTCAAACCCCCAAAATCCAACACCTTCACAGGGCCTTCCAACTTATGGTTAGCCAGTGCACTCCCAAGACCTCACACATCCCCACAAACTCCTGCATCACCACCTGGGCCCCCTCTATTCCTTCACCCACAAGCAAAAAAATCATCAAAATAGTGAACGTCTTGCTGTCCTTCTACCCCTACGCTGCCATATCCAATGCAGTGCTGTGCTAAACTTCTCAAAAGTAGAACATGCCACAGCACACCCCAAATGAAAGACAGTGTCAAAATAAAAACTATCACCCACCACCATGCCCAATAATGGCCAAGCCTCCTTGTGCATTGGCAACAAGCAAAAAGCCGACTCAATATCTACCTTAACCAGCCAAGGATCATCAAAACTCTTAATGACGCAGACCGCATCATACAAGGACACATGCGTGACTTTAACCTCCTTCCCAGAGATGAAATCATTAACAGACTTGCCTTCCTGTTATGACAAATTATGAATTAAATGAAAATCCCCCTGCATTTTCTTAGAAACCAAACCCAAAGGTGACACTTTAAATTGAGTAAAAGGTGACCAATCAAAAGGGCCCAACAATCTCCCTACCTGACACTTCTCCTCAATCAGGGCTCTCAAAAAATCCTCCCTTCCTCTCACAGACTTCAAATTTCTTCCCACCTTACCATCAGCCACCAAAGTAGACTTAATCGATAACCCCCTGGAAAAACCCTCAAATAATTCCCCAGCCACAGCCAGCAGTGGATAACGCACCAGCAATTCCTTCAAAACATGAACCTTAATAGGAGAATGGGTCCCCTACATGCCTCCTACCTCCATGAAAGGACCCCCCCCGTTTGACCATGAAAATTAGACCTGCTGCATACTCCTTGCAGTGCCAGGTGAGGACCATCCCAACCTCTTGGAACCGTGAAAAAAGATGCCTGACCACCAAACTGACTGCCACCCCTACCACATTGCATAGCTGTGTGGGCCCCCATACACTTAGAACAAGCATGAGAAAATCTGCAGCCTATTCATGCACACCTCCCTGCATTAAAGGCCTAACATACCCTGGCACCCCCGTCCGCTGGCTGACCCACTCTGTTACCCAATCCAAAGGTGTCCATCATGGTAGAAAGCCAAATATCTGAGTGTCTGACTTTCTAATGCATGGATTTGTCAACCACCTTTCATTTATGAAATTTCTGATTGTACCAAAGCCATGCGTTACCTGGCCATAACCACTGTGTCTCCCATATAGTCATAAAATAGGCCAAGAGTGGAAGGGCCAACAAATTATCCCTCTCCAAACACACTACCATGTAATATATAAATCCCAAGACCCAGTTATCCCATGTATTCTGCTGAAATCTCCCCACCCGCTTGTGATTTAAACCGCCAATGCTGCCAACAGGTCCTTCCCATTAGCTGTCTCCGCTTACATCAAACGCTGAACCCCATCTGCATCAATTATCTCAAAAATATCAATAAATTCTCCTTTCCAAATCTTCTCTTTCACTACAAGCGATATGTGTGGAGTTAACAAAATTGGTGCTCCATCCTGCCATAATGCCTGCATCTCCAACCAATCCCCCAGCCACGACCCAAAGTCTGACCCTACCTCATTTAACTCAGGCTCCAAATCCTCTTCTAACAGTGAAAAGGTATCAAGACCCATAACCCCCTCAGCTAGCGCCTCCAAACCTCTACCCAATGCAGTGCTTTGAACACCTCCACTCAACCTTGTACAATCACTCCCCATAACTGCACCTCCCGCTTCTGCCCCCACCAAGCCTGGTGAGTTATTACCTGTCAAAGCTGAAGGCGATGCCACCAGCATCTCAACCACCACTGTCCCCTCTGCCTTTGCCATCTTTCTGGATCTCTTAGCTCTCGATATCCATGTTCCAGTCCCTGTCTGCTGCTTTCTTTGAGTATTTGGACCCTGTGTGCTGGCCATCAGAACATCATTAGGCATCTCTCTAAACAAATCTTCCACTTGTGCTATGATACTCGCCCACTTCTGCCTCAACGCTTCTGCCATGATCACCACTCACCCCGAATGCAGTACCTGTAAAAAAATAAACAGTGTAAGCACAGGGAATACAGACAAAACAAAAAACAAACAAACAAAAAAAAAACACACACATACGTCAGCTTAACATGTACCACTATCCCACCAATACCTAAAAGCTGTGCCCGGTACAGCAGCCAAACCAAAATACCCTGCCTACAGAGGGTCAATTCTAGGGCCCTGAATGCTGAAACCATCACAACGTACCTTCCACCAAATGCTCTATCAATCCCCTTACCTCAAAGTAACAGCTTGGATCAAATAACCCCTCTCCCTTTTTTTTTTTACTCCCTCAATAAATAATGCATCTAATCCACCCTGCCAAGCCTCGAACCCAGAACTGCCTTACCCTAGGGCATCATTCCTCATGTACACCCTGACCACACTAATTCACCATTAACACTAGAGCTACCACAACTTTGCTTTTTTATATATATATTTTTTATTTTATTTTTTATTCCCCCTACCCACCAAAGCCTCCCCTACTGCTGTACTCATACCAATGTTAACTAAAACCTTATGCAGAGAAAGGCAACTACACCACATTGCCTGATCTCTGCCCACCCCTGCTCACTACCCCCCTCCCTAAACTTCCTACCTAGCACTACAACCTTCCTCTACCTGTGAAGCTCCATAAACTTCCCTTACTGTTACTTTTTACTTTCACGTTTTTTTATTTATTTAAATATAAACCCAATTTAAAACTGTTGCTTTTACAGAGCTACTGCGCATGTGCAGTAGCCACCTCATGAGGAGCATGCAGTTCCTGCTCCTTCTTAGAGCAACAAACCCACAGACCAACAGGGAAAACACTACCACCAACAAACAAGCAGCCATGGACCGTGAAGCTCCCAGGAACCTACCGACATGGACCCCCCCCAAAGAAAAAGAAAAGGATAATCCCTTATCTTCTCTCTTTTTTTTAAGATGGACTACACCTAACTGTGCCTGCACAGTCAACCAGAAATGGCCCAGTAAGGCTGCAAAACCCACTACCACCAACGCTAACAAGAAAAGATGGCCGCTATATACTGACTCCATCCTGACTGCATCTCCTCGTCCTGGATAGCCCTACCGTAACCCAACCCAGTCCAACCTATGGAAAAGAAGCCTCCAACTGGGACAGTATGACCTACTGCCAGCTGACCACCCCAGTTGCTTGAGCTGACTACCACCACACCATGCCAGAGGACCCCCAATGCTCAGTACCAAGCTACAAGTAAGTCACTTCACCACTACCACCAACGCACTCACTTTCCCCATTCAACTAAAGTAAACCTGCAAGCTAACTACTGCAGACATGCACCATCTCCTTGTTCTCTCCACTATTCCTTTCCCCCTTATTATTTCATTTTTTTCATTTTATTTTAACACAACCCATATCCCGTCCCCTAAACCTATCCTCACCTCCCATCCCTCTCCAGCAACACCCCACAATTCCCCCTCTGTACCCACCACTCGAGAAGAGAGAAAGAAAAACATTTCAGTAAATCTGCCCCCTTGACGACCTCTGACAATTTTACTCATCTGTATGCTGAGAAACCACCCAAGGCCTACCTTACTCACAACCTTAGGTCATCTGGGACTTGATCATGCCTCAACAACAAGATCACACCAAATGTGCCTCCCAACACTAAATCCCACCTCAAAACCCTTTTGACCCTCTCCTTAATCCTACCTCACTTCCTCCCAAGCTTTCCACTAACTTAACCCTTTTCTACCCCTTTCCTGCTTAATCTCTACCCACTCACATAAACCCATCTTGCCTAACACCTTACATCCCAATTCCCCCCTGTCCATACTAAAGCTATCTCATGACAACTTTGTCTGTTCCCAAACTTCATTTAAGAAATAACTTAAACACAGTACCAAACACTTGAAGAACATCCACTATCCACGAAAAGCTGCTATTAACAGGAACAAAACACGTTGGCAATTCTTAGGATCAACAAGATAGTTTATTGGAAGTCTACACAGATTTCCCAGTTTTTTGGTATAGTACCATTTAGCAGGAACGCTGACTTTTATTCACGCCAAATAACTGAAACACATAGACAGTCAACTTCTGCACCACAGCTCTTGCCAAATTTTACTCTGCATTGTTTCAGTCAATGATGAGGTAAGGGAAGGCCTGCCTTAATGTTGAAGTGTCCTCTTTATAGGTAGGTCTTTTAAACATCTTCTTTTTATTTCTTATGCAAGGCTGGGTGACTAACATTCTTGAACATTTGCATCTTTAACAATTATAATTGCTTATTGTCCTGACCTTATTTAATTTTTTTTTGCATGAAAGAAACATTTGCAGCTGGAACAATTATAAACTGATACTCTGATAACATTGCTTATTGCCTTGACCTTATTTACATTTTTCTGCATGAAATAAACATTTGCTGCTAATAAACTATTGCAAGTCTGTAAGCAAACTGATAAATGAAACTAAATAGTAATGTAACATTGTACATTTCTTCACCTATATAAAATCAATTTTAACTGTTGAACGTTTTATGTTTTGTCTCAGGACCCTTAGATTTTAACATACTGTTCTGTGAGTGAAACTCCACCCACTTTTTTACCTTAACCATTTCTTTAGCTGACGTCATTTAAATTTTCAGTAGTACTGAATGCTGCAAGAATTTATTATTACTGTCTACAATTTTTTGGGATAAATAGTAAAACTGTAAATGCATTAAATGGATAGTACTGTCTTTAATTTAGCTTTCTATGCTGGCTGTAATCTGAGCTGATGTGCTTGGCAAACTGTCATTTTTGTATGAAACATATACAGTCTGAAACTGATTACATAATGTACTTTTTTATACATAGGATCTGAATTTGTAACTGTGTTGTCACTTTTACAATGTAGCATTGACTTCAAATTTTACATTCTGTAAACTTGCAAACATTTTTGTCTCTGTATCATTGCTTATTTGTTTATGCATTGCAAGATTTTAATACAAAACTCTTAAACAAAACAATTAGATAAAAAATTCATTTGCCAAATTTGTAACTGTATATCCTTTATTCTGTGAATTAATTTAACTATTTCTGATATACCTTGCAAGACATAGAGGTATAAGGTTACCCTTTTTTTCTAACTGGCCACAACCACTATGTCTTTCTGAGCACTTCAGCTGTGGCAGCTGAACTGGAATTTATTTTATCTTTAACCCATAAATCTGCATGTTCCTGTCATAACCAATTCTTTACAATCTGTACATTTGCACAAATCTCGTTACTGAAGTCTAAAACAGCATATGACATGTTTATACTTAGTAGAGGGCTGCTACATTTTGAACTGTTAGTTGCTATAATCTTTGACCTTTTAAATTCTGGCAAAACTGCATTTGTCTTTTAATAAATATCTATGTGTAAATGAAATTGATTTGTCTGTAAACAATGAAATAGTGTTTTTTTACCTTAAATATTGACAGATTAATGCTGTGGTCTTTACAGATAGCTATGGAATGCATTTTTTACTTAGCACTGAAGCATGTTCTTCAGTTATATTGCAATTTACTGTATTAAAATCTGCACTCTGACTCCTCTTATCTCCCTTCAGCACAAACATTGCACTTGATTCTGAAAATAAAAACTAGATGAAGTAATGTGAACTTGAGACATTGCCTGCATGTTATGTACATTGACTGTGTTGACATTTGTATGTTTAATATTGCAACATACTTCTGTATTTTGAATTGTATGTGCTGAAGCATTTACACAAGGATTAATTAAGTCTGAACCCATAGTGAGAAAAGCTGACTCATAAGACTGCTTAACCCTTTTGCATTTAGAAATATTTATTACTCTTGAACTAATAACCTTTAACTTTAAGAGAACATTTTTAAACTTAAACCCAACATTTACTGATGTTTTAACTGTAGCAGTATTACTTGACATGTTTATATGCAAAACACTTTAGCTGATTAATTTAAACTTTTTTGAGCTGGTAACTAAAAAATGTATATAAAGTCTTACATAACTTTATGGTTTTGGAAGAATGTGAGCCGTTGTATGCAGCCTATTAACCTTTTTTTTTTTTGGCTGTATGGCATCACACTGGAAACTTGAATGTTCATGGAGATAGCAGGTAACTGGATAATGTCTTTTATGTTCTGAAGAAGCACTGCTTTAATTTAATAAAGGTCTGCTGAAGTTGTTTGCTTTTCTGAAATAAACGCTGGTGCTGTGCAATTTAATTAAAAGCTGCATCTACTATATTTAGAGGTTGTCTGCTGTGTCCATTTTCTGCATGAAGGAGTGTTTTCTTAATGAAAAGTCTTTCTGCAGCTGTTTCTGTTGAAGTTTTCTGATATGACTGATTTACTTTGCAGAACACATGAAGTTGAACAAAACACTGTTATTCTG